>NC_072393.2:4310000-4685000 GCF_028885625.2 Pongo pygmaeus | reverse complement strand
GGGGGCAGAGAAGGGCTCTGAAGGGTGGCCTTCCTATTATAGAACACCCCTACTTTTCAATTCCTTGAGGCCCAGAGAGCTCAAACAGCATGTCAGAGGCCCAGTCAGGACTAGAATCCAGCTTTCCTATCCCCCTCTTTGATGTTTCTTTTCTTGGCTTGCCATACTTTCTGGCAGCCCTAACATGAAGCACCATGTCCTGAAAATATTGAGCCCCAATAGATATTTGTCAATGATACGATGAGTTCCAGATTTGTACCTTCCAGAGCCTTCCAGAACCTTCTGGAACCTTCCAGAACCTTTCCAAGGGTATCTGTTCCAACTCACACCCTCATCCTTCAGGGAGCCAGGACCTGTTGTTTTGTTCCTGTTTGAAAGATGGGGAAAGGGAAGAAGACACAGGTTGGATTGCTAGCCCGTAGTCCTACTGAAAGACGGAGGCTGTCTGGGGCTAGGCTTGATATTTCCCTGCCTGCCATCTTGCTGCTCCCCTCATTGGCTCTTCTCTTGGCATCTGCCTGTTCTCAAAAGCGATTTTCTAGCTTTCTGTTGGTTCTGTGGCCGTCACGGCTTCCTTCCAATCAGTCCCCAATCTGTGTAAATGATAATGCCAGCTACCATTTATTGAAAACCTACTAGGTGCCGGCTCTTTTCATCTCATCCTCACATTAACTTTCCAAGCTTGGTGCTTATTAGCACCATGTCCAGGTGCAAAAGCAAGCACAGAGAGTTGAGACTCTTGCCCAGGCTCACACAGCAGAGAAACAGAGAGAGCTGCCTTTTGAGACCAGAGTCCCCACTTTCAGCCAAATTCTGTGGTTAGTACCTGAGTCTGAAGTGGGACCAGACCCAAGCCTCCAAAAGGTGGCTTTTGGGCTGCAGAGTCAAGCCAAGTTCCTACAGACCTGGTTTGCTCACCAGCCCTGAGTCCTGGGAGGCCCTCGCATGGAAGCTGTATTCTCCCTTCTTAGCTTGCAGAGCCTCCTGAAAAATGCATATTAACAAAATTCTGGGCCAGGCACGGTGGATCACACCTGTAATCTCAGTAATCCGGGAGGTCAAGACTGGAGGATCAATTGAGGCTGGAGTTTGAGACCAGCCTAAGCAACATAGCAAGACCCTGCCTCTACAAAAAATACAAAAATTAGGTGGGCATAGTGGCATGCACTTGTGATCCGAGCTACCCTGGAGGCTGAGGCAGGAGGATGGCTTGAGCTCAGGAGGTCCAGGCTGCAGTGAGCTATTATCGTGCCACTGCACTCCAGCCTGGGCAACAGAGCAAGACCCTGTCTCAAAAACAACAACTACAACAACAAAAACAACTTCCAAGTACTGTCCTTCTCTGCAACTGCCTTCTGGTGACTGCCCTTCTAAGAGGGGAGCAGATAGGAAGACAGTTCCTGGCAGCCACAGTGGTGGAGGGGGGTACACCAAGGGGAGCCCCTCAGAGGCTCTGCCATTTGTGTCTTTGCTCCTGCTGTTCCCGGAGCAGGTGAGGAGAGGGCCTGCTCAGGAGAAAGTCTTCCAGGAAAGATGGAACAGCAAGCGGGAGGAAAGACCTGGAGGAGGAAATCAGCACTGGCGAAACTGAACGATGGATGATCAGATGTGCCCTCCCGTCCACTGAGGTCCTGGGCCACTTCCTGTGGTCAACGCCGTAGTCACAACTATTGGCACTGGATTTCCCAACGCCTGAAATTCATTGAACGACTGAAAGATCTCATTTACTCCTCGAAGCTGCCCTGCAGTCCGGCTCAGTTAGACCCTGAGTTCAGCACAGCGAGGCTGAGGACTCGGACCCACAGTAGAGCCTGGTACACACTAGGTGCTCAATTAATGCTTGTTGACAAAAGAACAAACAAAGCAAATAACTGGAAAGGAGTTAAGAGATCAGCTAGGCCGGGCGTGGTGGTTCAAGCCTGTAATCCCTGCACTTGGAGAGGCCGAGGTGGGAGGATCACCTGAGGTCAGGAGTTCGAGACCAGCCTGGCCAAAACGGTGAAACCCCGTCGGTACTAAAAATACAAAATACAGGTGGCACGCACCTGTAATCCAAGCTACTCTGGAGGCTGAGGCAGGGGAATCGCTTGAACCTGGGAGGCAGAGGTTGCATTGAGCCAAGATCTCACCATTGCACTCCAGCCTGGGCAACAAGAACAAAACTCCATCTCAAAAAAAAAAAAAAAAAAAAAATCAAGTAGTCTAGGAATCAGAAATTTAAATGCCTTCACATGAAGGCCCCCACTTTGAGCTAATTTTCTTTCTTTTTTTAAATTTCTGTTTTTTTTTAGAGACATGGTCTCAGTCTGTCACCCAGGGTGGTGTTGAACTCCTGGCCTCAAGAGATCCTCCTGCCTCCGCCAGGTCTCCCAAAGTGCTGGGATTACAGGTGAGAGCCACTGTACCTGGCATTGAGCTATTATTAATTAGAAACAAAAACAACCCAGAGAACATTGTGTAGGAAACAAACGGCAGTGGCAGGGAATCTGACACGAGGCCACTTCTCCCACTCCTTCACCTTATCTATGGAAACAATTGGGGCTCAGTGCCATTAAATGACACTTGGAAGGTCTCACAGCTCCTAACTGAGAGCTGGGACCATGGTGATGATTAGCTGCTGTTATTAAATACTTGCTGTACACTTCACACACATTCTCTCAATAATATGAGACGGAGTCTTGCTCTGTCACCCAGGCTGGAGCGCAATGGCGCTATCTCAGCTCACTGCAACCTCCACCTCTCAGGTTCAAGCAATTCTCCTGCCTCAGCCTCCCGAGTAGCTGGGACTACAGGTGCCTGCGACCGGGCCCGGGTAATTTTTGTACTTTTAGTAGAGATGGGGTTTCACCATGTTGGCCAGGCTGGTCTCCAACTCCCGACCTCAGGTGATCTGCCTGCCTCAGCCTCCCAAAGTGCTGAGATAACAGGCGTGAGCCACTGTGCCCGGTCCTATTTGTTCTTTTAACCGATGAGGAGTCGAGGGCTCACAGAGGTTAAGGGACTCACCTAGAGTCACGCAGCCGTAAATGGCAGAGACGGGATGTGAATTCTGTCCACCCAGAGACAAATCTTCTAATACACTCCCTTCAAGAGTTAAACTTTTTGTATTTTTGTGCAGGAGGAAACCGTGACCCATCGGGATGGGGGAGGGGGGATTGGTTCAATACAGCCAACAGCGATTGGACAGTTTCCATGAGACCCCGAGTCTTAAGAGTCAAATCTGTTCCCCGCGCCCCCAAATCTAGGTTTACCCAGGCTGGAGGCTAGGGTTCCCCACCCCTACTGGAAACACTCCAACCTCACCCCTTCCAACAGCAGGTGCACACAGTAGGCGCCTAATGAGCGCTTCGATGGTGGGGTTGGAGGCAGCGGCAAGGCTGTTGGAAGAGAGAGTCCTGTTTTCCAGCCCTCCCCGCTCAGCTCCTCAGGGCCTGCCCAGCCCCCAGCCCCAGCCCCCGCGCACCCGGCAGCTCTCCCACCGCAATTACGGTAATTAGCTGGGAGCCTCTCGCCGGGAGGGAGGAGGCGGACTTTGGCCCAGGCTGACCTGCTTCCCGGCGGGACCTCGGATTGGTCCGCGCCGAGCACGTGACACACGCCGTGGACTTGTTGCTGGGCATCCCGGCGTTGCCAGGGCAACGCCTACGCGCGTTCCCTCCGCCGAGTGCCTGAAGAAGTGGCTGCGCTGAGGGTCCTCGGCAAGAGACGAGGAGGGGGGATCATGAGGGCCAGGCAAGCGCTGCCTCCCTCCCTCCCTCCCTCCTTCCCTCCCTCCCTCAGCTCCCGCTCCCAGTCCCCGGCCCCCACAGCTCAGTCGCTCCGAGCCCCCCACGGACATGACGGGACATCCACGTGGGTGGACAGGACACGGCGAGGATCACGAACCGGGCCAGCGAGCACAGAGGGTAGGGCACGCTGAAAGACAGACAGACAAACACGACAGGGCCACAGAGATCTTGCAGCATCAACAAACAATTGCTGAAACCCCTGCAGGCTCCAAGTCTCTGTTCAGAAGAGGATGTCACCAGACAAGACAGGAGACAGTCTCTGTCCCCCTAGCCATCAGCATCATCACCACGGCCCCTGTAACTGACCACTCCCTACGTGCAGAGCCTGAGCTAAACACTTTATTTGCATCTCATCCTTCTTATACCCCAGAAGAAGGCATTGCTATCATTCCCCTTTTACAGATGAGAAAACTGAGGCTCCCAATGGGGCAAGTACAAGCTAGGAGGCAGGGAGGGACTCCCACCCTCTAGGATTGGCTACAAAAGCCCACATATTCATTCACTTTGTGAAACTTTCTCTAATAATAATGATAAAAAACAATAGTGTACCGGGCGCGGTGGCTCACGTCTGTAACCCCAGCACTTTGGGAGGCCAAGGCAGGTGGATCACGAGGTCAGGAGTTCGAGACCAGCCTGGCCAATATGGTGAAACCCCCTCTCTATTAAAAATATAAAAATTATCCAGGCATGGTGTGGCACACGTGTAGTCCTAGCTACTCGGGAGGCTGAGGCAGAAGAATCACTTGCACCCGGTGGGGGGGGAGGTTTCAATTAGCCTAGATCATGCCACTGCACTCCAGAGCCTGGGTGACAGAGCAAGACTTTGTCTCAAAACCAAACAAACAAACAACACACACACACACACACACACACACACACACGTGTATTGGTTATTTATTGCTGTGTAACAAATAGCCCCAAATCTTTTTTGTTGTTGTTGAGACAGGTTCTCCCTCTGTCACCCAGGCTGGAGTGCAGTGGCAGAATCAGGGCCCACTGCAACCTCTGTCTCCTGGACTTAGCGATCCTCCCACCTCAGCCTCCACACTAGCTGGGACTAAAGGTGCACACCACCATGCCCAGCTAATTTTTAAAATTTTTATAGAAATGGGGTTTTGCTATGTTGCTCAGGCTGGTCTCAAACCTTTGGGCTCAAGTGATCCACCCATTTTGGCCTCCCAAAGTGCTGTGATTACAGGCATGAGCCACCTTGCCTGGCCCCTCAAATCTTACTGGCTTAAAATAATCGTATTCATTATCTCACTGTTTCTGTGTCATACCTGCCTTAGAACCTTCCACAGGTTTTCATCAAGGTGTTAGCCAAGGCTGGGGTCTCATCCAGATATCTGACTGGGGGATGCCAGATGAGGTGTTAAGTACCTGTGGGCCCAGCTACTCTGGAGGCTGAGGCATGAGGATTGCTTGAGGCTAGGAGTTTGAGACTGTAGTGCACTATGATTGCACCTGTGAATAGCCACTGCATCCCAACCAGGGCAACATAGCAAGATCCCATATCTAAAAGAAAAGAAAAAAAAGATTGGAAAGGGAAAAGAGCCACTTGCAAACTCACATAGGGGTCTCTTCAACGTGGTGGATTACTTTATTGAAGCCTGAAAACTGAGAAGGCAATACATTCGGCTAACAAGTTGGAAGTTACAGTGTCTTACAACCTGAGCGTGGAAATGACATCTTATTACTCTATGTGTGTTTATTGTGGTAAAATATGTACCATTAAGCATTACATAACAACATTTCAGTCAATGACAGACTGCAATTATGATGGTTGTTCAATAAGATTTTTTTTTTAGACGGAGTCTTGTTCTGGCCCAGGCGCGAGTGCAGTGGCGCCATCTTGGCTCACTATGATCTCTGCTTCCCGGGTTCAAGCAATCCTCCTGCCTCAGCCTCCCGAGTAGCTGGGATTACAGGTGCCCGCCACCCCGCCTGGCTAATTTTTGTATTTTTAGTAGAGACAGGGTTTCACCATGTTGGCCAGGCTGGTCTCAAACTCCTGACCTCAGGGGATCAACCCACCTCAGCCTCCCAAAGTGCTGGGATCACAGGCGTGAGCCACCGCACCCAGCCAATTTTTAATCGTTTATACAATATTTTTCCTGCACCTTTTCTATGCTTAGATATGTTTAGATACACAAGTACTTACCATCGTGTTACAGTTGCCTGCAGGATTCAGTACAGCCCCATGCTGTGCAGGTTTGCAGCCTGGGAGCATTAGGCTATACCATACAGCCTAGGTGTGTGGTAGGCTGTGCCATCTAGGTGTGCGTGGGCACACTCTATGATGTTCACACAACGACGAAATTGCCTAATGACACATCTTGCTGGATGCATTTCCTTTTTTTTTTTTTGAGACAGCGTCTTGCTCCATCACCCAGGCTGGAGTGCAGTGGCGCGATCTCGGCTCACTGCAATCCCCACCTCCCAGGTTTAAGCGATTCTTCTGCCTCAGCCTCCCATGTATTTCCATTATCAATTAATACATGACTGTATCACATGAAATTTGCCATTTTAACTTTTTTTTTTTTTTTTTTTTGAGACAGGGTCTCACTCTGTCCCCCAGGCTGGAGTGCAGTGGCTTGATCATAGCTCCCTGCAGCCTCAAACTCCCAGGCTCAAGCAGTGGTCCCACCTCAGCTTCCTGAGTAGCTGGGACTACAGGCACATACCACCACACTTGGCCTTAATCCTTTTTAGGTGAACAGCTCAGTGGCATTAAGTATATTCACTGTTGTGCCACCATCACCATCATCATCTCCAGAATCTTTCCAGCCTCCTAAATAGAAACTCTGTACCCATTATGCAAAAACTCCCCATTTCCCCAGCCCCTGCTAACCTCCAACCTACTTTCTGTCTTTATAAATTAGCCGGTTCTAGGGAACTCATGTAACTGGAATTATGCGTTTGTCTCCTAATACTGGTTTCTTTCACTTAACATGATGTCCTCAAGGTTCATCCATGTTGTAGCATGAATCAGAATTTCTTCTCCTCCACCACACTTTTTTTTACTTTTTTTTTTTTTTTTTTTTTTGAGACGGAGTCTTGCTCTGTCCCCCAGGCTGGGGTGCAGTGATGTGATCTCGACTCAGTGCAAACTCTGCCTCCCCATTTCAAGCGATTCTCCTGCCACAGTTTCCCGAGTAGTGGAGATTACAGGTGCCCACCACCACGCCCCAGCAATTTTTTGTATTTTTAGTAGAGACAGGGTTTCACTGCATTGGCCAGGCTGGTCTCGAACTCCTGACCTCAAGCAATCTGCCCGCCTCGACCTCCCAAAGTGCTGGGATTACAGGCTTGAGCCACAATGCCTGGCCAATTTTTGCATTTTTAGTAGAGACAGGGTTTTGCCTTGTTGGTCAGGCTGGTCTCGAACTCCTGACCTCAAGTGATCTGCCTACCTCACCCTCCCAAAGTGCTGGGATTACAGGCGTGAGCCACTGTGCCCGGGCCTATTTTGTAATTTTTTCATCCCTACTTAGATTTTTTTTTTTTTTTTTTTTTGAGAGGAGTCTCGCTCTGTCGCCCAGGCTGGAGTGCAGTGGTGCGATCTTGGCTCACTGCAAGCTCCACCTCCCAGGTTCACGCCATTCTCCTGCCTCAGCCTCCTAAGTAGGTGGGACTACGGGTGCCCACTACCATGCCTGGCTAATTTTTTGTATTTTTTTTTTTTTTTTTTTTAGTAAAGACGGGGTTTCACCGTGTTAGCCAGGATGGTCTCGATCTCTTGCCTCATGATCCGCCCGCCTCGGCCTCCCAAAGTGCTGGGATTACAGGCGTGAGCCACCATGCCCGGCCTTTGTCTTTTTTTTTTTTTTAACTTTTTATTTTGGAAAGAATATCAAAAGATACAAGAAGAGTACCATGACCTCTCAGGTACTGTCTTTCCTCACCTCACCCGTTGTGAACATTTTAATATGTACACCTGTTTATTGTTAATAAGCCCGGAAGGGACTGGGCACCTCTAAGAACAAGGCTGTTCCCTTACATAATAATGAAGATACAATGAATTCATGAAATTTCACGTTGACTTGATGTTATTATCCAATATATAATCCATATGCACACTTTGCCACCTGTTGCTAGCACGTCCTTTACAGCTCTTTTCCTTTGTGGTCTGGGAACATGTGTTGCCTTCAGTGTGCCTGTCTGACATTTGAAGAGATCTTTTGTAAATTTTTTTTTTTTTTTGAGATGGAGTCTCACTCTGTCACCCAGGCTGAAGTGCAGTGGTGCAATCTCAGCTCACTTCAACCTCTGTCTACGGGGTTCAAGCAATTCTCCTGCCTCAGTCTCCCAAGTATCTGGGACTACAGGCGCGCACCACCACACTCGGCTAATTTTCGTATTTTTATTAGAGACGGCAGGTCTCACCATGTTGGCCAGGCTGGTCTCAAACTCTGGACCTTAGGTGATCCGCCCGTCTCGACCTCCCAGAGTGCTGGGATTACAAGCATGAGCCACCGTGCCTGGCCTAAACAATTTTTTAAAACACATAGTTGCAGCTTGAAATTTATGGGCATCTCTCAATTTTTAGTTACACAGATATGGAGTGTCTAATCTCCTCATCGTGGTTTCCTTCAATTATTGTCATTCTTTAAAATCACTTAACCTAGATCAGTAGAGGCATCACCTGTGGGTGATTCTGTCCCCAGGGAATGCTGAGCAATGTCTGGAGTCATTTTTACCCCCAGAACCGGGCGAGCCTCTGGCATGGAGTAGTTAGAGCCTGCTCAGCACCCGATAGTGTACAGGACCCCACCCCTACCAACCAAGAGTTATCTGGCCCAAATGTTATTAGTGCCGCGATTGAGAAAGTATGAATTGGATTCATGGAATAATAACACACTTAAAAGTTAACTTTATCACGCCTGTAATCCCTTTGGGAGGCCGAAGCGGGTGGATCACGAGGTCAGGAGATCAAGATCATCCTGGCTGACACGGTGAAACCCCGTCCCTACTAAAAATACAAAAAACTAGCCAGGCGTGGTGGCGGGAGCCTGTAGTCCCAGCTACTCCAGAGGCTGAGGCAGGAGAATGGCGTGAACGCAGGAGGTGGAGCTTGCAGTGAGCCGAGATCGCACCACTGCACTCCAGCCTGGGTGACAGAGCAAGACTCCGTCTCAAAAAAAAAAAAAAAGAGTTAACTTTATTCATTGTGCATTCAGTATTCACCAATCTCACCATTTGTCAACCCACTGAATTCTCACAACCTCCATAAGCATTAAAGACTGTTGAAGTCAGAGGCAGGGCTCTTGACTCCACAGGTGGGCCCAGACACCGGACCTGATTGAGGACTAGCTAATACAGGCACAGGCAGAAAGTACTTTCCCATCTGTGCACCATATCAGTTTACCATTGCCATGGCAACACCCAGACGTAACCATCCCTTTCCATTGCAACAACCCAGCAACCCAAAAGTTACTACCGTTCTTCTAGAAATGTCTGCATAATCTTCTCCTTAATTTGCATATAATTAAAAGCGGGTATCAATACGCCTGCAGAACTGCCTCTGGGGTGCTGCTCTGAGCTCACTGCCTATGGGGTAGCCCTACTCTGCAAGGAGCAGGACTTCTGCAGCTGCTTATACTGTCACTGCAATTAAGATTGCTAACGCCACGGTCAGGCACGGCAGTTCATGCCTGTAATCCCAGCACTTTGGGAGGCCAAGGTGAGTGGATTACTTGGAATCAGGAGTTCGACACCAGTCTGACCAGCATGGTGAAAACCTGTCTCTACTAAAAATACAAAAATTAGGCCGGCTGCAATGGCTCACGCCTATAATCTCAGCACTTTAGGAGGCTGTGGTGGGCGGATCACCTGAAGTCAAGAGTTCAAGACCTGCCTGACCAACATGGAGAAACCTTGTCTCTACTGAAAATACAAAATTAGCTGGGCATGGTGGCACATGCCTGTAATCCCAGCTACTCGGGAGGCTAAGGCAGGAGAATCGCTTGAACCCGGGAGGTGGAGGTTGCCGTGAGCCAGGATCGCACCATTGCACTCCAGCCTGGGCAACAAGAGCAAAACTCCACCTCAAAAAAAAAAAAAAAAAAAAATTAGCTGGGCGTGGTGGCGCACGCCTGTAGTCCTAGCTACTCAGGAGGCTGAGGCAGGAGAATTGCTTGAACCCGGGAAGTGGAGGTTGCAGTGAGCCAAGATCACGCCACTGCACTCCAGCCTGGGTGACAGAATGAGAATCCGTTTAAAAAAAAAAATGGTTGCTAACACCACCAGCTTGCCCTGAATTCTCTCCTGGGCAAAGTAAAAAACCCTCCCCTGCTAAGGCTCAATTTGGGGACTTAACCTCCCCTGCATCTTGAACTCCTGACGTCAGGTGATCCACCTGCCTCAGCCTCCCAAAGTGCTGGAACCACAGGCATGAGCCACTGCGCCCAAACTTTTTTTTTTTTTTTTTTTTTTTTTTTTTTTTTTTTGAGACGGAGTCTTGCTCTTTCACCCAAGCTGGAGTGCAGTGGCACGATCTTGGCTCACTGCAAGCTCCATCTCCCGGGTTCATACCATTCTCCTGCCTCAACCTCCCGAGTAGCTGGGCCTACAGGCACTCGCCACCACGCCTGGCTAACTTTTTGTATTTTTAGTAGAGACGGGGTTTCACCGTGTCAGTCAGGATGGTCTCGATCTCCTGACCTCGTGATCCGCCCGCCTCAGCCTCCCAAAGTGCTGGGATCCCAGGCATGAGCCACCGCGCCCAGCCTTTTCTTTTTTCTTTTTGAGACAAAGTCTCACCGTGTCACCCAGGCTAGAGTGCAGTGGTGGGATCACAGCTCACTGAAACCTCTGCCTCCTGAGCTTAAGCAATTCTCCTGCCTCAGCCTCCGAAGTAGGGGGATTATAGGAACATGCCACCATGCCAGACTAGTTTTTGTATTTTTAGTAGAGATGGAGTTTCACCATGTTGGCCAGGCTGGTCTCGAACTCCCGACCTCAAGTGATCCGCCTGCCTCGGCCTCCCAAAGTGCTGGGATTACAGGTGTGAGCCACCACGCCCAGTCTCAAGCTGCAATCCTAAGCCCCTTTGAGCTCAAGGTCTCTGGTCCCACAAGTGTAATATTTCCCAAATTGTGGCCAGACATGCCGCCAGCCTCTGGGGCTGCTGGGGCTTCCCAGGGACTGTTCCTGGTTCATCAGCTGTGTCTGCATAGGTCTGGGTGTCTCTGTCGACAGCTGTGAGAATAGGGGCTCAAGTTTCAGCTCTGCTCAGCTGCTGCCGGCCCTGAGCAGGTGTGGGGCCTGGAAATGAGGCCTGGTTGATCAGGATGGATGCTGATAATCCCCGTGTCCCTCATGGCCCTTACAGAGTCTCCCAGCTCACCTGTGATGCCAATTCGTGGGCTGAAAAACAGAGGGAGTTTGGTTCAAAGTGTGTGCACCAGGGGTAGTCAGCTGGCAGGTGGGTAGAGACTGTGCCCTCTCCAGGAACGTTTGTCAGGAGACAGGGTTTGTAGATGATCTTTTGGTTTGGGTTTGTCCAGTGGTCTAATTCTCTTTTTTTTTTTTTTTTTTTTTTTTTTTGAGACAGAGTCTTGCTCTGTGTCCCAGGCTGGAGTGCAGTGGCACAATCTTGGCTCACTGCAACCTCCTCCTCCTGGGTTCAAGCGATTCTCCTGCCTCAGCCTCCCGAGTAGCTGGGATTACAAGCATGTGCCATCACGCCCGGCTGATTCTGTATTTTTAGTAGAGATGGGGTTTCTCCATGTTGGTCAGGCTGATCTCGAACTCCCAACCTCAGGTGATCCGCCCGCCATGGCCTCCCAAAGTGCTGGGATTACAGGCGTGAGCCACCGTGCCCAGCCTCATTTCCTTTCTTTCCCTTTTCTTTCTTTCTTTTCCTTCCTTCCTTCCTTCCTTCTTTCTTTCTTTCGTTCTTTCTTTTTTTTTTGTCGGAGTCTTGGTCTGTGGCCCGGGTGGAGTGCAGTGGTGCAATCTCAGCTCACAGCAGCCTCTGCCTTCCGGGTTCAAGCAATTCTCCCACCTCAGACTCCTGAGTAGCTGGAATTACAGACACACACCATCACGCCCAGCTAATTTTTATATTTTTAGTAGAGAAGGGGTTTCACCATGTTGGCCAGGCTGGTCTCAAACTCCTGACCTCAGGTGATCTACCCACCTTGGCCTCCCAACGTGCTGGGATTACAGGCATGAGCCACCTCGCCCAGTGGTCTAATTCATTTTCATTCAACAAATAGTTATTGCTGGGCTCATGCCTGGTAATCACAGCATTTTGGGAGGCTGAGGCGGGAGGATCACTTGAGCCCAGGAGTCTCAGGCTGCAGTAAGCTATCATCATGTCACTGCAGTCCAGCCTGGGTGACAGAGTGAGACCCTGTTTCTGAAAATAAAAAAAAATTTAAACCCACTTATTGAGGCTGGGCAAGGTGGCTCCCAGAGACAGAACAAGACTCTGTCTCAAACAATTAAAATTAAAATTAAAAAAAATTATTTACAGGGAATGTGTACTCATGTAATACAAAAAAGACAAGTGAAATTATGTGTCGAGTCCAGATGCAGTGGTTGATGCCTATAATCCCAACACTTTGGGAGGCCAAAGCAGGTAGATCACCTGAGGTCAGGAATTCGAGACCAGCCTGGCCAACATTGCAAAACCCTGTCTCTACTAAAATTGCAAAAATTAGCCAGGTGTGGTGGCTCCTGTAATCCCAGCTACTCGGGAGGCTGAGGCAGGAGAATTGCTTGAAGGCAGGAGGCAGAGGTTACAGTGAGCTCTGATCATGCCACTGCAGTCCAGCCTGGGTGACAAAGCAAGACCCTGTCTCAAAAAAAAAAAAAAAAAAAAAAAGGCAGGGACAGGCCGGGCGCAGTGGCTCACACCTGTAATCCCAGCACTTTGGGAGGCTGAGGCAGGCGGATCACGAGGTCAGGAGATCGAGACCATCCTGGCTAACATGGTGAAACCCCATCTCTACTAAAAATACAAAAAAATTAGCCGGGCATGGTAGCGGGTGCCTGTAGTCCCAGCTACTCGGGAGGCTGAGGCAGGGGAATAGCATGAACCCAGGAGGCGGAGCTTGCAGTGAGCCGAGATCGCGCTACTGCACTCCAGCCCGGGCAACAGAGCGAGACTCCGCCTCAAAAAAAAAAAAAACAAGGTCAGGAGATTGAGACCATCCAGGCTAACACGGTGAAACCCCGTCTCTACTAAAAATACAAAAAATTAGCTGGGCATGGTGGCGGGCACCTGTAGTCCCAGCTACTCAGGAGGCTGAGGTAGGAGAATGGCATGAACCCGGGAGGTGGAGCTTGCAGTGAGCCAAGATCACGCCACTGCACTCCAGCCTGGGCAACAGAGCGAGACTCTGTCTCAAAAAAAAAAAAAAAAAAAAAAAAGAGGTAGGAGCAGTGGGTGGGTGACAGGCTGGGCCCAAGAAAGAACTCAGTGTCCAGGGTTCTTCAGAGGGACAGGCAGGGGTGAGGGGGCCAGGTGGCCTCATGGCCCCAGCACCAGCTTTGGAGCCTGGGAGACCAGCGCTGAGCCTCATCTTCCCCCATCTTATTTCTCTTACACTAGAATAAGGACACAGCTGGGGAGGGCACTGTACGGGTGACCACTGCAGGCCTTGCTATAGCTGCGTTAATCTTACCTTCCAGAACATTGAGTATATTCTATGTCTGTTAGATCCAAAGCTGGACAAACTTATACCAAGGCAGCAAATGTTTTCTGTTTTCTTCACACAAACACACACACACACACACACACGCACAAGCAGAGAGAGAGAGAGACTGCCTAATACAGACAGCATCCTCCCGAAACCATGGTGACTAGTATGGCTTGGGGGCAGGGGCGCAGATCACATTCATAATTCTCTGTGCAGATTTTTCCAGCACAGGTTACGGTACCAGCAAGGCTGTGTGTGTGTGTGTGTGTGTGTGTGTGTGTGTGTGTGTGTGTGTGTGTGTGTGTGTGTGTGTGTGTGTGTGTGTGTGTGTGTGTGTGTGTGTGTGCATGCGTGTATGAGTGACTGTGTGGACGTGGGGGGCACGCGTGTGTGTGTGTGCGTGCATGAGTGTGACTGTGTGTGCATGCATATTTGTGTAGCTGTTTGAATCTGCATTGCAACCCCACGTGTGCATCTCTGCATGGATGTGATGTGTGTGTGGGCACTTTAACAAAGGTGTTCAGAGCTGTGTGTGCACAACAGGGTTCATTTCCATGCACCATGTAATCGGTCGTGTGTGTGTGTGTGTGTATCTGTGCTGTGACTGTGTCCTGTCCTTTTCTACACTCCTTTTTTTTTTTTTTTGTCTTTTGTTTTTTGGCTTTTGTGGGGTTTTTTGAGACAGGGTCTGGCTCTGACACCCGGGTTGGAGAGCAGCGGTGCCATCTCGGCTCACTGTAGCCTCTGCCTGCCAGATTCAAGTGATCCTCCTGCCTCAGCCTCCCAAGTAGCTGGGACCACATGCATGCACCACCATGCCTGGCTTATTTTTTTGTATTTTTAGTAAAGACAGGGTTTCTCTATGTTGGCCAGGCTGTTCTCGAACTCCTGGCCTCCAGTGATCCACCCACCTCAGCCTCCCAAAGTGCTGGGATTACAGGTGTGAAGCACCACACTCTACCTTTTTTTTTTTTTTTTTAAAGACAGGGTCTCGCTCTATCACCCAGGTTGGATGCAGTGGCGTGACCACGGCTCACTGCAGCCTCAACCTCCTGGGCTCAAGAGATCCTCTCGCCTCAGCCTCCTGAGTGGCTAGGACTATAGATGCGCACCACCACGCCCAGCTAATTTTTAATTTTTTGTAGACACGGAGTCTCACTATGTTATCCAGGCTGATCTCAAACTCCTGACCTCCAGTGATCCACCCACCTCAGCCTCCCAAAGTGCTGAGATTATAGTCATGAGCCCCATCACTCTACCTGCTGTCTTTTTCTTTTCTTTCTTTTTTTTTTTTTTTAGAGATGGGGTCTTTCCATGTTGCCCAGGCTGGTTTCAAACTCCTGGCTCAAGTGATCCTCCCACCTTGGCCTCCCAAAATGCTGGGATTACAGGCATGAGCTACTGTACCTGGCCTCTGTAGGTATTTGAATCTGCCTATACATATGTGGTGCATGTCACTGTGTGTGAGCAACTCGTGTGCTTGGATGTACGCGTGTGACTCTGTGAGTGTGGGTCAGGTGCAGTGTGTGACTCCAGAAGTGTATGTACACATACTCAGGGGTGTGTGCAAGAGGGAAGCTTAATGTGAAAAATCTGGAAATGGAGCTCTGCCATCCAGGGAGCAGGTGTGGCACCCACAGCCGCTTCCGGCTTTGAGAATTATTTGAGTTATGTAAGACGCTATTCCGGGGGGAAGCAGGGTGAAGGGTACAGGGGCTGGCTGCGCTATTTTTGCAACTTCCTGTAGAGCCTATCATTATTTTTAAAATAGAAAGTTTTTTAAAATCTGGAGATGAGAAAAAGAAATATGAATTTCACACATTGTGTGTGTGTGTGTATGTGTTCTCAAAACAAGCAGGAGAAAACGGAAGAATCTAGACAAATCACTGAGGGCTTTTTAAATAAGACTTTCACTGAGAACTCGGGTCGATGCCCCCAAGCGTCCCAGGTGGAGATGACGACCCCAGCGCTGTGTTGGGGAGGGGTGGGGCTCAGGTGGGCAGACCCACGCAGGTGCAGGGATGCATTGTGCAAGCGGGCATCTGGTGACCCGGGAGTAGGCTGGGAATGTGGAGTGCAGCCCAGGATTCAGGCTGCATCAGGAAAGGTGTGGGCTTCACCGGTGGAGGAGAGGAAATTTAATTGAGGTGCAGCAAAAAAGTCAGTGGCATCGAATCTCCTGGGGAAGTCTGGGGAGTTATGGGCAGAGTAGCTCATGGGTGTCTGGTTGTCTGAATATCTTTCACCGTCGGGGGTCCTCCTCAAAGACCGGGGGTCCTCCTCAAAGACCAGGGGTCCAGAGTTTGAAGGGGTGTGGAGATGGGGAGGGAGACAGATGCTCAGAGATGCAGAGAGACAGCCAGGTGGGGCAGAGGGCAGGCAGAGTCAAGACTGAACATACAAACAGTTAGAGATACAGGGAGAGACACAGAGAGACACCCACAGAGAGATAGAGAGAAAAAGAGAAATGAAAACACAGAGAGAGACAGAGGCAAGACTAAACACACAGAAAGACAGAAACAGAGATAGACAGAGACAGAGACGAAGAGAAAAATGTAGAGAGATGGCGACAGAGACATAGAGATGCAGAGAGACAGAGAGATGGAGAGAGACAGGGACAGAGATGGAGAGATCTAGAGAGAGAGATGGAAAGAGAGATATGAAAATACAGACAGAGACAGAGACAGAGAGTCAGAGACACAGAGTAAGAGACCCCAGGCCAGGAGTAGTGGCTCACTCCTGTAGTCCCAGCACTTTGAAAGGCTGAGGCGGGAGGATCACTTAAGGCCAGGAGTTCAAGAACAGCCTGGCCAACATGATGAAACCCCATCTCTACTAAAAACACAAAAATTAGCTGGGTGTGGTGGTGCACACCTGTAATCATAGCTACTCGGGAGGCTGAGGCAGGAGAATCACTTGAACCTGGGAGGCGGAGGTTGCAGTGAGCCGAGATCATGCCACTGCACTCCAGCCTGGGTGACACAGCGAGACTCCATCTCTAAATGACAACAACAACAAAGAAACAGAGAGAGACGGAGACAGAGAGAGTCAGAGACACAGAGCAAAAGACCCCAAAGCAAACAGAAACAACCAGAGACACAGAGAAACACTGAGCAAAGACAGGGAGAGATCCAGAGAGAGCTTCAGCCTGACACCCAGACAGAAGGCACCAAGAGAACCACAGAAATCCACCTCAGAGAGAGACAAGAGTCCAAAACCCCACCAGAGACAGAGACATGAGGACAAGGAGAGGAGAAACAGCAGTCAGGCCCGACCAGGAGGTGGAGAGGCTGTGGGGGAAAGGGTCTGAGGAGGCCTGAGCCTCTGAGCTCTATGTTTTTTTTTGTTTTTTGTTGTTGTTTTTTTGAGATGGAGTCTTGCTCTGTCGTCCAGGCTGGAACGCGGTGGCACTATCTTGGCTCACTGCAACTTCTGCCTCCCAGGTTCAACCAATTCTCTGCCTCAGCCTCCCAAGTAGCTGGGATTACAGGCACCTGCCACCGCGCCCAGCTAATTTTTATATTTTTAGTAGACACGGGGTTTCATCATCTTGGCCAGGCTGGTCTTGAACTCCTGACATCATGATCCACCCGCCTTGGCCTCCCAAAGTGTTAGGATTACAGGTGTGAGCCACCGCGCCCAGCTGCCTCTGAGCTCTGAAAACCAGTGTCCAGTAAACGAGAAGCTGCCGATCTTTTCCGATCTAGCCTGGGAAACCCCACAGCACCACTTCCACAATATCCTGTTGGTTGAAGCCATCCAAGCCTGCCCAGGCTTTAAGGCTACTAAAAATACAAAAATTAGCCAGGTGTAGTGGCGGGCGCCTATTGTGCCAGCTACTTGGGAGGCTGAGGCAGAAGAATTGCTTGACCCTGGGACACGGAGGTTGCAGTGACCCGAGATCATGCCACTGCACTCCAGCCTGGGTGACACAGTGAGACTCTGTCTCAAAAAAAAAAAAAAAAAAAAAGGATGGAAACAATTGCAGCGGCCATTTTTAGAAACAAATTACTTCAAAGGGGTGGTCATCTGGCCGGGCACAGCGGCTCATGCCTGTAATCCTGGCACTTTGAGGGGCCGAGGGAGGAGGATTGCTTGAGCCGAGGAGTTTGAGACCAGCCTGGGAAACATGGTGAAACCTCATCTCTACCAAAAAAAAAAAAAAAAAAAAAAAAGAAACCAAACCAAAAAAAGTAGCTAGGCATGGTGGCATGGGACGCTGAGTGGGGAGGATCACCTGAGCCAGGGAGTTCAACGTTGCAATGAGCTAAGATCATGCCATTGTACTCCATCCAGCCTGAGTGTCAGAGTGAGACCCTGTCTCAAAAAAAGGGGGGCGGGGCAGGCGCAGTGGCTCACACTTGTAATCTCAGTGCTTTGGGAGGCTGAGGCAGGTGGCAGATCACTTGAGGTCAGGAGTTCGGGACCAGCCTGGCCAACATGGTGAAACCCCATTTCTACTAAAAATACAAATATTAGGCCGGGCAAGGTGTCTCACGCCTGTAATCCCAGCACTTTGGGAGGCTGAGGCGGGTGGATCACGAGGTCAGGAGTTCAGGACCAGCCTGGCCAAGATGGTGAAACCCCGTCTCTACTAAAAATACAAAAATTAGCTGGGTGTGGTGGCTCCCGCCTATAGTCTCAGCTACTGGGGAGGCTGAGGCAGGAGAATCGCTTGAACCCAGGAGGGGGAGGTTGCAGTGAGCCGAGATCACACCACTGCACTCCAGCCTGGGTGACAGAGCGAGACTCCATCTCAAAAAAAATAAATAAATAAAAAATAACAAGTCTCAAGGCCACACCACGTTTTACCCGTTAGAGTGGTATTATCAAAAAGACAAGACATCACAAGCATTGGTGAGGATATGGAGAAAAGGGAACCCTTTTGCTCTGTTGGTGAAAATGGAAATTGCGATAGCCATTATGGGAAACGGTAAGGGCGTTTCTCCCTCAAGAAGTTAAAACTAGAATTACCATATGATCCGGCAATCTCACTTCTGGGAATACATCCAAAGAAAAATGAAATCAGGAGGCTGGAGTGAGGGCAGAGAGGAGGGACAGGTGTGGGAGGGAATGGAAGGCTATTACTCTGTGTGCAGGATTGCTGCTAGAACAGGAACAAAAAAATGAGTCATCTGCAAGATCGAGAGACAGAGCCCTGAGATGTCACTGGGCCTGGGAATACCAAGCTGTGGGAAGGGTTGGAGAGAAAAGGAGGGGTGCAATGTTGTACTCCTCTGTAAGGAGGATGGCATTTGTGTCCAAATATGTGGGTCACCCTGTGTCTTTGCTGTGCTGATGTATAAATATACCAGGCAGAGTGTAACATGGACCATGACTCTTTTTTTTTTCTCTTTCAGACAGAGTCTTGCTTTTGTTGCCCAGGCTGGAGTGCAGTGGCACGATCTTGGCTCACTGCAACCTCCGCCTCCCAGGTTCAAGCGATTCTCCTGTCTTAGCCTCCTGAGTAGCTGGGATTACAGGTGCCTGCCACTATGCCCAGCTGATTTTTGTATTTTTAGTAGAGATGGGGTTTCACCATGTTGGCCAGGCTGGTTTTTTGTTTTTTGTTTTTTTTGAGACGGAGTCTCGCTCTGTCGCCCAGGCTAGAGTGCAGTGGTGAGGTCTCGGCTCACTGCAATCTCCGCCTCCCGGGTTCACGCCATTCTCCTGCCTCAGCCTCCCGAGTAGCTGGGACTACAGGTGCCGGCCACCACGCCCGGCTCATTTTTTGTATTTTTTAGTAGAGACGGGGTTTCACCGTGTTAGCCAGGATGGTCTCCATCTCCTGACTTCGTGATCTGCCCACCTCGGGCTCCCAAAGTGCTGGGGTTACAGGCGTGAACCACCATGCCCGGCCCTTTTTTTTTTCTTTTTCTTTTTTTTTTGAGACAGAGTCTCGCTCCATCGTCAGGCTGGAGTGCAGTGGTGCGATCTTGGCTCACTACAACCTCCACCTCTCCGGTTCAAGCAATTCTCCTGCCTCAGCCTCCTGAGTAGCTGGGACTACAGGTGCGCAACACCACGCCCAGCTAATTTTTTTGTATTTTTTAGTAGAGACGGGGTTTAACCACGTTGGCCAGGATGGGTCTCGATCTCTTGACCCCGTGATCCACCTGCCTCGGCCTCCCAAAGTGCTAAGATTATAGGCGTGAGCCACCGCACCTGGCCGCAGGCTGGTCTTGAATGCCTGACCTCAGGTGATCTGCCCACCTCGGCCTCCCAAATGCTGGGATTACAGGCTTGAGCCACCGTACCTAGCCAGATCATGACTCTTTCTCTTTTTTTTGAGACGGAATCTCGCTCTGTCGCCCAGGCTGGAGTGCAGTGGCGCAATCTTGGCTCACTGCAAGCTCCACCTCCTGGGTTCACGCCATTCTCCTGCCTCAGCCTCCTGTGTAGCTGGGACCACAGGCACCCGCCACCACATCCGGCTAAGTTTTTGTATTTTTAGTAGAGACAGGGTTTCACCATGTTAGGCAGGATGGTCTCGATCTCCTGACCTCATGGTCTGCCCGCCTCGGCCTCCTAAAGTGCTGGGATTACAGGCGTGAGCCACTGCGACCGCCCATCATGACTCTTTCAAGCCCTCAAGTCACTCTTTGGATTTCTGGGTGGAGAGCACCCAGTGGCTGATCTAGACAGAGTGCTGAGGCACAAAAATTACCCCGATTCTCCCAGGTATAGATATACCTACAGTCATGACACAGCATATCGTATCAGATGATGCAAAATCTCTGCTTATGTTTGTGGTGGAAACAGTGAGATCTCAGAAACCAAGGATGTATCCGTTAGGGAAGGCTGCGTTTAGGACTGGAGTGCAGTGGGGTTATCGCAGCTCACTGCAGCCTCGAACTCTCAGACTCAAGCAGTCCTACAGCCTCAGCCTCCTGAGTAGCTGGGACTACAGGCATGCACCACCATGCCTGACTACTTTGTTTTTTTGAGATGGAGTCTCGCTCTGTCACCCAGGCTGGAGTGCAGTGGCGTGATCTCGGCTCACTGCAACCTCTGCCTCCCAGGTTCAAACAATTCTTCTGCCTCAGCCTCCTGAGTAGGTGGGATTACAGGTGTGCACCACCATGCCCGGCTACTTTCTGTATTTTTAGTAGAGACGGGGTTTCACCATGTTGGCCAGGCTGGTCTCGAACTCCCAACCTCAGGTAATCCCCCCGCCTCGGCCTCCCAAAGTGCTGGGATTACAGGCATGAGCCACCGTGCCCGTCCTGACTACTTTTTAAAATTTTTTGTAGAGACAGGTTCTCCCTATGTTGCCCAGGCTGGTCTCAAGCTCATAGGCTCAAATGGTCCATCCACCTTGGCCTCCCAAAGTGCTGGGGTTCCAGACATAAGTCACCATACCTCTGTCTCTTTTTTGTCTCTCTCTCTGTCCCTTTTTTGTCTCTGTCTCTTTTTTGGATTTGCTCTCTCTTTCTCTCTCTCCCTCCCGCCTGCGCCTACTGCCTCCCTGTCTCTCTCCCTGCCTCGGTTGTCCCTGGCCATCTCCCTGGTGATCGGTGAGTCTGCACCTGTCTGGTTCTTTTCCTGTCTGTCTCTCTGCCTGTTTCTCTCTCCCACCCCCCAAACATCTTCTCTCTCATTTCCCTGTCTTCCTCCTTGCCTGGTCATTAGTCTCTGTCTATCTCTGTCTCCACCCCATTTTAGCTCTCAGTCTATCTCTGGCTCTGTCTCTCCCTCTCCTCTCTGTCCCTTGTTCCCTTCCTGCCTCCAACCGACCTGTATGTGAATCTCTGCTGTGTCCCTCCCCTTTGGCCTTGGTCTGTCTGCAGGGCCCTCCCTCCTCGCTCCCCATCCCTATCCCTGCCAGGAGGAGGAAAATGCAGCCCTTCGGAGTGAGCAATGCCCCCCTCCTTGGTTACCAGGGCGCTGGATGGGGGACAGCATGCGGCTCATTACCCTAATGGCTGGTGAGGCCGCCCAGCCTCCCAGGAAATGGGCCACTTAAGCGTGTTCCAGCTGATGGCAGAGGCTGCTTCTCCCCTTGTACTCGGCAGGGAGAGGAGACCAAGGGGGAGAGGAGGGGAGAAACGGGGAGGAAAGGAGAGGAGGAGAGGGAATGGAGGACTGCAAGGCTGGTGGGGACTCATCTCCACTTATTAGCTCTTCAGGCCTGGGTGTGTCCTGGGAACATGCGCCAGGCTGGCTGGGGGCTGGGGGAGGCTGGGCCCCAGGGGCTTCTTCTAAATGCACATGCACCTGCCACTCGGAGTCACACCAGGGCCACACACACTGAAAATCACAGACACCCCCTACGGCTCAGACCACCCCTGAGCTCTCTCCTGTCCCCCTAGATCCCTTGGATACAGCCCTACAGGGTCACAGAGGCATGTGTCCAGAGCCACACACACACAGAGACACACACACACACACACACACACGTGGCCGTGGAGCATGACTGTCTCTCTGGAGGACGCCCAAGGCCACGTGTAACAGCCTTGGGACAGGATTCGGAGCACAGAGACCCGACACACCCCAGCCACAAGCTCGGCTGAGCACTTTCAGATGGTCACGGGTTCACACACACAGACACACACGCAGGGTTACAAGTACAACCATACAGGAGACACAAACGTACCTTCACATGTCCACGAACATGCCCACACACATGCACACCGATGTAGCCACGAAACACAGTCACAGAAGCGCAGATCATAACATACACTCCCACTCCCATTCATGGTCAGGCTGGAACAGTTGTAACGCCAGAACATTCCAGCAAACTGGGCTTCACACACAACACAGAGGCACACAGAGGCCGGGCGCGGTGGCTCACGCCTGTCATCCTAGCCCTTTGGGAGGCAAAGGCCGTCAAATTGCTTGAGCCCAGGAGTTCAAGGCCAGCCTGGGAAATGTAGCAAGACCCTGTCTCTACAAAATATACAAAAATTAGCCTGGTGTAGCGGCCTACACCTGTGGTCCCAGCTACTCAGGAGGCTGAGGCAGGAGGATGGCTTGAGCTCAGGAGTTCAAGGTTGCAGTGAGCTATGATTGTGCCACTGCACTCCAGCCTGGGCAACAGAGCAAGACCCGTCACAAAAATAAAAAATAAAAGACACACTCTTGGTGTGGATATATGTGATTTATATGATAGACAATAGATACATATTACTATACATTATAGAATACTCTAGCTAATACTCTACATATATACTATATATAATATAAAACAAATGGAATATATTCTTGACCAGCCTGGCCAACATGGCGAAACCCCATCTCTACTAACAATACAAAAATTAGCCGGGCATGGTGGTGGGCGTCTGTAATTGCAGCTACTCTGGAGGCTGAGGCAGTAGAATCACTTGAACCTGGGAGGTGGAGGTTGCAGTGAGCTGAGATCACGCCACTGCACTCCAGCCTGGGGGATAGAGTGAGATTCTATCTCCAAAAAAATAAGAAGAATAAAAATAAAAATAATAATAATAAATAAAATACATTATTTTCTTTTCCTTTTTAATTTTATTTACTTATTTATTTTTGAGACAGAGTCTTGCTCTGTCGCCCAGGCTGGAGTGCAATGGTATGGTCTTGGCTCACTGCAACCTCCACCTCCCAGGTTCAAGCAATTCTCCTGGCTCAGCCTCCCGGGTAGCTGGGATTACAGGCACCCACCACCACGCCCAGCTAATTTTTTGTATTTCTAGTAGAGACGGCGTTTCACCGTGTTAGCCAGGATGGTCTCAATCTCCTGACCTTGCGATCTGCCCGCCTCGGCCTCCTAAAGTGCTGGGATTACAGGCCTGAGCCACCGCACCCGGCCAGTCTCTACTAAAAGTTTAAAAATTATCTGGGCATGCTGGGCATGGTGGCTCATGCATGTAATCCCAGCACTCTCGGAGGCCGAGGCAGGTGGATCACTTGAGGTCAGGAGTTCAATACCAGCCTGGCCAACGTTGTGAAACCCTGTCGTCTGTACTAAAAATACAAAAATTAGCCAAGTGTGGTGGTGGTGGCGGGTGCCTATAATTACAGCTAGTCGGGAGGCTGAGGCAGGAGAATCGCTTGAACTCGGGAGGTGAAGGTCGCAGTGAGCCAAGACTGCACCACTGCACACCAGCCTGGAGACAGAGTGGGACTCCGTCTCAAAAAAAAAAAAAAGAAAGAAAGAACGAACAAGAAAAGGAGGAGGTCTAGAGGTGGGGCTCACAGAGGAGGGGGAGTTCCTTGGAAGATGGGGAGCGGGGGTTAGATTAGAGAGGAGATGGGGAAGGGAGGGTGCCTGGGGATTGGAGAATCTCTGTGGTGAGGCCTTAGGCAATCCTGGAGGACTTCCAAGAGGCGTGGCTGGCCTTCCCTCAGGATGCTGCTGGAAGTGGCCCCCGTGAGCAGTGGCTAACAGAGGGACAGAACAGCTTATTCTTGTTGACCAAGGAACACCAGCCAAAGTCCACGGGAGAGGTAGGAGCAGTGCTTGCTGGGTGGGTCCCACTGTCTCTTCTTCTCCTGGGGGGCCCCTCTTGCTCTTCCAGGGCAACCCCATCTTTCTAATCAGGCATGGGGGGCAGGGAGCAGGTGTGACGAGGAAGAATAGAAGCCCACCCCTTTTGATATTTGGGGGGTCCACGGTGCTCCCACAGTATGTCTCTCCACACAGATCTCTGCGGACCTGAGCACCCCTCGCTGGCACCCCGCTACCCTGGTCCATGTGGTCCCCCTCCTCCCTCTTCTCCCACTTCCTGTCCCAGCCCACTGGGCCCCCTGCTATCTTTAATTGGCCTTCGTGGAGCTGAATTCATTGAGACTCTGACAGCCCTTTAGGGTGGTGGTGGGGGGGGGTCAGGCCGCAGCTTCCCCGCCTCCCTGCCTGGCTAATTTGGGGGCTCTATTGTCAAGAGGCACCCCCCATCCCCCTCTCCACTCCCCTCCGCCGTTGGATTGCTTCCACAGACAATGCCGAGAGCTCGTCGTCCTGAAGGGCCAGCGGCTGTAATTTCGTCTAATTCAGCCCGGGAGACAGCAATTACAGCTAATAAACGGACCCCTAATCAGCTATCTCTCCCACCCCCACCCCTGCCACCCAGCTCTCCTCTCCTCTCCTCTGGGGAGTCCTCCCTTCCCCCAGCCAGGGGAAGGAAGGAAAGAATAGAACAGCCCTGCCCTCGGAGTATCAGTTTTGCCTTCTAGGAAATGGGCATAGCATTGAACCCTGCCAGGGGATTGCATGCCCAGCTGTACCATGGTGGCATCTGCAAATCAGACTACTGCCCCTATATTAACTGGAGATACCTCTAGCCTCATCCCTTCCTTGGCTATCCCCTCCCTGTCATTTTCTCTCTCTCTCTCTCTCTCTTTTATTTATTTATTTTTTTTAGAGACAGGGTCTTGCTCTGTTGCCCAGGCTGGAGTGCAGTGGTGCAATCAAAGCTCACTGCAGCCTCGACCTCCTGGGCTCAAAGGATCCTCCTGCCTTGGCCTCCCAAAGGCTGCAATTTCAGGTGTGAGCTGCCCCCTCCGGCTGATGGCTCTCCCTTTACTCCACCGTAAGTTCAAGGTGAGGGTTTGTGGTGAGGTTGGGGGCAGTGGGTCAGGGTCCCGGCAGAACGAGGCTGGTCTGTTCCAGACTGGGTACCAGAAAGGAGTTCCACCTACAGGAGTGTGGGGAGAGCTAAGGGAAACCAACCACAGGGGTCCAGCCTGCAGGGCCAGCAGCACAGGGATGCCTCACCACCCATGGTGGGTCATAGGGGCTAGGGGCTGCTGGAGGGGAGCTGAGCACCAGACCAGGCTCTCTCCTCCTTGGCAGTGTGGACATTTAGGGCAGGGCCATTCTCTGTGTCGGGGGCTGCCCTGGGCACTGCAGGATGCTGAGCAGTATCCCCGGACTCCACACACTCCATGCCAGGGGCATCCACCACAAATGTCCCCAGACATGGCCAAGTGTCCCCTGTGGGGGGACAGAATCACACCCAGGTGAAACTCACTGGTATTAAGTGATAATATGGACACAGGACACAGCCCTCATAGAGAAACGGGTTTCTGTTTTGACCCTGCCCCTATATGAGTGATTTGGAGCAAACTTCTTTTCTTTTTTCTTTTTTTTTTTTTTTTTCAGATGGAGTCTCGCTCTGTCACCAGGCTCTGGAGTGCAGTGGCACAATCTCGGCTCACTGCAACCGTGGGCCACCTCTTGGGTTCAAGTGATTCTCCTGCCTCAGCCACACGAGTAGCTGGGACTACAGGCACCCACCACCATGCCCAGCTAATTTTTTGAATTTTTAGTAGAGACGGGGTTTCCCCATTGGCCAGGATGGTCTTGATCTCTTGACCTCGTGATCCACCTGCCTCGGCCTCCCAAAGTGCTGGGATTACAGGCATGAGCCACCGCACCCAGCGATTTGGGGCAAATTTCTTAACCTCTGTGAGCCTTAGTTTCCGCACCAATAAAATGGGAATAAAGGGCCAGGCGTGACGGCACACGCCTGTAATCCCAGCACTTTGGGAGGCCAAGGTGGGCAGATCACTTGAGGTTAGGAGTTTGAGACCACCTGAGCTAACATGGTGAAATCCTGTCTCTACTAAAAATACAAAAATTAGCCAGGCATGGTGGTGCACGCCTCTGATACTTTGGGAGGCTGAGGCGGGAGAATCGTTTGAGCCCAGGAGTTTGAGAACAGCCTGGGCAACATGGTGAAACCTCATCTCAACAACGACAACAAAACAAACAAACAAACAAACAAAAAACAATTAGCCAGATGTGGTGGTATGCACCTGTGCTCCCAGCTACTTTGGAGGCTGAGGTGGGAGGATTGCCTGAGCCCAGGATTTGGAGGCTGCAGTGAGCTGTGATTGCACCACTGCA
The DNA here is from genome assembly GCF_028885625.2 of Pongo pygmaeus. NCBI lineage: Eukaryota > Metazoa > Chordata > Mammalia > Primates > Hominidae > Pongo > Pongo pygmaeus. Next base: position 4,658,742 of record NC_072393.2, on the reverse strand, counting down.
CTCCAGCCAGGGCAACAGGACAAGATCCTGTCTTTAAATAAATAAATAAATAAATAAATAGAATAAGAATAATGATGACCATACCCATTTCATAGTTGCTGCTAGCATTGGAGGAATTAATGCACATAAGTTATGGCGCACCAACCTCCGCCCAGGAGTGCAGTGGCACGATCTTGGCTCACTGCAGCCTCAACCTCCCAGGCTCAAGCCGTCTTCCCACTTCAGCCTCTCCAGCAGCTGGGACCACAGGCACACGCCACCACGCCCAGCTAATCTTTTATTTTTTTTAGAGGGGTCTCATGGTGTTGTCCAGGTGCGTTACCACACCACCCAAGAGAGACCAAGAGAGAAACCCAGGGCAGGGGAAATTCCAGCAGATTCTCTGTCTGTGTGTTGGTGGGGGATAGACACAGGGGGATAAGGAGAGCATCTTCATGTACCTCCACCCACCATGTCCCATCTCTCTCTCCATGTAGCCTTCAGATGGGTGGCTGTTTGATTTTGCAAAGCTAAGACTATCCCTGAGCGATGTGAAGTGGCCTTGAGTTGCAGGCTGGTGAGAGGTACAGAGAGAAGGAAGGAGAGAAGGAGAGAGGGAGGAAAATCCCAGCCTCCTTTCATGCCCCCTCAGCTTCTAAAGTCTCTGCTGCTTTCATCCCCATGACAAAAATAACAAGCCCACTTCACCATAGACAGAGTCTAACTCTGTCGCCCAGGCTGGAGAGCAGTAGCATGATCTCAGCTCACTGCAACTTCCGCCTCCTGGGTTCAAGCAATTCTGCCTTGGCTTCCCGAGTAGCTGGGATTACAGGCACCCACCACCGCACCCAGCCAAATTTTGTATTTTTAGTAGAGACAGGGTTTTACCATGTTGGCGAGGCTGATCTCGAACTCCTGACCTTAGGTGATCTGCCCACCTCAGCCTCCCAATGTGTTGGGATTACAGGCATGAGCCATGGCACCCGGCCACCATTCTCTTTTGATTGAGAAGGCCATTCCTATACTTACTGGCACTCGGTTAACTGTGGAGAGGTTTAGGAACGTACATTCTGGAGACAGAATGCCAGGGTTAAAAATCCCCACTCCTGGCTGGGCACCGTGGCTCCTGCCTATAATCCCAAAGCTTTGGGAGGCCGAGGCGGGTGGATCCCTGAGGTCAGGAGTTTGAGACCATCCTGGCCAACGTGGTGAAACTCTGTCTCTACTAAAAATACAAAAATTAGCTGCGTGTGGTGGCGGGTGCCTGTAGTCCCAGCTACTCAGGAGACTGAGGCAGGAGAATAGCTTGAACTCAGAAGGTGGAGGTTGCAGTGAACCGAGATCACACCACTGCACTCCAGCCTGGGTGACAGAGCAAGGCTGTCTCAAAAAAAAAAAAAAAAAAAAGAAATTCCCCCACTCCGCAGTTGGCCAGTCTCTCTGAGCGTCAGTTTCACTGTCTATAAAATGGCAGTAATTGCACCCCGGCTGGGTGCAGTGACTCTCTCCTGTAATCCCAGCACCTTGGGAGACTGAGGTGGAAGGATCACTTGAGCTCAGGAGTTCGAGCCCAGCCTGGACAATATAGTGAGAACTTGTCTCTACAAAAAATAAAAAATGAGCTACGCATGGCGGCATGTGTCTGTGCTCCCAGCTACTCAGGAGATTGAAGCAGGAAGATCACTTGAGCCCAGGAGTTCCAGGCTACCGTGAGCCACGATCACACCACTGCACTCCATTCTGGGTGACAGAGCAAGACCCTGTATAAAAAAAGAAAGAGAAAAAAACCCAAACAAACAAACAATAATATTAATCACACCTCATAGGGTGGTTGTCGAGGATTAAATTCTTTTTTCTTTTTTCTTTTTTTTTTTTTTTTTGAGACAGAGTCTCACTCTGTGGCCCAGGTGGGAGTGCAGTGGCGCCATCTCGGCTCACTGCAAGCTCCGCCTCCCGGGTTCACGCCATTCTCCTGCCTCAGCCTCCCGAGTAGCTGGGACTACAGGTGCCCACCACCATGCCTGGCTAATTTTTTGTATGTTTAGTAGAGACGGGGTTTCACCGTGTTAGCCAGGATGGTCTCGATCTCCTGACCTCATGATCCACCCGCCTCGGCCTCCCAAAGTGCTGGGATTACAGGCATGAGCCACCGCTCCAGGCCGGATTCAATTCTTTAGTGCTTGGGGGACTTTGAGAAATGTTATCTGCTGTTAAGGTTGTAGTTGTTACAGTGCCATGTATGATAGATTTAAACACCCCCAAATGGCAGTAATCTTAGGGGACCGTATTAGCAGGGGCTGCAGACAACAGGCATCGTTTCATAAATCAATGAAAATTGCAAAGATGTAGTATAATGAGGGGTTCCTGGGTACTTCAAATCTCCCTGGCCGATCCATCGAAGAATTGCCACTGTGGCATTGAGAATAAACGAGATTATTGTAGATATGATGCTGAGGGAAGAAATATAAATATTTAATTTTTTTTTTTTTGAGACGGAGTTTCACTCTTGTTGCCCAGGCTAGAGTGCAATGCCACAATCTCGGCTCATCACAGTCTCTGCCTCCCGGGTTCAAGCGATTCTCCTGCCTCAGCCTCCCGAGCAGCGGGGATTACAGGCATGTGCCACCAGGCCTGGCTAATTTTGTATTTTTAGTAGAGATGGGGTTTCTCCATGTTGGTCGGCTAGTCTTGAACTCTCAACCTCAGGTGATCTGCCCACCATGGCCTTCCAAAGTGCTGGGATTACAGGCGTGAGCCACCTCGCCCGGCTCATTTAATTTAAAAGTATTTTTTTTCAAAGGCAAATATTCCACTCAGTTGAAATACTACTGTTGAAGGGGCCGGGGCGGGGGAGAAGTGAGTGAGATGGTTTCTGGAATCGCTCTCTTTCTCTCTATTTCTCTCACTCCCTCTCTCCTCCCTTTCATTCTCTTTCTCTCTCTCTCTGTTTCTTTCTCTCTGTTTCTTTTTTTTCTTTTTTTGAGACAGGGTTTCGCTCTGTCACCCAGGCTGGAGTGCAGTGGTGTGATCTTGGCTCACTGCAACCTCCACCTCCCAGGTTCAAGCTATTCTCCTACCTCAGCCTCCTGAGTAGCTGGGACTACAGGCGTGCGCTACCACGTCCAGCTAATTTTTGTATTTTTAGTAGAGATGGGGTTTCACCATGTTGACCAGGCTGGTCTTGAACTCCTGGCCTCAGGTGATCTGCCTGCCTCAGCCTCCCAAAGTGCCGGGATTACAGGTGTGAGCCACCATGACCGGCACCCAGCCCCCCACTTTATTTTTTTGAGACAGGGTCTCACTCCGCCACCCAGGCTGGAGTGCAGTAGTGGTGCAATCATAGCTCACTGCAGCCTCAGCCTCCTGAGTAACTGGGACTACAGGTACATGCCACGATGCCCGGCTAATTTTTGTATTTTTGGTAGTGACAGGATCTTACCCTGTTGCCCAGGCTGGTCTTAAACTCCTGGCCTCAAGCGATCTTCCCTCCTCAGCCTCCCAAAGTACTAGGATTACACGTGTGAGCCACTGTGCCCGACCTCATGACCCTTTTAAGGTCTAGGCTGGTTCTTCTACTGGCTGGTTCAATTCAATGGTCTTTTATTATATCTTATTTCATTTTTAATTACTTTGATTACCTTGAAATTCACCTATGTTGAATGCAGTCTCATTGTGCACCACGGACTTCGGAGCCAGACCACCTGGCTTTGAATCCCAATTCTGCTACTCATGATCTGGGTGACCTTGGTTGAGTACTTAACCTCTCTGTCGCTCCTTGAGCAGGTTAAATTAACCTCCCTGTCCCTCCGTCTTCTCACCCATTAAAAGGGCAATGATGATTCTAGATAGCACCTGAATAATGAGGTTGTTGGGGGAACTAAATGAGTTTAAAGTGTGACCATTCTTTTCTTTTTTCTTTCTTTTCTTTCTTTCTTTCTCTCTCTCTTTTTTTCTTCCTTCCTTCCTTCCTTTCTTTCCCTTTCTCTCTCTCTTTCTCTTTCTTTCCCTTTCTCTCTCTTTCCCCTTCTCTCTTTCTTTCCCTTTCTTTCTCTTTCCCTTTTTTCTCTTTCCCTTTCTCTCTCTCTTTCCCTTTCTCTCTCTTTCTTTCACTTTCTCTTTCTTTCCCTTTCTCTCTCTTTCTTTCCCTTTCTCTCTCTTTTTCTCTTTCTTTCCCTTTCTCTCTCTTTCTTTCTCTTTCTCTCTCTTTCTTTCTTTCTCTTTCTCTCTTTCTTTTCCTTTCTCTCTCTTTCTCTCTCCCTCTCTCTTTCTTTCCTTCTATGGAATCTAACTCTGTTGCCCAGGCTGGAATGCAGTGGTTCAATTATAGCTCATTTTCAGCCTCAAACTCCCAGGCTCAATCAGTCCTCCCACCTCAGCCTCCTGTGTAGTGGGGACTATAGACACTCACCACCATGCCCGGCTAAGGTTTTTTTTTTGTTGTTTTGTTTTGTTTTGTTTTTGCTAAGATGGGGGTCTCACTATGTTATCCAGGCTGGTCTTGAACTCCTGGGCTCAAGTGATCCTCCCGTCTCAGCTTCCCAAAGTACCGAGAATACAGGTGTAAGCCACTGTACCTAGGCAAAAAGTGACGTTTTCTTAGAACAGTTTTCAATACAGATTTCCACTATTCCATGCAAAGTTATTCTTGAACACAAACATTTTTGTATGAAATGTTTCCTGGCTGGAAACATTGAATCCCTATGTACTTTCCTTCTTTTTTGAGATGGAGTCTCGCTCTTGTCACCCAGGCTGGAGTGCAGTGGCACGATCTCGGCTCACTGTAACCTCGGCCTCCCAGGTTCAAGTGATTCTCCTGCCTCAGCCTCCCAAGTAGCTGGGATTACAGGCATGCACAACCACACCCAGCTAATTTTGTAATTTAATAGATACGGGGTTTCGCCATGTTAGTCAGGCTGGTCTTGAACTCCTGACTTCAAGCGATCCACCTGCCTCAGCCTCCCAAAGTCCTAGGATTACAGGCATGAGCCACCGCACCCAGGCCCTAGGTACTTTCCTTCTTTTATTCCTTTTTCCTCTTCTCTGCAGCCCTTGCTGAAGTTTCCTGGTGTGATCGGACACCAGGTAGGACAGGCCACCAACCATGCCTGCTGCGAAGGCCTGCCTGGGGACAGGAATTTGTCTGCAAATACAAGGGTGTCTACTGAGGGAGGGAAGTGTCTGACTTTGAGATGCTGAGGTCTGGGGCCCGGAGTGGAGATGGAGAGGATGGGATGGAGGTGATTATGAGGGTAGGGGTGGAGAGACGCCGAGTGAGGCCAGCTGTGCTTCTGCTGACACCTAGTGGAAAGATGGAACTATTGTTTCTTTTAAGCAAGCCGTCTCCGTGAAGTTGTAGCCACCTCTGAAACATCTACCTGACTTCAGGCAGGCAAATAGGCACTGAGTGGTGCAACTTGCCAGGAGTCGCACAGCATGTTGGCTGCCCTGAGAGGGCTTCAAGGACCCAAGAAACCATTTTATTTTATTTATTTTATTTTATTTGTATTTATTTTTATTTTTATTTGTTCATTTTTTTGAGACGGAGTCTCGCTCTGTCACCCAGGCTGGAGTACAGTGGCGCGATCTCAGCTCACTGTAAGCTCCGCCTCCCGGGTTCACGCCGTTCTCCTGCCTCAGCCTCCCGAGTAGCTGGGACTACAGGCGCGCGCCACCACGCCTGACTAATTTGGGTATTTTTGGTAGAGAGGGGGTTTTACCACGTTGGCCAGGTGGGTTTCAAATTCCTCACCTCAAGTGATCCGCCCACCTTGGCTTCCCAAAGTGCTGGGATTACAGGCCTGAGCCACCGCGCCCGGCCCCAAGAAAAAGTTTTAAAGGAGTGTTTGGTTTGTTTGTTTGGTTGGTTGGTTTTTGGCAGATTAATGAGTTCCCAGGCCTTGATGGGGCTTCTGGGGGAGGTAACATGTTCTCCCAGGTTCGCCCCCTCCACCAGGAAGTCCACCTGTATTACTTCACTACCATCTCCAAACCCCAGGCCTTTTCTCTCCTTTGGCTGGCTGTGCATTTGTTCATAATTTCAACAAATGTTTACTGAGACTTAGTGACACAATAGGAAACAAAATGGACTAAAATAAATAACAAAAAATACTGCTAGTGAAGCTCATAGCCTGGCTAGGGAAATGGAGGAGAAATTAGCAAACAGATCTACAAATGTGATTATTTCAGAGACTAAAAAGCCATTGGGAGGACATCTTTATTTTTATTTTTTTGAGACAGAGTCTTGCTCTGTCACCCAGGCTGGAGTGCAGTGGCGTGATCTCAGCTCACTGCAACCTCCCCCTCCCAGGTTCAAGCGATTCTCTTGCTTCAGCCTCCCAAGTAGCTGGGATTACAGGCATGCACCACCATGCCTGGCCAATTTCTGTATTTTTTTTTTTTTTTTGTAGAGGCAGGGTTTCAGTGTATTGGTTAGGCTGGTCTTGAACTCCTGGCCTCAAGCTATCTGCCACCCTCAGCCTCCCAAAGTACTGGGACTGCAGGCGTGAGCCACTGCGCTGCCCTGGAAGGACATGCTTAAATGATAGGTACCAAGTTTGTGAGTTCCAAGGTCAGGTAGGACAGGCTACCACTTAGCCAGGCTCAGGCAGGAAAGGCCCTCTGAGGAGGTAACCTTGGAACCAAGGTTTGAAGGAAGAGAGGGAGTGAGCCTTGGAAATACCTGGGTCCACCAGAGGGCACAGCCTGTGCAAAGGCCCTGTGGCAGGGACCTCCCCTGGTGTGTTGGAGGAACAGCAAGGAGGAGCAGAGTGAGCAAGGGGGAGAAAGGGAAGAGGAGAGGGCAGGGAGGGGATGGGGCAGGTCATGCCAGACCTGGTGAGACATGGGGAGGACTTGAGCTTTGACCCTGAGAGAGGTGGGAGCCATGGAGGGTTGTGGGCAGAGGAGGAATAGGACGTGACTCAGGGGCTCAAAAGCACCCTCTGGTGGCTGCTGGTGGGGAGACAGCCTGTGGGGGGTGAGGGCAGGAACTGGGGTCCAGGTAGGGGTGACTGTGTTGGCCCAGGTGAGCTGTGCTGGAGGCTGGACCAGGGAACAGGCACTGAGTGGGAAAGCAGTGATTAGATTCTAGGTGCATTTTTGTTTTTTTGAGACAGAGTTTCACTCTATTTGCCCAGTCTGGAGTGCAATGGCGCGATCTTGGCTCACCGCAACCTCTGCCTCCTCGGTTCAATCAGTTCTCCTGTGTCAGCCTCCCGAGTAGCTGGGATTACAGGCACATGCCACCACGGCCGGCTATGTATTTTTAGTAGAGACAGGGTTTCTCCATGTAGGTCAGGCTGGTCTCGAACTCCTGACCTCAGGTGATCTGCCCACCTGGGTCTCCCACAGTGCTGGGATTACAGGCGTGAGCCACTGCGCCCGGCCTATCTAGGTGCATTTTGAAAGCAGTGTTAATCAAATTTATGGAGTGATTGGATATGGGTGGGAGAGTAGGGGCCCAGGGTGACTCCCAGGTTCTGGCTGAGTCCCTGGAAGGACGGACCTGCCCTCAGCCTAGGTGGTGGACATGGGAGGAATGGTTTGGGGGTCCAGTTGGGCCCAATGTGACTGTGTTGAATGTGAGACCCCATGAGCCCCCCATGTGGAGACATCAGGGGCTGCTGAGCAGAGTCTGGACTTCAAGGGAGACTCAGGCTGGAGACGGGGCTGTGGGCGATGCTGGCTGTAGAAGGGGTTTGGAGCCCGCTGGGGAGGGGTGTGGGTGGAGGAGGGAGGAGGCTGGAGGACCCAGCCCTTGGCCAGCAATGGAGAGAAGGGAAGACTGAAGGATGTTCTAGACAGGTGGGAGGGAAGTGCATGGTCTGAGGACAGAGCTCCCCGGAGCAGGAGGGATCTGGTGGGTCAGACAACATGGAGAGGACTGGGAGGGAGAGACTGACCTTGGAACCGGATGCAGGAGGGTCATCAGTGAGAAGAGTTTCTGGGGAGTGGTGGATGCGGCAGTCTGACTGTGTTCAAGCTCAAGACAGAGCGACCCTATAATTTATAGTCAAAATCAGGACCCCTTTTTTTTTTGAGATGGAGTCTTGCCCTGCCGCCCAGGCTGGAGTGCAATGGTGCGATCTCGGCTCACTGCAACTTCTGCCTCCCGGGTTCAAGAGATTCTCCAGCCTCAGCCTCCTAAGTAGCCGGGATTACAGGCTCACACCACCATGCCGGGCTAATTTTTGTATTTTTGTAGAGATGGGGTTTCGCCATGTTGGCCAGGCGGGTCTCCAACTCCAGACCTCAGGTGATCCGCAGACCTCGGCCTCCCAAAGTGCTGGAGTTACAGGCGTGAGCCGCCGCGCCCGGTCAATCAAGACACTTTTGAGCAAGAAAGGGGGCACTGAGGGGGTGGGGGCATAAACTGGGACCGTCCTAGCCAAAGCCAGGTGTATAGTTACCTTAGCTCAAAATAGAATTGGAGGCGGGGTGCGGTGGCTCATGCCTGTAATCCCAGCACTTTGGGAGGCCGTGGCCGGTGGATCACCTGAGGTCATGAATTCGAGATCCGCCTGGCCAACATGGTGAAAACCTATCTCTACTAAAAATACAAAAATTAGCTGGGCATGGTGGCACGCCTGGAATCCCAGCTACTCGGGAGGCTGAGGCACCAGAATTGATTAAACACAGGAGGCGGAGGTTACAGTGAGCCACGATTGCCCCATTGCACTCCAGCCTGGGGGACAGAGCGAGACTGTCTCAAAACAAAACAAAAAGATAATTGGAGAAGAGAAAGTGGAACTGGAGAATGAGGACATCTCATTAGTTTCAGTGGGTTTTGCTCTAAGCAGAAACAGACCGTAAATAGGCAACATTATGATAAATGGTAGCAACCGGGATTTCCTGGCAGCTTAGTTAACAGGGAAGCATTAGAATTCCGACAGTAGGGGATTGGTTAATTAGTTGCAATTCATCAAACAATGGCTAATCCCTCTCTTGTGTCCCACTCCCCTAAAAGATAAATCAGAATTCTAACCCCTGAGTATCTAAGAACATGACCCTATTTGGAGATAGGGTCTTCACAAAGGCAATGAAGTTAAAATGAGATCATTAGGGTGGGCTGTAGTCTAGTATCATGGATGTCCTTATAAAAAGGGAACATGGGCTCTGCGCAGTGGCTCATGCCTGTAATCCCAGCACTTTAGGAGGCCAAGGCGGGTGGATCACCTGAGGTCAGGAGTTCGACACCAGCCTGGCCAACATGGTGAAACCCTGTCTCTACTAAGAATACAAAAATTAACTGGGCGTGGTGGCGGGTGCCTGTAATCCCAGCTACTCTGGAGGCTGAGGCAGGAGAATAGCTTGAATCCGGAAGGTGGAGGTTGTAGTGAGCAGAGATCGTGCCATTGCACTCCAGCCTCGGGGACAAGAGCGAGACTCCATCTAAAAAAAAAATACAAAAAAAAAAAAAAAAAAAAGCCACTGGTTGGGCACGGTGGCTCACACCTAGTAATCCCGGCACTTTGGGAGGCGGAGGCAGGTGGATCACGAGGTCAGGAGATCGAGACCATCCTGGCTAACACGGTGAAACCCCATCTCTACTAAAAATACAAAAAATTAGCCTGGCGTGGTAGTGGGCGCCTGTAGTCCCAGCTACTCGGGAGGCTGAGGCAGGAGAATGGCATGAACCTGGGAGGTGGAGTTTGCAGTGAGCCAAGATAGCACCACTGCACTCCAGCCTGGGCAACAGAGCGAGACTCCGTCTCTGTCTCAAAAAAAAAAAAAAGCCAGAAAAGCACAATTATCATAGTGAGTTGTTGTTTTGTTGTTGTTGTTGTTTTTGACAAGGTCTCACTCTACCACTCAGGCTGGAGTGCTTGTCATGATCATGGCTCACTGTAGCCTTGACCTCCTGGGCTCAAGCAATCCTCCCGCCTCAGCCTCCCGAGTAGCTGGAACTACAGGCGTGCACCACCACACCCAGCTAGTTTTTATATTTTTTGTAGAGATGGGGTTTTGCTATGCTGCCCATGCTAGAATACAGTCTTTTTTTTTTTTTGAGACAGAGGTCTTACTTGTTGCCCAGGCTGGAGTGCAGTGGCGAGATCTCAGCTCACTGCAAGCTCCGCCTCCTGAATTCAAGCTATTCTCCTGCCTGAGCCTTCCAAGTAGCTAGGCTCACAGGAGCGTGCCACCACCCCCGGCTAATTTTGTATTTTTAGTAGAGACGGGTTTTAGCCATGTTGGCCGGGCTGGTCTCGAACTCCTGACCTCCAGTGATCCACCCGCTTTGGCCTCCCAAAGTGCTGGGATTACAGGCATGAGCCACCTCGCCTGGCCTAGAATACATTCTTAATGTGAGTTTTAATATATCTACTTTTAATGTTTCAATATGGTTTCAACAGCATTCTGAGAGAAATCACCATTAAAATACATAAAATCAGGACAGGGATAGTGGCTCAGCCTTGTAATCCTAGCACTTTGGGAAGCCAAGTCGGGAGGATTGCTCCAGCGCAGGAGTTTAAGACCAGCTTGGGAGAGATAGCGAGACCCTATCTCTACTAAAAAATTTTTTAAAAATTAGCCAGGCATGGTGGCACCCACCTGTGGTCCCAGCTACACGGGAGGCTGTGGTGGGAGGATCCCTTGATCCCAGGAGGTCGAGGCTGCAGTGAGCTGTGATTGCACCACCGCACTCCAGCCTGGGTGACAGAGTGAGACCCTGTCTCAAAAACACCCCAAAACCCCTCAAAACACATAAAAACAGGCACAGAGAGGCACACATTTTAGACTCCAATAGAGTTTGGCAAATCTCTACCAAAACCTGTCTCAATGGAAACTTTTGACAATTTGTTCATGATGGAGTTATTTACCAGTAATTAATTTTATTTATTTATTTATTTATTTATTTATTTAGAGACAGAGTCTCACTGTCACCCAGGCTGGAGGGCAGTGGCGCGATCTCCACTCACTGCAAGCTCTGCCTCCCAGGTTCACGCCATTCTCCTGCCTCAGCCTCCCGAGTAGCTGGGACTACAGGCGCCCTCCACCACGCCCGGCTAATTTTTTGTATTTTTAGTAGAGAAGGAGTTTCACCGTTTTAGCCAGGATGGTCTCGATCTCCTGATCTCGTGATCCGCCCGTCTCGGCCTCCCAAAGTGCCGGGATTACAGGCGTGAGCCACCGCTCCTGGCCAACCAATAATAATAATAATTATTATTATTATTTTTTTCTGAGACAGAGTCTCGCTCTCGCCCAGTCTGGAGTGCAGTGGCGCGATCTCCGCTCACTGCAAGCTCCGCCTCCCGGGTTCACGCCATTCTCCTGCCTCAGCCTCCCGAGTAGCTGGGACTACAGGCATGCGCCACCTCGCCCTGCTAATTTTTTGTATTTTTAGTACAGACGGGGTTTCACCATGTTAGCCAGGATGGTCTCGATCTCCTGACCTCGTGATCCGCCCGCCTCAGCTTCTCAAAGTGCTGGGGTTACAGGCGTGAGTCACCGCGCCCGACCAATTTTTGAAAGAATATTACGGGGGGGTGCGGTGGCTCACGCCTGTAATCCCAGCACTTTGGGAGGCGGAGGCGGGCGTATCACTTGAGCTCGGAAGTTCAAGACCAGCCTGGCCAACATGGTGGAATCCCGTCTCTACGAAAAATACAAAAATTAGCCTGGCATAGTGGCTCATGTTTGTAATCCCAGCTACTAGGGAGGCTGAGGCACGAGAATAGCTTGAACCTGGGAGGTGGAGGTTGCATTAAGTCAAGATTGTGCCACTGTACTCCGGCGACAACAGAGAAAGAGAAAAAAAAAAGATGTATTGAAATATTATTTATCTTGATTATTGAGTTTTTTGGCACCTCCTTAATTTTTGCACCTGGTGCCAGTGCCTTACAATGCTTTAGTCTCCTCACCCTAATCCCAGCCCCGCAGGAGTGAGGGTGTGCGGAATTTTACAGCAGTCTCATTCTAAATTCTTGCCATTATCTTCCCACCTTTTCTACTGTCTCTTTAAGAAAATAAAGAGGCCTGGCGTGGTGGCGCACGCCTGTAATCCCAGCACTCTGGGAGACTGAGGCGGGCGGATCTCTTGAGGTCATGAGTTCGAGACCAGCCCTGACCAACATGGCAAAACCCTGTCTTTAGTAAAAATACAAAATGTAGCCAAGCGTGGTGGCGGGTGCCTGTAATCCCCGCTACTTGGGAGGCTGAGGCAGGCGGGTGCCTGTAATCCCTGCTACTTGGGAGGCTGAGGCAGGAGAATCGCTTGAATCCGGGGGGCGGAGGTTGTAGTGAGCTGAGATTGCGCTACTACATTCCAGCCTGGGCAACAGGAGCAAAACTCCATCGGAGGAGGGGAGGGAGGGGAGGGAGGGAAAACAGATTGCTTTAACGTGTAACACGCTCTGGGTGGTGAGATGAAAAGCCATTTTAATTATCTTCTGTTTTTCCTCCTGGAGGGAAGGGAGGGAAGGGAGGGGAGGGGAGGGGAGGGAAGGGAGGGAGGGAGGGAGGGGAGGGAAGGGGGGAAGGAAGGGAGAGAGGGAGGGGAGGGAAGGGGGGAAGGGAGGGAGGGAGGGGAGGGAAGGGGGGAAGGGAGGGGAGGGAAGGGGGAAGGGAGGGAGGGGAGGGAGGGAAGGGAGGGGAGGGAAGGAAGGGAGGGAGGGAAGGGAGGGGAGGGAAGGAAGGGAGGGAGGGAAAAGAGATTGCTTTAACGTGTAACCCGGAGGGAACGGAGGGAGGGGAGGGAGGGGAGGGAGGGGAGGGAGGGGAGAGGGGGGAGGGGGAGGGGAGGGAAGGGAGGGAGGGAAAACAGATTGCTTTAACGTGTAACACGCTCTGGGTGGTGAGATGAAAAGCCATTTTAATTACATTTTAATTATCTTCTGTTTTTCCTCCTAAATTTCCTGCATTTAGCGTGTAAACACATACACACACAGTTTTTCTTTTCAGAAAGCTCTTTTACAGTGTAGTTGGGGTCGGGCGCGGTGGCTCATGCCTGTAATCCCAGCACTTTGGGAGGCTGCAGGCGGGCGAATCACGTTGAGGTCAGGAGTTGGAAAGCAGCCTGGGCAACATAGTGTAGGCCCTCTAGTCTCTACAAAAAATACAAAAGTTAGCTGGGAGTGGTTGCACACGCCTGTAGTCCCAGCTATAAGGCACCGTCTCTACCAAACGCATTTTTAAAAATGTAGCCAGGCGTGGTGGTCCACACCTGTGGTCCAAGCTACCCAGGAGGCTGAGGTGGGAGGATCGCTTGAACCCAGGAGGTGGAGGCTGCAGGGAGGGATGATCGTACCACTGCACTCCAGCCTAGGCGACAGAACGAGACTCTCTCTAAAAAAACAAAAAACAAAACACACACGCAAAGGTAGTTTGATCTAAAGCAAAATGGTGAATATCTGCAGAAACTAATGTTATATCAAGTATAGATTTTATCTATGAGATGAAAAGTTTCATTTCACCCCGGATGGGTTTGTGGGCCATTTGACTTGCATTGTTTCAATGGAAGGTGGATTTATGATAAAGTGATAAACGTGTGTGTGGGTGGATGGGTGTGTTGGAAATGGTGTTTATTGGATTTTTGTCTTCCTTGTTTTCCTTCTTTTGGTCTCTACTGTATCTAGTAGAATAGCAGATATTTAGGAAGAGCGGATATTGCCTTAGCTGACTGTAGCCAGTGTTTGGTGCGACAACGTAACTATCTCTGCAACATTATCTCTATATAAGAGTTTAAAGAACGACAGCTCTTACCGGTTTCCGTAGTGTAGCGGTTATCACGTTCGTCTCACACGCGAAAGGTCCCCGGTTCGATCCCGGGCGGAAACAAATCTGCTGTTTTTCCTAACCGGAGAGTAATATGCTATTTGAAATTCACCAAAAGAGCGATTCTAGTCCCGTTTTTTCTCTTCTGCCTTCCTCCTTCCTTTTACACATTTTTATGGAATTTTAAAAAATTTTCCGTGCGCGATGGCTCACGCCTGTAATCCCAGCACTTTGGGAGGCCGAAGAGGGCGGATCACCGAAAGTCAGAGTTCGAGACCAGCCTGGCCAAAATGGTGAACCGCCCCCCCGCCCCACCCCATCTCTACTAAAAATACAAAAATTTGCTGGGCGTGGTGGCGTGCGCTTGTAATCACAGATGCTTGGGAGGCTGAGGCAGGAGAATCGCTTGAACCTGGGAGGTGGTGATTGCAGTGATCTGAGATAGCGCCACTGCACTCCAGCCTGGGCGACCGAGCGAGACTCCGTCTCAAAATTAAGATGAAAATTTCAAACTCGTAAAATGTAAAACCGCATGCGTTGGCCGGGAATCGAACCCGGGTCAACTGCTTGGAAGGCAGCTATGCTAACCACTATACCACCAACGCCTCTCGAGAAACACGCGCTCTCCGGATATCCTTAATAGTGGAGGATCATGGGTTTGACTGAACGATACCAAGTCACACGGGGGTGTCTCTCCCTAACCCACCGGAAGATGTCGTTCACTGGGGCGTTACGCACCTTAGGCCGCCGCTCCGCGCCTCGGGCTCTCCCCCAGGCGCCGGGGACGCCTTGGTACGTGCCTGGTGGTGTCCAATCCCAGGCCGCCGCCTGTGCGCGCAACTTCCGGGTCAAAGGTGCCTGAGCCGGCGGGTCCCCTGTGTCCGCCGCCGCTGTAGTCCCCCGCGCCCGCCACTTCCGGGGCCGCAGTCCCGGGCATGGAGCCGCGACCGTGAGGCGCCGCTGGCCCCGGGACGACCTGCCCAGCCCGGCCGCCGCCCCACGTCCCGGTGAGCAGCGCCCGCGCGCCTCGTCCCGCCCCGGCCGCGACCCTGAACCCGCCATTGACCGGCCCCGCCTCGGCCCTGACCCTGCCCGCGCCATCGCCTGGCCTCCCCACACCCTGGCGCCTCCATGCACCCGTCTGTGGGTCTCTCCGGCCCCCTGCCTCGTTTCCCCTCCGCCCCAGGCCCTCCTCCACCTTCTTTCCCTCCCCGATTCCTGCGCTGGCCAGGCCACCTCCCAGTTTCTCCCCTTCCCTGACGGGCTTCCCCACCCATCCCGTTGCTGCCCAGGCCACCAGGCTCTGACCCCTTCCGGAGGTGGCCGCACCCAAGAACGCCCTCGCTGCTGCAGACCTTGACATCCTCTCCCCTTTCGTGCAGGCGCTGGAGGTCCCGATCTTCTCCCTCTCCCCATGCAAATACTGTATGTGCACAGAGGCCATCTCCCTCGATCTGCATCCTGTCCTCACCCCTTTACCACTTCCCCCAACCTTCGCCCCAAGGCTTGGTCTTCCCCGACCCAGTCCTGATCCTCAACCCCACTTGATCCTTCTATTAAGGGTATCCAGAGACTCTTTTTCCTGCCGAGGCGTTGGTGGTGTAGTGGTTAGCATAGCTGTCTTCCAAGGGTCCAGCCCCCTTCTCTCAGCCTCCCTTCTCAGGCCTGTCCAACCGCCCACCTTCTTCCCACACAGCCTTAGGCCAGCCCTGACACTTCCCTGTCCACGCTGCTCTGCGCCTTCAAAAGTGGTCTATTCCCTTGGCCCCCACACCCTGGTCTTCCCCAGGGGCCCCAGGAGGAAGTCACTTGTCTCCCCGGCAAGAACCAACCTGCTTTCGAGGAGCTGGGACTAAAGCCCAGGAGGTGTGGACCGTAGGCACCAATCCCTGCGTTCCTCCGCTGGGTCCCAGGGGAATCGGGGCCCGTGGGATGGCTTCTCTCCCAGATTCTGTCCAGGGCGTGCAGACAGTGCTGCAAGGCTTCCAGGCAGAGCTAGAATGTAGCCAGGTAGAATCGGGCCTGACAGTCTGCAGCTCCTGAGTGGGGGAGGCTGAATAGGGCTGTCCGGTGCTTCCATTAACCTGCCACGTTCATGACATGTTTATCCTATAAAGGTCTGTGTCCCACGCCTGCAGCTGGAATGGAAGCTCTCTGGACCCTTTAGAAGGTCAGTTGTGCTGGGGTTTGGCAGCCAGGAAGGCTGGGGTGTGGGCTGGTGGATTCCTTTGCCTGCTCTAGAATATAGAGATTGGCAGGAAATGGTTTTCTATGGCTCTGGGTGGTTGTCCTCCGCAGGGCAGTGGCTGCAGTTTTTTGTGCGCCTGCTGGAGGCTTTTCTTTCCACCCCTGTCCCCCTCTAGCTGCCCCTGGAAGGAGCTTTTTGAAGGCTTTGAGGAGAGGAAGGGGAGAGTGCTGATTTCAGCAGGATTTGGTGGAGGGGTGCCTGTATCCGCCTACACTGCCTGACCTGGTCAGTAAATGGTGTGGATTCTGGCTCTGAAAGGACTTTAGTTTGAGTCTCCCCCTTCCTGTGGTTTTGAGTAGCTTGTTTAGTTGACAGTGCTAGCTGTCATTTAGTTTGTGCTACATCAGACACTGTTAAAAGCTGTATGTGTGCAGTCTCATTTAATTCCCTCGGTGGCCCCAGGTATAGATACCGTTGTACCATGTTCTCGCTGGGGAAGTGGAAGCTCAGAGAGGTTCAGCGACTTCCCCAGAAGTGGCAGAGTTAGGATTTGAACCTTTCTCTCTGAGACCAGAGCCCACGCTTTTCACCACTGGACTGAGAGTGTAGCCAGTGATTTTTCGTGGTGACTTTATGCTTAACCTCTTCCCTTACAATCTCAGTCCTGTCCCCATGTGCTTCCCTTTCTTCTTTTGTTTTTGAGACAGAACCTTGCTCTGTCACCGCTGGAGTGCAGTGGCACGATCTTAGTTCACTGCAACCTCCGCCTTCTGAGTTCAAGCAATTCTTCTGTCTCAGCCTTCTGAGTAGCTGGGATTACGGGCTTGCACCACCACAGCCGGCTAATTTTTGTATTTTTAGTAGAGATGGGGTTTCACCATGTTGGCCAGGCTGGTCTCGAACTCCTGACCTCAGGTGATCTGCCCACCTCAGCCCCCCAAAGTGCTGGGATTAAAGGCGTGAGCCACTGTACCCAGCTGGCCCTCTCTTCTTTAAGCCTTTGGGCAACTGCGCATCATGGGACCTGGCTTGTCTGAGAAGGTAGTTGGGCACCAACCAAACAAGGGGCCCCTTTGACTTTAGACAGCATCCAAGAAAGGACAGTAGCTCGTTCATTCAACCTGAAATGTTTATTGAGGACCAGGCATGGTCTGAGCTCAGGCAATCTGTTGGGACCAGGATAGATGTGGCCTGCCCTGTGGAACTGACATTCCTGTGGGGAGTGCCCCCTTACCCACAGCAGGGTTTCTCAGCCTTGCCACTGATATTTAGGATTGGGTCATTCTTGGCAGAGGAGTTGGAGGGGGGCTGTCCTGTCCACTGCAGGGGGTTGAGCAGCATCGCTGGCCTCCACCGGCCACATGCCTCCCCTCACCGTCCCAGTTATCATAACCAAAAATGTCCCCTGGGGGGGGCCAGTTATCCCCAGATGAGAGACCCCCTGGGTTAGGGGATTCCATGGATCCCCAGGAGACTGCGTCCCATGATCCTCTGCCCTACTAAGGTCCCAGGAGGCTGCACACACTGAAATCCTCATCCTGAGTGGGGAGGGAGAAAGGAGGTGAATCCCAGGAGCTGGGGGTCCCCCTCGTTTAGAATGCTTGTTCCATGGGAAGTTTATTCCAGTATCAATATGAGCGTAGGCGTTGAACTCAAGTTTCTCCCCAAGTAATGGATGCAGGGGTCTCCAGCTTGGCATTGCTGACATTTGAGGTGGGATCCTTCTCTGGGGTGGGTCATCCTGGGCACTGTGGGGTGCTAAGCAGCATCTCTGGGCTCCACCCCCTCCATGCCAGGGTCACCCCCGAGTTGTGACAGCCACAAATGTCTCCAGACATTGTCCACTGTCCCCTGAGGGGCCAAATCACCCCAGTTGAGAACCACTCTCCCTGGGGAAGGGGACCACTGGAATGATGGTCCAGGCCATTGTATCAGCATCTGGATGTGGTGATGGGGGTAGTCAGGTAGCATCTTCAGATGGGGCGCTCAGGAAAGACCTCTGAAGAGGTGGTATCAGGAGCCGCAGGGCAAGAAGGAGCAAGTCATATCAAAAGCAGGGAACTGGCATCTCAGGCCAGGGGGCGCGTTGTGCAGAAGCTGTGTGCTAGGAGCGAGCAGGTGTGTTGAGGGACAAGAAGGAGGCAAGTGTGGCCGAAGGTCATGGTCAAGGGCGAAGCGAGTAGGCAAGGTCACCAGGGCCATCAGGGAACGGCCACAGTGAGGAATTTGGGATTCTTCTGTTTCCAGCAGGTGCTCTGGTGGCCCTGGAGTCACTTGAAACTCCCAGGGACTTCACACCTTGAAAGGAACCTCCTGTTGAGAAAGATGCCGGTCTCTGGCAAATGCCCAGAATCTCCTGCATTTCAGGGCAGGGCCTGAAGTATCATCTCTTCAGAATGCCCTTGGCTTCAGGGTGCTTCCCGGCTTGGAGGGCTGCCTGGAGAAATGAGGAGGGGGCGAAGGGGGCAGGAGCGCCCACTCCCCACCTGCTGGGGTTGCAGCCCTTTGGTCTCTCCTCCCACTTGCCTGCAGGCACCCCTGCCCTCCTGAGGTCAGCTGAGCGGTTAATGCGGAAGGTTAAGAAACTGCGCCTGGACAAGGAGAACACCGGAAGTTGGAGAAGGTGAGGCTGGCCTTGGAGGCCCTGATCCATGGGGATGTGGCCCAGCTTCTGGAATTCCCCAACAGTCTAAGATCTGGAAGACTCCTTCTTTCCCTCTCCCCTGGCTTCCCCAGCACGTCCCCAAGGCTGTTCTGGTTATTTCAAGTGAGGAGGCAGTGTGGCGTAGTGCGGGGTCTCCCCCTCAGCACTGTGGACGTTGGGGCTGGAATGTTCTCTGGGGTGGGGCCATCCCGGGCACTTCGGGGTGGTGAGCAGCGTCCCTGGCCTCCACCCACTTCATGCCAGGAGCTCCCCTCAGTTGAGACAACCACAGATGTCTCCAGACATTGCCAAGTGTTTGCTGGGGGCAGAATCATTCCTGGGTGAGAACCGCTGATCTCACTGTAAGGATGTGGGTTTTGGGCTCCAAGAGGCTGGGATTCCACTCCCCTTCCTCTCTGGGTGACGTTGGACAGGCCATTCAACCTCACTGAGCCCATTTTTATTTATTTATTTATTTAAGACGGAGTCTCATTCTGTCACCCAGGCTGGAGTGCAGTGGCGTGATCTTGGCTCACTGCAACCTCCACCTCCCGGGTTCAAGCCATTCTTCTGCCTCAGCCTCCCAAGTAGCTGGGACTACAGATGCGTGCCACCACACCTGGCTAATTTTTGTATTTTTAGTAGAGATGGGGTTTCACCGCATTAGCCAAGATGGTCTCGATCACCTGATCTCGTGATCTGCCCGCCTCGGCCTCCCAAAGTGCTGGGATTACAGGTGTGAGCCACCGCGCCCAGCCTGAGCCCATTATTTTGGTCCTGAAAATGAGGAGGATCCCAGAACTGAAGAAGTCCCCCAAAGTCAGGTGTGGATGGAATGTGGTTAGACACGCACCCCCCGGGGCAGTCAGTATACTCCACGTCTCAGGGCCTGGCACGAGATGAAAAGGCGGTAGGAATTCCTCGATCCTGCGAACCTATCTCAGTATTTGATTTTCTAATACTCGTAGGCTTGTTTGCTTTAATGGAGCACGCTCAGTCAGGAAGGGAATTGAAGAATGGACCGGGGAAGATGGGGACGGTGTGAAGGGCTATGATTGGCCCAGCCGTGGGCTCTAAAACCGGGTGGTCCCAGCGTCTGGTGGGCACATGCCTTAGGGGTCAGTTACTGAAGGGGATCTGTGTCCCTCCCCTTATCTGCACACACTTCATGTCTCACCTGGGCGCAGGCTGCTGGGTGACTCTGTAAAGGTTGCTCATCAAAGCTAAAGGCCCAGGCGGTGCTGGGGACAGTTTGGGTAGGACAGAGGGTGGCGTGCTGTTTCCCTGGCAGCCCCCACTTGCACGGGCACTTGCCTGGCCCAGGCCAGCTGCCCAAAGTCCACCTTGAGGCATTTCCCCATCCAGCGCATGGGTAGGACCCTGTCCTCACCACCCCCATACGCCCCTTGCCCCACGCCAGCCAGGGGCTCCCGCCTTTCTTTCTGCCTTATCACCTTGTGGTCAGCCTGAACTCAGAACCGCAGTCAGCACTGAATCTACAGTTCCTTCTAGACGTCCAAATACTTCCCCCATCTCCGACTACTCCCCCGCCCCCGCTCGCCACCAAAGCACCAGCTCAGACACAGAGATCACAGAGCTTTGGAGCTGGGCACGGTGGCTTGCACCCCTCTCATCCCAGCTATTTGCTAGACTGAGGTTGCAGGATCGCTGGAGCCCAGGAGTTTGAGACCAGCCTGGGCAATATAGCAAGACCCCATCTCTTAAAAAAAATGAAAAATTTAAAAAGTAGATCACAGATCTGCCACCCAGCTGTGACAGAGACCGTGCTAGGAGATCTGGAGCTGTTTGCTGGTGGTGTCACAGGCCGCAGAGGCACCCAGCTGATTGGCCGAAGGAAGGAGTAGGTAGACTTGAGTTCGTGGCCTGGAATCCGCTTTCATCTCTGCAGCTGTGTAAACTCTTGACTCCCCTGAGCCGCAGCATAGGGTGGTGCTAGGTGGAGAAAGCCCATCACAGGCTCGCCCTCGCTCCCTCACTCTTTCGCCAGCCTCTCTGCAATCCAGGCTGTGCCTCCGGGTAGAAAAGAGGTGAGCGGAGGGCCAGGCTCCAGCACCAAGCCTTGGCCTGTCTGGAAGCTCAAGCTAAAGAGTCTAGCCACATCCAGAAGATTCCTGGAAGTTTCTCATGATGTTTCATTTCATTTCTCATCTCCGGGATCGAATTTTTGCTTCTTGGGCTATCTGTGGTGATCAGAGGCAAGATAATTTTTATTGTTCTTTGCAATGGAAACAAGCCACGCGGGTCTATAAGTGCTTCCGGGCAGGCTCTCAGCTTATGGGTGGCCCCTTTGGGAGCTCCGAAGGTCACATTTTTTCTTTGCTGCCGTGAGCCAGGCTTGAATTGGGGCAGCACAGCTTAGAGGGGTGCTTAGGCCGCTCAGAAGAGCTCCCCGGGCTCAGTTTTCTGGGCTTGCTGCCAGCAGTGCTCAGGGCAGTGTGGGTTCTTGAGTGCTCAGGCGGTCCTGGTCCCAGCTCCTGCCTAACGCTGCTTGTGGCTCCCCACTGCCCTGGAGGGGACCTGCAGCTCTGCAGTGGGCGCGGCCATCCTGTGTGTGTGACCTGAGAGCCCTGTAAGTGCTGATGTCCTTTGGTTCGTGTCTTTATTTCTCTCAGGAGGAGCTGAACTAACAAACTGTGCTCCTTCTGGCTGGAGAGCAGAACACGCTGGCCCTGCCTGGATGGAGTAGGATGAAACAAGGGAAGCATTTTCCCCTGTCATTTCTTTGGGGTCGAGTTGGAGAGGGACCTCCGGAAATCAGCCCACAGCCGTGATACTCAGAAGCCACCTTCCCAAGGGGTCTTCTGCCCCATGAGCCTTTCGTATGTCCCATGCTGAGGTGGCTTCTACTCTCCTTGGCTTACGGGACCTTCCCACATGGGTGTCTCTCTGGGTTCCCACATGGGTGTCTCACAGAGCACGGGCAGCTCTCTGGGTTCCCACAGGACATGGGTGTCTCGCAGAGCACAGCACGGGCAGCTCTCTGGGTTCCCACAGGACGCGGGTGTCTCGCAGAGCACGGGCAGCTCTCTGGGCTCCCATAGGACGCGGGTGTCTCGCAGAGCATGGCACGGGCAGCTCTCTGGGTTCCCACAGGACGTGGGTGTCTCGCAGAGCACGGGAAGCTCTCTGGGCTCCCATAGGACGCGGGTGTCTCGCAGAGCATGGCACGGGCAGCTCTCTGGGCTGCACTCTGTGGCTTTTCCTGCTGTAATTGCTGGGCTTGTCACACAGCATCTCAGTGGGAGGCCGGGGGCCGGGCTGCCTCCTCTGAACCCCTTTTGCTGATTCACTCAGCTCTGATTGGGAGCGAGCTCCAATGAACTCCCAGCCTCAGTTTCCCCACCTGTAGAATGGGCTGTCACAAGCCCAAGTAAGGCCCAAATGAGGTGACAATTGCAGGTCGTGATCTTTCTTTTTTTTTTTCCCCTCAGACAGAGTCTCGCTCTGTCGCCCGGGCTGGAGTGCAGCACCATTCTCCCGCCTCCGCCTCCCGGGTTCACGCCATTCTCCCGCCTCAGCCTCCCGAGTAGCTGGGACTACAGGTGCCCGCCACCACGCCTGGCTAATTTTTTGTATTTTTAGTAGAGACAGGGTTTCACCGTGTTAGCCAGGATGGTCTCAATCTGCTGACCTCATGATCCTCCCGCCTTGGCCTCCCAAAGTGCTGGGATTACAGGCGTGAGCCACCGCGCCGGGCCAAGTCCTGATCTTTCAAAGGCGCTCATTGACATCCTTGCAGCTCTTTCTCCCCTTCCCTCTCAAAGCGGGCTGGGGCCCTTTCTCTTGCAGTGGTCACCCTGTGGGGGCTCCTCTTGGCAAGAGGCAGAGTCTTCCGGGAACTGGCACACTGCAGAGTCAAGGCGGCCCACTCATCTCTGCCCTTTACTTCTCTCACACCCAGTCCCTGCTGTCCACTCCTGCGGGTTTTCCCACTTCCTCCAAGCAAGCAGCGACTTCCCCAAGCCAAGCTGTTGGTCCTGGAGGACAGGGCTTCTGGCAAGGTCGGCAGTCACTTGGAGCCCACAAAGGGAATCGAGACCAGCCCCGGTGCCACCCTTTCCAGACCACTGGCTCTCGCAGAACTGGGTCACTGCGGCCATGTTTAGATTTCTGTAAAACAAATATTTGCCTGGCCGGTCCAGTCAGGTCAAGGAGTGTGCTAAGTGACGAGGGCGGGAGTGGGGTGGTGGGAGCTGTGACACCGCAGCGGCCGCTCGCGGTGGCTGCTTTGCGGACCCAGAGTGTCCTGAGTGGGAAGAGCAAGTGGGATATTCTTTGGGGAAGGGTGTGCCATTCACCCTTTCACCTGCACCTCCCACATCCCGAGGCTCTGGAACTTCCAGTGAAGGCCAAGCATCTCCCCGGCTGGACAGCAAGCCAACAGCACAGGTGACCAGGATGGATTTTCATTCCTTCACTCCCGGGCCTCTCCCGAGACCCAGCGTGTCTCCCCACGGGCCCAGTGACAGTCATTCCACAGTGCTCCGTGGAATGCCTACCATGTGCCAGCCACCAGCTAAGTAAGGTTCTGGGAGCACAGCTGTGAATGGGACAGACGTGGGGGAGACAGGGGTCCCCCAAATAACCGCTGTGATGAAGGTGGAGGGAGGGGGACAGCCAGGTGGCGTGTGAAAGATGAGCAGAAAGACCAGCTTCAGCGTGGATGGTGTGAAAGATTTCTGAGGGCCTGCCAAATACTTCAGCTGAGATCTTATTAGAAGCTGGTCAAGCAGGCTGGGTGCAGTGGCTCACGCCTGTAATTCCAGCACTTTGGGAAGCTGAGGGAGGTGGATCACTTGAGGTCAGGAGTTCGAGAGCGGCCTGACCAACATAGTGAAACCCTGTCTCTACTAAAAATACAAAAAAAATTAGTTAGGCATGGTGGCAGGCACCTGTAATCTCAGCTACTTGGGAGGCTGAGGCAGGAGAATTGCTTGAACCTAAGAGGCAGAGGCTGCAGTGATCTGAGATCACGCCACTGCACTCCAGCCTGGGCAACAGAGTAAGACTCTGTCTCAAAAAAAAAAAAAAGTATATATATGTAAATATATATCAAAGACGTTAAGCAAAGGGAGGAAAAATGCACTCCGAGCAGGAGGGCCAGCATGTGCAAAGGCCCTGCGGTGGAAAGGAATTTGGCCTGTTTGAAGGGCTGAGTGAAGGCTCATTTGGCTGGGTCACGGGGATAAGGAGGATGAGATTCAAGGGCTTGGCAGGGGTCGACAGCAGCCTTGAGGTGGTGGTGTGGACTGGTTGTTATCTCGGGGACTGTGGAAAACCAGGAAGGGTTTTAAGTGATGGGGTCTTGGCAGTGGATGTGGAACATCCTGGTGGGGGGTGGTTTCAGTCATTCAGCCAAAGCCAAGCATGGTAGCTCACACCTGCAATCCCAGCAACTTGGGAGGCTGACGCAGGAGGGTTGCTTGTGGCCAGGAGTTTGACACCAGCCTGGGGAACATAGTTGAGACCCCCATCTCCAAAAAGAAGAACGTTTTTAAAAATCATTCATTTGAGAGGTGATGGTGGCTTGAATCTTAGCAGCATTAGTGACATGGAGAGAGGTGGACCAACCCAAGACGTGTTTAGGGAGTGGGGAAAGCAGCAGGGGTGGGGCTCGTCTGGAAGAACCTGAGTGCCTCGCAAGGGGCAGCATTGGGGCAGCTCGTAGGTAAAACAGTTCTCCTTTCTCATAGTCTTTGCTTCCTCCCCGCAGCTTCTCGCTGAATTCTGAGGGGGCTGAGAGGATGGCCACCACTGGGACCCCAACGGCCGACCGAGGCGACACAGCCGCCACAGATGACCCGGCTGCCCGCTTCCAGGTGCAGAAGCACTCGTGGGATGGGCTCCGGAGCATCATCCACGGCAGCCGCAAGTACTCGGGCCTCATTGTCAACAAGGCGCCCCACGACTTCCAGTTTGTGCAGAAGACGGATGAGTCCGGGCCCCACTCCCACCGCCTCTACTACCTGGGTAAGCTGGGCCCTGCAGGCTGCCTGGGCGGGGACAGCATCTGGGACCGCGGTTCCCTGGTCCTCTCTGTTCCCAGAGGTCCACAGGAGTCGGAAGATCTGCTCGGATGGCTGGGCCCTGGGCATGCTGTCCTTCGAGGCTCAGCCACAGATGGCTCTGACTACAGGGAAGGGCCGCCGCGGGGTGGGTGGGGAGGCCCCCGGAGGGTCAGCAGTGCAGGGAGCCATGCACAGGGCAGCCCTGCTCCTCCATGTGGCCAGGATGCTGTGGCTCAAGCCGGCCCTGTGGCTCTGAGCCCGGAGATTGTTTCCAGTGCTAGTCAGCTGGGTACACCCCCTGAGTCACTTCCCAGCCACCTGGTCCGGGCTGGGTGGGGCTTGTGACAAACAGGACTGGACTGAACCATTCCCAGAGGGAGTCGGGAGTAACTCCAGGCGGAGCTCGCCGTGGAGGCACGTCAGGAAGGATCCTGAGGTTCCAGGATCCTGAGGTTCCAGCCCCTGCTGCAGGCCCTGAATCAACACTTCCTGCTCTGGGCGTGTGCCTGCACGCAGCTCCTCCTGCAGCGTCTGCAGTGCCTCATGGGACTGGGCTCCTCTGCACCACAAGTGCCTTCCGGGCACAGGTTAGGCTGCATGTCCTCCAGCAGCTTCTGCAGCCACTGTGGGCCTGGCTCCCGTGAGGTGGGCAGCGGATATTCGGATGGTGCCCACTGCACCCAGAGGCCTTAAGAGCTGGGAGGAAGGACACCTTGGAGAGATCAGCCAGGCCTGTGTCTTTGAAAGCAGCGTGACGCATGGCTGGGAACAGAGGCAGCGTCTCTCCCGCTTGGCACCGTGGACACTGGGGCCAGATCGTTCTCTGGGGTGGGGCCGTCCGGCCACTGCAGGGTCCTGAGCGGTGTTCCTGGCCTCCACCCACTCCGTGCCAGGAGCAGCCACATCCCAGTGGTGACAACCACAGGTGTCCTCAGACATCGCCAAGTGTTCCTTAGGGGTGGGGTGGCGCTGGGATCCTTGTCGAGGCCGCTGTGCTCATCTGTGGGACTCAAGGTGGTGCCCTCAGCCCCTGAGCCCAGGCCCGCGTGTGCTGCAGCCCCCAGCCAGCATTGGAACCAGTGAACGGCCGTCATCCTCTGCCTGAGGCTGACCACGTGCTAACGACAGTGACCAAGGTGGACACCAGGTGGCTGTCTTCTTCCCGCCATCAGCGCAATCCCTCTCCACAGACAGACTTGTGTGGGAATCAGATGGTGGTTTGGCAAACAAAGAATTTAAAAGGAAAAATCATCCAGAACAGGGGTCGGCAGATGACAGCCATCTTCAGAAGTCAGGTTTTCCTGGTCCCCGTTATTTTCCTGACATCTTTGGTTGTTCTCCAGCTACAGCAGGAGAGTCACCGCAACAGAGGTCATATGGCCACGTGGCTGAAAACATTTACTGTCTTCCTTTTATTTTTTATTTTTTTTTTAGAGATTAAGTCTCACTCGGTTGCCCAGGCTGGAGTGCAGTGGTGTGATCACAGCTCACTGCAGCCTGGAAATCCCTGGCTCAGGTGATCCTCCCAACCTCAGCCCTCCAGGTAGCTGGGACTATAGGCACGTGCCACCATGCACAGACAATTTTTTGTATTTTTGGTAGAGATAAGGTTTTGTTGTGTTGCCCAGGCTAGTCTTGAACCCCTAGGCTCAAGCAGTCCTCCTGCCTCAGCCTCCCAAAATGCTAGGGTTTCAGGCGTGAGCCACTGCACCCGGGCTGTCTGGGCTTTTAAGAATGCTGGCCAACTCTAGTCTGGGAGAAATTGGACTGAAATGGCTTGAGTTTCAATTACCTGAGAGAGCTTGGCTGTTACGACTGCAAGTGTACAGACCACGGCTGCCATGGGCCGTGCGTGGTCTGTACCTTTTTTATCCTGCGGCATCCACAGTCTTGGGCCACTTGCTCCCGTTGGGGTTGCTGTCCTGGTCAGGGTGTTTGGAGGAGTTTTCTGTGGCTGCCATTGTGAAAATGATTCACACTTCTGGAGGGCAGAAATTCAAGATCAAGGTATCATCAGGGCCACGCTCCCTCTGGAGGCTCCAGAAGAGAACCAGTCCTGGCCTCTTGCAGCTTCTGGTGGTGGCCGGCATCCCTTGGCTTGTGGCCACAACGTTGGAACCTCTGGCTTGATGGTCACACAGCCTCCTCCTCCTCCTCTCCTTCTCTTCTGTCTGCCTCCTTTTTTTTTTTTTTTTTTTTTTTTTTGAGACGGAGTCTTGCTCTGTCATCCAGGCTGGAGTGCAATGGCGCGATCTCGGCTCACTGCAACTCAACTTCTGCCTCCTGGGTTCAAGCGATTCTCCTGCCTCAGCCTCCTGAGTAGCTGGGATTACAGGTGCCTGCCACCATACCCAGCTAATTTTTGTATTTTTAGTAGAAGCAGGGTTTCTCCATGTTGGC
Source organism: Pongo pygmaeus (assembly GCF_028885625.2). Lineage (NCBI taxonomy): Eukaryota > Metazoa > Chordata > Mammalia > Primates > Hominidae > Pongo > Pongo pygmaeus. The sequence goes on along the minus strand of NC_072393.2, from coordinate 4,631,789 downwards.
CAGGCTGGTCTCAAACTCCTGACCTCAGGTGATCCGCCTGCCTCAGCCTCCTAAAGTGCTGAGATTACAGGCGTTAAGCCACCGTGCCTGGCCTGCCTCCCTCTGATAAGGACTCATGATGCTATCTGGCTCACTTGGGTAATCCAGGATCATCTCCTAAGCTCAAGAGCCTTCACTTAATCCCAGCTGCATAGGCCTGTCTCTCTGTGTAATGTAGCCTCCACACCCGAGCCCCAGGATGTGGACACCTCTCTGTCAGGGCCATCATTCAAATCTCCGTGGAGCTGCTAAAAGGGACAGAAACCCTCCAAGCTCATCTGAGCCGTGAAGTACCCCTGGAGTAAAGGTAGAGGGGCATCTCATGGAACCCAGGAGCAGAAAGCCCAGTGGACCTCAGGAAGCAGCGCCTGAGAACCAGAGCCTTCCAGAAGCCAGGCATCCGTCTGTGCATGGGTCCACCCCACCTCGCTGCCCACCTGTCCTCCACAACCCCTCCACAGCCCCCGGGATTCCACGCCTCAGGTTCTAGCCACCAGCAGAAATGGAGGAACTTTCTCCAAATTTCCGGGACAGAGATTCAGATTGACTCCGCATAGATGAGATCATCGGGTCGCCTGTGGCTCGTGTGTGTGTCTGGGGCTGGGACGGGCAGGTCCTCACAGTACACGGGAGGTGCTGAGGGCTCACCCCGGTGTACATGAACTTGGCAGAAACCCCAGAATGTACCTAGAGCAGCTCAAAAACCAGACTGCCCCTTTCGGGGTGAAATTCACCCTTCAACGACTCCAGTCTGTCACTTCACACTGTCAGGGGCAGCACTGAGCTCACGTCACATCCAGGTTCTCGGGGCAGGCCTCCCTCCAGCCCCTGAGTAATAATAACACTTCTTAGCACTAGCCCAGCATCCAGGCTCCAAGGCCAGGCCTGGCCTGCTGCTCAAAGCGTGGGACCTGTCCCCTCTGCTCCCTCTGGGGACCCGTGTCCTCAGCAGGTACCAGGTTTGCTGTGGGGCGTGTGGAGCTAATCACTGGGCCCCTCCAGAAGGGCTCTTTCAGATCCACATGATAAAGCCCCCAGCGTCAGGCTAGCAGGAGCAGCGGGGGAACATGCGGTTCCTGCTGCTGGGAAGATGGGCTGGGGCCGGCTCAGGTTCCAGGCCTCAGACTACAGCATTGGGAAACGCTCCTGACCCCGCTCCTGCCCCACGTGGATCAGCCTCTTCCCACTGCAAACGGTGACTTCTGTGGCTGGAGGAGGCCACAGGGTTCCAGACAGTTCTGGAACTCCCTCGGAAGGGAAAACAAGAACTCTAGTCTCCCGACGTCCCAGGCTGAGATCCAGGGGAGAGCCCTAGCCCTGTGTGGATCACGATCCCCCACCAGGCCAGCCACTCGAGGCCACAGCGTGCAGTGACGGGAAATGGTGTTTGCGCAGGCCTGGGTCACGGGGCGTGGGTGGGTGACAGGTTGGCATCAGGTGTGTTTGCAGGGGCAGAGCTGGTGAGGGAGGTCCGAGGAGGGATGGGGCAGCAGAAATCCACAGCTCTTGGCGGTCACCTCTAGCCCTTGCCTCAAAGGCCGGTTGTCACCATCATGGTGCCAGCAGCAGCTCGCCTGAGGAATGTGCTGGCAGGGGCCATTTGGTGATCATTGATTAATCAGCCTGGAAGGAGGTGGCCCTGGCGTCCTTGGCAAGTCTGTGGCTTTGACTTCCTGTTTGGAAAGCTCCAGCTCTCCCGGAGAGTCCCTGTGGACCAGCTGCCCAGGCCCTCCCATCCCTCCCACCCCTTCTATTGGCCAAGGGTCCTTTTTAAAAATTGAGGTGTAATTCACATTGCACAGTTTCACTTTTGAAGGTGTGAAACTCAGTGGCTTTTAGTCACGCATTCACAGAGTTGTGCAGCCATCACCATTGTCTACTTCTAAAACATTCCCTCGCCCCAAAAAGCAACCCCATCAACCATCACTTCCCAGCGCCGGGCAACCATGAACCCACTTCCTGTCTCTGTGGATTGGCTTGCTCTGGACATTTCACACGAACGAAATCACACATTACTTGACCCTCATCCCATGGGCGGCCGGACGGGCAGGGTCCCAGCAGCTTCAAGGGCTCCTAGAGATTGAGTTGTGTTTCCAGCACTTGTGTTCTTTTGCTCACCCCTGAGTCTCCACACGATTTTTCTCCTTCCCACACACATCTCACTGAACTTTGCATTTTACATAAATACAATTTGAAAGGAATCCTGTTAATCTAATCTTTTTCTTTAAGTACATCCTTCTATCACTACTGTACTTCACAAGCACGCTTCCTCATGCATGGGAAACCTGTGTTCCTTGCCACAACTAGAAGTTGCTGTTTCTTTCTTTAAAAAAAAAACCAAACAACTGGCCAGGTGCGGTGGCTCACGCCTGTAATCCCAGCACTTTGGGAGGCCGAGGCAGGCAGGTGACGAGGTCAGGATTTCAAGACCAGTCTGGCTAACATAGTGAAACCCCTGTCTCTACTAAAACTACAAAAAATTAGCCGGGTGTGGTGGTATGCTCCTGTAATCCCAGCTACTCGGGAGGCTGAGGCAGGAGAGTTGCATGAACCCAGGAGGTGGAGGTTGCAGCGAGCCAAGATTGCGCCATTGCACTCCAGCCTGGGTGACAGTGTGAGACTCTCTCTCAAACTTTTAGGTTCAAGGGCACATGTGCCGGTTTGTTCTTTGGGTAAACTAGTGTCACGGGGGTTTGTTGTTTAAATTATTTCGTCACCCAGGCTAGTACCCGATAGTTATTTTGTCTGCTGCTCCCCCTCCACCCTCCACCCTCCAATAGGCCCCAGTGTCTGTTCTGCTCTATGTGTCCATGTGTGCTCATCATTTAATTCCCACTTATAAAGTGAGAACATGTGGTATTTGGTTTTCTGTTCCTGCATTACTTTTCTAAGGATAATGGTCTCCTACTCCATCTATGTCCCTGCAAAGGACATGATCTCATTCTTTTTTATGGCTGCAGAGTACTCCGTGGTGTATATGTACTACATTTTCTTTATCCAGTCTACCGTTGATGGATTTAGGCTGATTCCACGTCTTTGCTGTAGTGAATAGTGAGAAGATTCTGTTTCATCCCACTGAACCCACAGCTGCAGTCACCCCAAAAGCAGCAGCAGGAGAGTTCCCACAAGGGAGTGCCCTGAACCATCCCCAGATGGGGCTGGTTGGGATTCCAAAGAAAGGAACCCTAAATGCCACGGGGATGAGTCCAAAGCATTTCCCAGGGGGCCTTCAGTGCAGGGTGGGCTTCAGTGTCCTTGCAATGGGCAGCAGAGAAAAGGCGCGTTCTACAGCCAGGTGTGTCATCGGCAAGGGGGTCAGGGTATGGAGTTTATGTGAGGGTTTAAGGATTTTGGCTCAGGGCCGGGGCTGGCTTTCGGTATTTATCAGTGCCTGGGAATGTTCTAGGCTCTGGTTCAAGCCTGTAGGGAAAAACCTGCAGCTGGCTGAGCCACAGAGGTCAGGGCAGTCTGTGATTTTCAGTCAGGACACAGAAAGCAAGCAGGAGGAACTGGAGGACCCTGCGGCTGCCTGTAACAAGAAATAAAAATGGCACAGATATTACTAATTAAGCACTAATCCCAGAGGCGGCGAGCTTGTGGCCTTCCTGTTCTCCTCTTAAAAGCAAGCGAGGGCTGGGTGTGGTGGCTCATGCCTGTTATCCCAGCACTTTGGGAGGCCGAGGTGGGCGGATCACCTGAGGTCAGGAGTTCGAGACCAGCCTGGCCAACATGGTGAAACCCCATCTCTACTAAAAATACAAAAATTAGCCGGGTGTGGTGGCAGGCGCCTGTAATCCCAGCTACTCTGGAGAGGCTGAGGCAGGAGAATTGCTTGAACCTGGGAGGCAGAGGCTGCAGTGAGCCAAGATCGTGCCACTGCACTCCAGTCTGGGCGACAGAGCGAGACTGTGTCTCAAAAAAAAAAAAAAAAGCGAGTATGAGGAGGTCCTGAAAAGAGGACAGGACAGCACCAATCCGAGGCTTCGTCCTGGAGAAACTCAGGGTTGAAAGTAGAGCAAGGAGGGGCCAGGGCTCTGGGCTGTCTGCGACTTGTCGTTAGTCATGTCACGTTTGTGGGCTACTGGACAGCTTTATGCTTGGAGGAGCCCTGTCCTGGTTTTTCAGTGGTGTTGCATGGAGAGGGGAAACCGAGGCTTCCCAGGGATTACCATCCTGCTTCTGCCATTCCCTTTTCTAATGACAATTGTACTGTCATCCAGCAAATCTAAGACATGACCATTTGGAAAATACACAGTTATTTTATTTGCCACTAAGGACGTGATTGCGCCTTCCACAGTAAGACCCATCCCAAGCCCAGAGACACGCTATGTGGAAAGCCGCAGCTTACTGATGAAATACGCTGATTTCACAGAGGGTCACACACATTGTGCCAAGAGCTTTACGTTTCTTACCTCGCGTAATCCACCCAAAACCGTCACTTGGCAGCTTTCACTACCGTCATTTTCTACAGAAGCTTCGATTAAATCAGTGGTTTGAGGTCAGGGTGATTCTGCCCTTGCAAGGGACACTGGGAGATGCCTGGGGATATGTGTGGTTGTCACGACTGTGTGGTGCCCCTGGCATGGAGTGGGCGGAGGACAGGGATGCTGCTCAGAGCCTCGCAGTGCTCAGGACAGCCCCACCCCGGCGGATGGTCCAGGCCCACATGTAATTAGGGGCGAGGTTGGGAAATACTGGACCAGGTGCACGCTTCTCCATTCCCTTTTTTTGAGACAAAATCTTGCTCTGTTACCCAGGCTGGACTACAGTGGCGCAATCTCGGCCCACTGCAACCTCTGCCTCCCAGGTTCAAGTGATTCTCCTGCCTCAGCCTGACAAGTAGCTGGGATTACAGGCGCGTGCCACCACGCCCGGCTAATTTTTGCGTTTTTAGTAGAGATGGGGTTTCACCATGTTGGCCAGGCTGGTCTCGAACTCCTGACCTCAAATCATCTGCTTGCCTCGGCCTCCCAAAGTGCTGGGATGACAGGCGTGAGCCATGTCGCCTGGCCCTCATTCCTTTTTGATGGTTTTGCCCTCCCTCTAATCCTATATTAAATTCTTGTCCTCTGCAAAAGCCTTGGTAAAGAAGGGCCTTGGAGAGCCGAACCCAACCTGTTGAGAGTTGGATGTTTGTTCCTGACTGCCCTTCTTGTTCTCTTGTGTGCGATTTATTTTTCTTTCTTTTTTATTTTATTTTATTTTATTCTTTTTTTTTTTTTTGAGACGGGGCTTTGCTATGTTGCCCAGGCTGGTCTCAAACTCCTGGGCTCAGGCAGTCCTCTCGCCTCGGCCTCCCAAAATGCTGGGATTACAAACAATAGCCACTGTGCCCAGCCTCTTGTGTGCTGTTTCTTCGGTAATTCAGGCCATGAGATTCAGCAGAAATATCTCAGGTGGAAGGCCCTACTGCCTACTTACGCAAACCCAGGATCCATAGCTTTCCGGGGAGGGCTGTCCCGCCGGCAGCCTGGCAGAATGTTCTAGAAGCAGAGAGAACCAGCTGGGCCCAGCTGCAGGCTGAGGGCGTCTCCCCATCCTGAGCCAGGGTACCCGTTCTGGGTGTTTCCTTTCTCCCTTTAGGAATGCCATATGGCAGCCGAGAGAACTCCCTTCTCTACTCTGAGATTCCCAAGAAGGTCCGGAAAGAGGCTCTGCTGCTCCTGTCCTGGAAGCAGATGCTGGATCATTTCCAGGTGAGCTGTGCTATTGGGCGTGGGCCCTACCGTGGGCGAGGAGGTGGCAAAGGCCAGCCCCACAGGCCATACATGCCTTCGGTCACCTCTCCGCCCCACCGGCCATGAGTTCCCACAAACCTTCCGTTCTGTGGACTCTGGCGGGTGAGCCTTCCCTCCTCCCCCTGACCACCTGTACTCAAGCGACAGAGAAACTCTTACCAAAAGCATCTCTTCCTTTGAACGGCATCACCAAAGATTGGGAATTAACTTGGCTTGAGGCCCTTTTAGAGAGACTGGTTAATCATTAATCTCATCCAGTGTTGGCGCTCTGGGGATGGTTGAGGGAGGAAAAATGCCTTTTGCATTGATTGGCGTGTTTTTGTGTTTGATGATTGGGAGGCCGAGGAAAGAGGATTGCTTGAGCCCAAGAATTTGAGACCAGACTGGGGAACACAGCAAGAGCCTGTCCCTACAAAAAATAAAATTAGCCAGGCCTGGTGGCACTCGCCTTGTAGTTCCAGCTAATTGGTAGGCTGAGATGGGAGGATCTCTTGAACCCAGGAGGGCAAGGCTACAGTGAGCCATGATCTCACCATTGCACTCCAGCCTGGGAGACAGCGAATCCCAGTCTCTAAAATAGTAACAATATAACAATAAAAATAACATAACATTATAACATAGTAACAACATAAACATAACAATGTAACAATAATGATATCTAACAGTGTGGCTGAGATCGTGACACTCCCACTTTCTCCACCACTGGTTCACTGGCCCTCACTTTGGCCTGTCTCTGAGTCCCCAAGCCAGTGTCCTCGTATTTACACTGCTTTCCACAGAGTGTAGGGGTAATTTTGCTTTTGATTCTGCTTTTTTTTTTTTTTTTTGAGACAAAGTCTCGCTCTGTCACTCAGGCTGTAGTGCAGTGGCGCAATCTCGGCTCACTGCAACCTCTGCCTCCTGGTTCAAACGATTCTTCTGCCTCAGCGTCCCGAGTAGCTGGGACTACAGGCGTGCGCCACCACACCCGGCTAATTTTTCTATTTTTAGTAGATATGGGGTTTCACCATATTGGCCAGGCTGGTCTGGAACTCCCGACCTCATGATCTGCCCACCTCGGCCTCTCAAAGTGCTGGGATTACGAAATTGAAAGCTCTTGATGGGAAGGGATTGTGAACAGGGTAGGAGGGTGGGGAGTCTGTAAGAATGGCACTAGGGACCTGGAGAGAGCACTCCGGTGGTGTGGGGCAGGGACAGCCCCTCCCAGGGGCCCCCATCTGCTATGGAGAGAGTCTATGGGGAGGGAGCTCAGGAAGTGAGGAGGCTTCTGGCCCCAGAGTCTCCCCTGCCACCTCCTAGGACACTCACCCAGTCCTGCAGGGCCAGGTTCGCTGGCAATCTTTGGCCACCCACTGTGTCAGGGGCTCCGGCAGCCAGTTCTGCCCAGCACAGGAAGTTCTCTCTGGCGAGGCCCGAAGTCAGATTCCCTGGGAATGCCCCAGCCCGAGGATCTCTGCCCTGGCCAGTGGGAGATCCTCTTTGCCCACTGACGCTGCCCCCTGTCCCCTGTGTGTTTCCAGGCCACGCCCCACCATGGGGTCTATTCTCGGGAGGAGGAGCTGCTGAGGGAGCGGAAGCGCCTGGGGGTCTTCGGCATCACCTCCTACGACTTCCACAGCGAGAGCGGCCTCTTCCTCTTCCAGGCCAGCAACAGCCTCTTCCACTGCCGCGACGGCGGCAAGAACGGCTTCATGGTGAGCCCCGGCCCTGGTTGCGTGCGGGGGTGGCGTGGAGGGCCCCTCCCCCTGAGCTGGGCGTCTCTGTCCTCAGGTGTCCCCTATGAAACCGCTGGAAATCAAGACCCAGTGCTCAGGGCCCCGGATGGACCCCAAAATCTGCCCTGCCGACCCTGCCTTCTTCTCCTTCATCAATAACAGCGACCTGTGGGTGGCCAACATCGAGACAGGCGAGGAGCGGCGGCTGACCTTCTGCCACCAAGGTGGGGCCAGCCCCTCCTTTGCACGGCCACCATAGCCACCTGGCCAGCTTCCAGAAAGGCCCCATTGCCCCCACAGCCAGGGTCTTCCTGCACGCACCCCTCACAAGCCACCCTCCCGTGCAGACCTTCTGTGGCCTACCGTGTCTCCCAGGAGGTCCTGGCGTCCCTGCCGCTCTGTAGTTTTCTTTCTTTCTTTTTTTTTTTTTTTTTTTTGAGAGAGTCTCACCCAGATGGGAGTACAGTTGCCCAGGTGGGAGTGCAGGTGGGAGTGCCCAGGTGGACTGCAGTGGCATGATCTTGGCTCACTGCAACTTCCGCCTCTTGAGTTCAAGTGATTCTCCTGCCTCAGCCTCCCGAGTAGCTGGGATTACAGGTGCCCGCCACCACACCTGGCTAATTTTTTTTTTTTTTTTTTTTTTGTATTTTTAGTTGTGACGAGGTTTCCCCATGTTGGCCAGGCTGCTCTTGAGCTCCTGACCTCAAATGATCCACCTGCCTCGGCCTCCCAAGGTCCTGGGATTACAGGCATGAGCTACCGCACCCGGCCGCTCTGTGGTTTTCTGCTGCAGGCGTCAGCCCAGCCATGGTGCTCTAGACCCTCTTCCAGGCGCCCCTGGCATTTCTGCCCCTGCACACCTTCCCCTCCACTCTGCCTGTCCAGCCCCATCAAGTCAAGGCCACATCTCACCTGCTTCCTGCGTGTTCTCTCCACTCCTCTGCTCATCAGAAGTGACCCCATCCTTCCTTGTCTTGGTTTCAAGTCACTGATCGCTACCTCTCCTTCCCATAAGCCCGGGCCCCACTTTCCAAACCTGGCCACTCGGCGATGTCCAGAGACGTTTTTAGATGGCACACTTGGGCAGGGGTGCTCCTGGCGTGCCGGGGGTGAGTGTAGGCCAGGGACACTGCTCACCACCCTGCTGTGCCCCGAACGGCCCCACCCCAGAGACCAAGAGGGCCCCAGTGTCCACAGTGTGGGGTGGAGCAGCCCTGCTTGAAAGCAGTCGGCTCCGAGCTCTCCATCCCTCTCCCTCCCTCCCTCTCCCCTCCTTCTCTCTCCCTCTCTCTCATGCTCTCCTTGAGCCCCTGGCTGTCCCCAGTGTTAGCAGGCTGCTCACCCCTTGTTGATGCTCTCTGTCCCTCCCCCTAGGTTTATCCAATGTCCTGGATGACCCCAAGTCTGCGGGCGTGGCCACCTTCGTCATACAGGAAGAGTTCGACCGCTTCACTGGGTACTGGTGGTGCCCCACAGCCTCCTGGGAAGGTAGGTCCCTTCCATTTTTCAACATGCTCCCGGGCGTGCTTTTCCTCCTGGAATCACAGGCCGTGTCCTTCCTGCCCTTTACTCCTTTCACCTCAAACCACCTCCACCGTCTGTCAATACCAATACCTAGAGAGTTCCTTAACGACTATAGACATCACTGTTGCCCTAAGAGGGGACACAGTTCAGCCCCTTACACCCCACGTGGCCACTTCCCATGCCAGTTCATGCTGGGAATAGCCCTGCTCTGCTTCCCACTGCCCAGGGGAGGAAACCGAGGCCCAGAGAGTTGGAACTGGCATAAGGTCTAGCGAATGGCAGAGCTGGGGTTCTGGTTTCAGAGCCCACGGTGCCCATCTTCAGGCCCCGGTGCTGCAGAAGGGGATGGGCTGATGGCAGGGACTCTGCCTCTGGCATCCTCAGCAGTTTGCCCGCCACCCCACCCAAGGTTCAGAGGGCCTCAAGACGCTGCGAATCCTATATGAGGAAGTCGATGAGTCCGAGGTGGAGGTCATTCACGTCCCTTCTCCTGCACTAGAAGAAAGGAAGACGGACTCATATCGGTACCCCAGGACAGGTGAGTGCCCGGTACATGTGAGGGGCCGGGCCAGGGATCTGAGGCACCTGGGGCATGCCTGGTGAGGTACACTGTCCCCCAGGCCCTCTGAGCTGCATGTGTATGCTCTGGGCATCTATGGGGGTGTAGAAGGAAGGCTTCCGCCCTGCAGGGGCCGCCCCTTTCTCCTGGCTTACTGTGGCCTCCTGATCACATTGCTCAGAGGTGGGCAAGCCGTCTCTGGAAGGGGCGAGGGCACAGGTATCTCAGGCTTCCAGGGCCAGGTGAAGGCAGGCTCTCTTGCAACTGCCCCACCCTGCTGCTGGAGCACAAAAGCGGCATGTGCAGGAATGGGCGTAGCCGTGTGCCAAGGAAACTTGACCGAAGTTTGGATTACAAATAATTCACCTTGAGATACATATGATTTTCATATTAGCGAAAATGTCGCTCTTGTTTTGTTTGTTTTCTTAACCGTCTCAGAACGAAAGAAGGATTTTCAGCCATACAAAAACAGAAGGCAGGCTGGATTTGGCCCTCACACTATAGTGGTGTCTGTTTGTTTGTTTGTTGTTTGTTTGTTTTTGAGACAAGGTTTCACCTTGTGGCTCAGGCAGGAGTACAGTGGTACAATCACAGCTCACTGCAGCCTCCAATTCCTAGGCTCAAGTGATCCTCCCACCTCTGCCTCCCAGGTAGCTGGGACTACAGGTGTGTGCCACCATGCCCAGCTAATATTTAAATTTTCTGTAGAGATGGAGTCTTGCTTTGTTGCCCAGGCTGGTTTCGAACTCCTGGCCTCAAGTGGTCCTCTCGCCTCAGCCTCCCAAAATGCTGAGATTACAGACGTGAGCCACACGCCCGGCCACTCCCAATTCTTAAACATCTTTCCAATTATTTAAAAATATCTCTGGAGCCAAACAGAACACACATGCAGCGCAGATTCCACGTTCAGGCCTTGGGTTTGCAACCCCCATGGGACCATATAAGAGCATCGTTATTGCCCGTACTCCGCGAGTGCCTGCTCTGTGCCGTGCTAGATGGAAGCTTCCTGTGGGGTCTTTCCAACTCCCACTGCAAATGAGCTAAGTCAGTCTTTTCCCCCTTGTTTGACAGATGAGGAAACAGGCTCAGAGAAGTCACCTGCCCTGGAGGCCAGAGCCACGAGGGCTGGAGTTGAGTTTCTCGTAGGTCTAGCCAAAAAAATAAGCATTCTCCGCTCTGCTGTGGCCCGCGCCCTCTTTTGGAGCCTGAACTAAGTCCCACTCTTCAGAAGCCTCTTGGGTCCCTTATTCTGTCGCCATTGGCCTCCCGAGGGCGCAGGTCTGGCTGTCACACGGGCTCCCTGGTTTTGCATGGGACACACCCCACTTGTCACGTTGTCGGTTTCACTGTGATGCCTCGGGCTTCACCGTCTGCTCTGGAGCTCTCCCAAGGCAGGGATGGTGTCTTCCTGGTGTCTGCGGCTCCTACAAGCCCCAGCTCTCAGCACAGGGTGCGGCCCGTGTTCTTAAATGAGAAAGCCAGATGCCGCGTCACTGTCGGGAATGCGATCCAGGCCCAAAGTCAGAAGGTCCCCGCCTGAGGGGTGTCATGCCTGTTCCAGCAGGACGATGTGCCTGCAGACAGACCGTGGGACACCTGGCTTCTCCTGCCTCCCCCACTCCAATTGTACACCTCTCTGTGGATGTCACCCCACAGCCCAGGCCCCCCGCGCCGGCTCTCGGCACACACGGGTGATGCCTGCCTGGTGTTCACCTCACTTCGGTTTTTGCAGGCAGCAAGAATCCCAAGATTGCCTTGAAACTGGCCGAGTTCCAGACTGACAGCCAGGGCAAGGTAAGGGGGCCTGCTGCATACTAGATAATCTTCTAGATGACGTGGGGAGGAGCCGGGTAGGCAGCTGGGTAGATGGGCAGGTCACTCACCTCCCTTGTGGGGGCACTCCCCAGGCCCCAGCCCTGCCGCCTGGTCCACCTAGCCATGGGCCTTCCCTGTGTGTCTCTGGGCCTGCGCTAGAATGCGGCGTGGCAAGCTGGCCTCCCTACCTCACAGAGTGGGTCCTGAGACTCGAGGCCACGCCCGCGGTAAGGAACAAGCACCGGGCAGGGGTCTTGTGAGGACAGACGCAGCAGGTGCTCCCAGGCTACCCCGGGAGTGGGTGATGTGTGGATCCAGAGCTGCCCTCTCTCCAAGTTTCTAGAACAGAGAACTCTGTGGGGCAGATGGCTGGGGGACGCCAACTTCAGATGGGGTGTTTCCTCCAGCATTTTGGGCAGATCCTCGGGTCAGTTCACTGGACCCGTCAGCTACTGGAGACGGGTTCTGGATCCCCATCCCCCTGACCTCGTCAGATCTAGTACACAGGGTCCTTATCACCTGGGGGTCATCTCAAAGGACACCACAGCCTGGAGGCGCCATCAGGCAGCAAAAGGCATCATCACCCCGCAGCAAGGAGGTCACCAGCAGACCATATCTGTGACCACATCTCCCTCGGCCCCCTCCTCCCCAGCCACCCCCTGCAGCCCAGCATATCCCTCCCTTCTCTCACATCCCTACCCTCCCTGGGGACCCCCAATAGCCCCACACTGATCAGTTCTCTCAGAAGTTGCAAATCTCATAAGACCCAGAAGGGTGTCAGGAAGTTAAGTAACCACATTGGAGAACTCGCAGACAGAGCCCTGGGCCAAAGAGGCTGGGGCAGAGGAGAGCAGATGACGATGGGGAGACCAGGCATCTAGAGAAACCCTCCCTTCCCCTGCGCCAGAGGATGGAAGGGCTGGGACAAACCAAGGAGGCCCTTGTGTGCTCTTGCAAAAATGACATAATGTGATTAGGACCTCTCCAGACCTCTTTGGCATGCTTTTTTTTTTTTGAGATGGAGTTTCGCTCTGTCGCCCAGGCTGGAGTGCAGTGGTGCGATCTCGGCTCACTGCAAGCTGCGCCTCCCGGGTTCATGCCATTCTCCTGCCTCAGCCTTCTGAGTAGCTGGGACTACAGGCACCTACCACCATGCCCGGCTAATTTTTTGTATTTTTTATTACAGACGGGGTTTCACCATGTTAGCCAAGATGGGCTCGATCTCCTGACCTCGTGATCTGCCCGCCTCAGCCTCCCAAAGTGTTGGGATTACAAGTGTGAGCCACCGCACCCGGCCTTCTGTTGCATTCTTGACAGGAGCATTCTGGCAGATTTTAGGTGATCAGTCTGAGTGGCTTTGCCAGTGATCCACGTGAAACCTCCCTCTAAGGCTGGGGTTTTGCTTTGCTTGTTTGTTCTTGTTTTTTGAGACAGGGTCTCACTGTCATCTAGGCTGGAGTACACTGGCGCAATCATGACCCACTGCAGCCTCAACCTCCCAGGCTCAAGGCAATCCTCTTGCCTCAGCCTCTTGAGTAGCTGGGACTACAGGCATCTAACATCACACCTAACTAATTGTGGGTTTTGCAGAGATGGGGTCTTGCCATGTTCCCCAGGCTGGTCTTGAACTCCTGACCTCAAGTGATCCACCTGCCTCAGCCTCTCAAGGTGCTGGGATTACAGGCGTGAGCCACTGCACCCGGCCCCGCCAGGCTGTTTTAGTGGCTCCTTGCACTCTCAGACGTGCAGAGTCCTTAGGTGGGCTTGGGTGATGCCAATCAAACAAGTTGGCTTGGGGATGTGGGGCTGGTGACCCACTCAAGTGGTAGAGCTGGAGGCCCTGCTGCCGTTTCTCCCTTCGATCCTCCAGGGATGCTGTGCCAGCCCGATTTAGGCACGAGGAAGCCCCAGGTCCCCTATTTCTCAATACCCTGGAGACGCCGTGCCAGCCCTGTTTAAGCGTGGGGAAGCCCTGGGTCCGGGGACTGTGCTTGCCCAGAGCCACCTGGCTCTAAGGGACAGCCCAGACCAGAGCCTTTGGGTCCAGGCACCTGCTGGGGTGCTGCCGTTGGCTCGCCCAGCCCACCTGCCCCTGTTGGGTGTAGTCGTTTTTTTGGGCCATGACAAAGGACCACAGACTGGGAGGCTTACACGGCCGAAATTGACAATGTCCAACATCAAGTTGCTGGCAGGTGGCTCCTTTTCCATGGCTTCTTGGTGCCGTTGCTTCCTGTATCTCTTCTCAAGACGGCCTCCCTCTATGTGTCTTTGTCCACGTGTCCCCCTGTAAGGACAGCCGTCATGCTGGATCAGGGCCCACCCTCATCCACACAACCTCGTCTTAACTCAGTACATCTCCAGTGGCCCCATTTCCAAAGAAGGTTACGTTCTGGGGTTCTGGGGGCTGAGACTCCAGCATATGAATTTGGGGGGGACACGATGGGACCCAGCGCAGTGACCTTCTCCTCCGAGCAGCGCCGGGCAGGCCAGGGCATGACCCAGACCTGTTTCCCTTCAGATCGTCTCGACCCAGGAGAAGGAGCTGGTGCAGCCCTTCAGCTCGCTGTTCCCTAAGGTGGAGTACATCGCCAGGGCCGGGTGGACCCGGGACGGCAAATAGTGAGTGTCTCCAGCCGGAACCCAAGAAACTCACCTGTGGGGCCCTGGGCCCTGGGCAGCCACCAAAGCCGCCTCCTGGCCTTCCGTGCCATTCCTTCCATCTGCTCACGTCTTCCCGCAGTGCAACTGCCAGGACAGGCCTCAGACCAGTGTCCAAAGGGCCCTCCTGACCTCAGCCAGTCTGAGGATGAAACACTGGGCTTATGAGTCCCAGTGTTAGTGCCACTAGGACATGCTGATTCAGTTACACGGAGTGTGGAGGAGACCTACAGAGGGGATTTCAGGTTTCCCCAGACCTCAGGCTCAGAAAAACTGAGTCACAAATTAGAGGTGCTCCCCTGTACTCACTCCCCAGCCTCCCATCCATGTCGAGGAGAGAACTCTACCACCTCCCTAAACGGGGGCCCCAAACCCCAGTGGGCAAATTCAGCCTCTGCCTGGTTTTTTTTTTTTTTTTTTTTGAGATGGAGTCTCACTCTGTCGCCCAAGCTGGAGTGCAGTGGCGCGATCTCAGCTCACTGCAACCTCTGCCACCCGACTTCAAGCAATTCTCCTGCCTCTCAGCCTCCCAAGTAGCTGGGATTACAGGCACCCGCCACCATGTCCAGCTAATTTTTGTATTTTTAGTAGAGACAAAAATACAAATTTTTGTATTTTAGAGAGGGGTTTCAGCATCTTGGCCAGGCTGGTCTTGAACTCCTGACCTTGTGATCCACCTGTCTTGGCCTCCCAAAGTGCTGGGATTATAGGCATGAGCCACCATGCCCAGCTGTCCACCTGTTTTTATACATCCCATGAGCTCAAAATGGCAGTTACACTTTTATTTATTTATTTATTTATTATTATTTGGAGTTGGAGTCTCACTGTCTTGCCCAGGCTGGAGTGCAGTGGCATGATCTCGGTTCACTGCAGCTGTTGCCTCCTAGGTTCAAGCGATTCTTCTGTCTCAGCCTCCCGAGTAGCTGTGACTACACGTGCCCGCCACCACTCCCGGCTAATTTTTGTATTTTTAATAGAGACAGGGTTTCACCATGTTGACCAGGCTGGTCTCGAATTCCTGGCCTTAGGTGATTGGCCTGCCTCTGCCTCGGCCTTTATACTTTTAAATGATTGGGGGGCAGAAGGGAGGGGATCCACAGAAGATTTTATCACACATGGAAGTCACATGAAATTCACATTCAGTGTCCATGCGTAAAGTTGTGTTGGCACACAGCCACGCCTACTCGTTTGCAGACTGTCGGTGGCAGAATTGAGTAACTGTGATAGAAACTATGACCCACCAAGCTGAAAGTATATTGTATCTGGGTCTGTTGCACAGAAAAACTGCTTCCCTTGCCCTACACACTTGTTGGGCCTCCTTTCCTTTTATATTTTTTGTAAAAATTGGGAGGCCGAGGTGGGTGGATCACGAGATCAGGAGATCAAGACCATCCTGGCTAACACAGTGAGACCCCGTCTCTACTAAAAATACAAAAAATTAGCCAGGCATGGTGGCGGGCGCCTGTAGTCCCAGCCACTCGGGAGGTTGAGGCAGGAGAATGGCGTAAACCCGGGAGGCAGAGTTTGCAGTGAGCCGAGATCGCGCCACTGCACTCCAGCCTGGGTGACAGAGCGAGACTCTGTCTCAAAAAAAAAAAAAAAAAAAATGGGGTCTTGCTCTGTGGCCCAGGCTGAAGGGCAGTGGCACAATCATAGCTCACTGCACCCCTGAACTCCTGGGCTCAAGCATTCCACCCACCTCAGCCTCCTGAGTAGCTAGGATCACAGGCAAGAACTACCATGCCTGGCTAATATTTTTATTTTTTGAAGCAACAGTGTCTTGCTATGTTGTCCAGGCTGATCTCAAACTCCTGGCCTCAAGCAGTCCTCCCATCTTGGCCTCCCAAAGTGCTGGGATTACAGGTGTGAGCCACCATGCCTGGCCTGGGCCTTCTTTCTAACAGACTTCAGGTTCAGTGCTTTGGGAGGCCCATGGGCTTTAGTTAGGATTTCTTTCTTTTTTCCTTTGAGACAGAGTCTCACTCTGTGGCCCAGGCAGGGGTGCAGTGGTGCAATCATAGCTCACTGCAGCCCCGAATTCCCAGGCTCAAGCAATCCTCCCACCTCAGCCTCCTGAGTAGAGGGGACTACAGGTACTCGACACCACGCCTGACCAATTTTTTGTATTTTTTGTAGAGATGAGGGTCTTGCTTTTGCATTCCTATGCCTCTAAGTGTGTTCACTTTTCTAATTGCATTGGTTAATGCCTCCAATGGAATGTTAACAATGAATTGTATTATGTGCTGCTGCCATATGTATGTTTGCTAGGACTGTGGGTGTGAGTCACCACTCCCAGCTAATATTTTAATTTTTTTTTTTTTTTTTTTTTGAGACGGAGTCTTGCTCTGTCACCAGGCTGGAGTTCAGTGGCGTGATCTTGGCTCACTGCAACCTCCGATTTCCAGGTTCAAGCAATTCTCCTGCCTCAGCCTCCCGAGTAGCTGGGATTACAGGCACGCACCACCACGCCCAGCTAATTTTTGTATTTTTAGTAGAGATGGGGTTTCACCATGTTGGCCAGGACGGTCTCAAACTCGTGACCTTGTGATCCGCCCGCCTCGGCTTCCCAAAGTGCTGGGATTACAGGCGTGAGCCACTGCACCTGGACTTTTTTTTTTTTTTTTTTTTTTTTTTTTGTAGAGACAAGGTCTTGCCATGTTACCCAGGCAGGTCTCGAACTTCTGGGCTCAAGCGATCTGCCCACCTCAGCCTCTTAAAGTGCTGGGATTGCAGGCCTGAGCCCAGGCACCCACTCTAGTTAGTATTTTATGTCCCTGTGATGCTTCCCTTTGGTTTGGTTTTTGTTGCTCTCTGTGTGGAGGTGCTGCTATTCCACGTAGAATACTGACATCTCCTCTTAAAATAAATTCAAGTTTAAAAATTGTTCATTTAGGCCAGGTGCAGTGGCTCACGTCTGTAAACCCAGCACTTTGGGAGGCTGGGGCTGGCGGATCATCTGAGGTCAGGAGTTTGAGACCAGCCTGGCCAACATGACGAAACCCCGTCTCTACTAAAAATACAAAAATTAGCCGGGCATGGTGGCAGGCGCCTATAATCCCAGCTACTCGGGAGGCTGAGGCAGGAGAATCGCTTGAACCTGGGATGTAGAGGCTGCAGTGAGCTGAGATTGCGCCACTACACTTCAGCCTGGACAAGAGTGAAACTCTGTCTCAAAAAATTAAATAAATAAAGAAAGAAAGAAATAAAATAAAGCAAGCTATGAAATAAAGGATAGCAACTGTGGGCCGAGGAGTCAGTGAAGAGGAGAAACTATTAGAGCTTGCCGCTGTGAGACTTAGGCCATTGTTTCCGGAACATTTGGATCATGAAATGTTGTCACCCATCCTGTCCTCCCCTAAGCATGTGCCAGGAAGTAAGCCTGTGGGTGCTGCAGGGTTACTTTGACAAGTGCAGTTGAAGCCAGCGCAGGAAGCCCAGCCCTGATTCCACACGGGTTTGGACGCTGCGTCCCCAGCTTCTCTCTGCAGGCCACTGAGGCTCCCAGCTTCCCTCTCATCTTCCCCCCCTTCTTCCCCCTCAGCGCCTGGGCCATGTTCCTGGACCGGCCCCAGCAGTGGCTCCAGCTCGTCCTCCTCCCACCGGCCCTGTTCATCCCGAGCACAGAGAATGAGGAGCAGCGGCTAGCCTCCGCCAGAGCCGTCCCCAGGAACGTCCAGCCATATGTGGTGTATGAAGAGGTCACCAACGTCTGGATCAATGTAAGCGGGGCAAGCGCTGGCTGTGTGCCCGCCTGGGCCCTGGAGTCACACTGTCCCCACCCCCACGTCCTAGAAGGCTGAGCGCCAATGGTGGGTGGGGTTTGCCCTTGTGTGGAGAAGTGAGCTCAGGCCTTGGCCATCCCTGGCTGGCAGGGAAGAGGGTCTGGGGGGGTTGGTGAGTCTGGCAGCCATTGGAGCCTCTCCCCTCATCTATTTTTTTTTTTTTTTTAATTAGAGACAGGGTTGCTCCGTTGCCCAGACTAGAGTGCAGTGGTGTGCTCATGACTCACTGCAGCCTTGACCTCCTGGGCCTACGTGATCCTCCCACCTCAGCCTCCAGAGTAGCTAGGACCACAAGCCTGCACCACCATGCCTGGCTAATGTATTTATTTATTTTTAGAGGTGGGGTCTTACTATGTTGTCCAGGCTGGTCTCTGAAATTCCTGGGCTCAAGCAAGTCTCCCGCCCCAGCCTCCCAAACTACTGGGATTACTGGTGTGAGCCACCATGCCCGGCCACCCACACCTTCTGACGCATCTTCTATCTGCTTTCCGGACAGGTTCATGACATCTTCTATCCCTTCCCCCAATCAGAGGGAGATGACGAGCTCTGCTTTCTCCGCGCCAATGAATGCAAGACCGGCTTCTGCCATTTGTACAAAGTCACCGCTGTTTTAAAATCCCAGGGCTACGATTGGAGTGAGCCCTTCAGCCCCGGGGAAGGTGAGCAGAGCCTGACGAATGCTGTCGACTCATCGCGTTAGTCATGTGTGGTTCAATGTGCTGTTTGTTCATTGATCGGCCCCCCCACTCAGCAAGCACACCCTGCAGGAGAAGGGACAGGGATCGGCAGGAAGCCAGCCTTCCCCAGTGACTGGTCATGATCTGGCAAGGCTTAGAGCACCCAGCTGTTGGCTTATTCAGGCAGCAGATTTACTGAGCACCTCCCCTGTGCCAGGCCCTTAGCACAACCAGGGGTTGGCCACCTATGGCTGCAGGTCAAATCCGGCCTATCACCTGTGTTCATAAATAAAGTTTTATTGGCACTGGGCCACAGCCACTTGTTTACAGAGACTGTCTGTGGTCGCTTTTGTGCTGCAGCAGCAGAACTGGGTAGTCCCAGCAGAAACGGTTGTGCAAGGCTAAGATTTACTGTCTAGCCCTTTGTAGAAACATTTGCCAGCTCCTGCTGTAGGTAGTAGTGATGGAATTGTTCATTGTAAACAAAGAAAAAGGAAAATCCCTGCTCTTGGGACCTTCTAGTGGAGGAGGCAGTATTCCAGAAACAGTTAGAGGCGCTGCCTCTGGTGTGATGGCGCATGGTGGAAGGAAATGCAGTCGGGCGAGAGGCTTGAGGGTGAGGAGCCTTCTTTCTACAACGGGAGGGCATGAGGACGTCTCTGGAGAGCATGCTGTGGAGGTGAGGGGTCCACACCACGGCTCTGGGCAGAGCCACAGCCCGTACAAAGGCCCTGGGGCAGGCAGGACTGTTCCTGGCATGTTGGAGGAATAGGGAGGAGGCCCCTGTGGCTGGAGCAGAGGGAGGAGGGGGAGAGAGGGAGGAGAGGGTGGGGAGGGAAAGAGCAGATGGTGCAGGGCCTGCTGGGCCTCTAGGAGCACTTGGGCTTTGACCCCGAGAGAAATAGGAAGTCGTCTCCCTCACCTCAGTTTCAGATGACTCCTCTGGTTGCAGCTTGCACACGGGCCTAGGGGCCGGGAGAGGCAACAGGCTTGCTGTCATGGCAGTGGCTGAGCTGTCCTGGTGGGTCTGATTCTGGATGTGCTTTGACAGCTGAGTCCACACCGTTTGCAGTGGAAAGGGTGGGGGATAAGAGAGGAGGGAGGAGGCATGGATGCCCGGAGGGGTCCGCAGGTCCAGTCTAAGACAGACTCAGAGAAGGACTGTTCTAGGAGAGAAAAAATCCAGTCGGGTTTGGACGTGTTCAAGTTGAGGTACCCGGTAGTGGAGATGCTGTATGGGCCAGTTCCCGTGCCTGGAGCTCAGGGAACCAAGACTGCTGGTGGGATTGCGGGTGTCCTTGCACACTGACAGTGTCAGCCTCAGGATGGGACAGAGCTCCCAAGGGTCACATCTGGATAGAGAGGCGGGGTGGTCCAGGAGCCCGGCCCAGGCTCTTCAAAGTTAGAGCAGCGACACCATGGACGCCGGGGCCGGGTGGTTCCCTGGGGCGGGGCCATCCTGTGCAGCAAGTGGTATCCCTGGCCTCCACCCACTCCATGCCAGGAGCGCCTCCAGTTGTGACAACCACAGATGTCCCTAGATGTGGTCCGGTGCCCTCTGGGGGCAGAGCCCACACAGCAGCCAAGGCGTCCCCCAACACAGGAGACAGAGACCCCAGGGAGCGAGGCGTCCAGGAGTGCAGGAGCTGAGGGGCGAATGAGCCAGGGACGGGTGACGCTGTAGGCTGCCACGGAGCTGAGTATGATGCAGACCGGGGGGTGACAGCTCCCTCAGGCCAGCATCGGGGTCCTCCTGGGTGGGATGCGGCCAGTGCAGACTTACTGGCTAATCGTCTCGAAGGGGAGCTGTCTTCGGCTCGTTGGTGTTTCGCTTTCTGTCTGGCTGGCTCAGCCACCACCACCTGGCATTGGGATTTCATATAAATGCTCATTTTGCCCCCTGTGGGAAAATGGGCCGGCCCAAGCGCTCACGTTTCAAATGTGGTCTCAAGTGGAGCCAGCCGCAGCTGCCACTCTTCAGGGGCACAGACCCTCCAGGCTGCTGCAGTGCCCCCAGAGACCCCCGGCCTGTGAGGTGGGCACACCAGATTTCCCAGCACCCTGCTCAGCCCCCAGCACACACCATGCATCTCCTAGACGGCAGCTGCATGGCGAGGAGGTGACCCCAAGTGACACTGCATCAGAAGGAACACATCGGGATGCGGGCAGGAGCCTGGGTCTTGGGGCTGGGTGGGAACCCCTCTCCTCCCCAGGCCCCGATGCCACAAGTAACCACACCCAGATCTCTACGCCAGGGAAACCACATCTGCCCTCCCGTGCTCCCAACAGACACGTTTGCAGTAGCTTGTTTAGACCTAAAAGGTTAAGAAAGGACAGTGAGCCCTCAGTTACAAACCATCTCATTGTGTTTCTGCTGTGTGCCATGATGCACCCCGCACTGTCATTCTTTACCTGGTGAAAATTCAAACGAGATCAACCCTTCTATCCCCCAAAAAAGCAATCATAAAACCAGCAGAGCCTTGGTCTCTAGCCCTAGCGCTTTCACCAGTGTCTTGTTCCAGCCGGGGATGTGGCTCACACCTGGAATCCCAGCACTTTGGGAGGCTGAGGTGGGAGGATCGCTTGAGCCCAGGAGTTTAAGACCAGCCTGGGCAACATAGTAAGACCCTGTCTGTACCCCCTCGCCCCCACAAAAAAAGTCGGCCAGGTGCAGTGGCTCGTGCCTGTAATCCCAGCAATTTGGGAGGCTGAGGCAGGTGGATCATCTGAGGTCAGGAGTTGGAGACCAGCCTGACCAACATGGTGAAACCCCTTCTCTACTAAAAATACAAAATCTAGCTGGGCATGGTGGCAGGCGCCTGTAATCCCAGCTACTCGGGAGGCTGAGGCAGGAGAATCACTTGAACCCAGGAGACGGAGGTTGCAGTGAGCCGAAATCACGCCATTGCACTCCAGCCTGGGCGACAAGAGTAAGACTCCGTCTTTAAAAAAAAAAAAAAAAAAATCTGGTTTTACAAAGTCCTAATGTGTCCTAAGAGGTCATGGGCCCAGTTGGCTCCTCCCCCACACTCCCGCCCCACCCCCCGCCCAAACCCGGGCCACACACAGATGTCATGTGGCCTTTGGAGGGTTCTAAAATTGGGAAATTCCAGTGAAAATCCAGATTCCTGGTTTCTCTTCCTGTTTTTTTTTGTTTTGTTTTGTTTTTTGAGATGGGTTCTTGTTCTGTCGCCCAGGCTGGAGCGGCAGTAGTGTGATCATAGCTCACCGCAGCCTCAACCTCCTGGCTCAAGCAGTCCTCCCAGCTCAATCTCCCAAGTAGCTTGGACCACAGGCACACGCCACCACGCCTGGCTAATTTTTTTTTTTTTTTTTGGAGAGACAGGGTCTCACTATGTTGCCCAGGCTGATCTCAAACTCCTGGCCTCAAGCAGTCCTCCTGCCTCGGCCTCCCAAAGTGCTGGGATTACAGGAGTGAGCCACGGGTCTCCTGGTTTCTCGTGGGAAACACTGGGCCGTCCATCCACATGGCAGGAACAGGCCCCGCAGGCTTCCTTGCCCATGTGGCAGGTCTGACGCAGTGGCCTGTGCTGGCGTCTGAGTTCACGGCAAGCCAGGGTTTCAGTGGCTCCATGGCGAGTCTGCCTGGGTGGAATTTGACCTGGGTGCCTTTGGGCGCCTGCATCACCTCCCAGGCCGCTTCACCTCCCTTCTTTCTTTCTTTCCAGATGAATTTAAGTGCCCCATTAAGGAAGAGATTGCTCTGACCAGTGGTGAATGGGAGGTTTTGGCGAGGCACGGCTCCAAGGTACCAGGGTCTCCTCGCAGCCTTCCCCTGCTCCACACATGTGTGTTTTACACACATACACTCACACACGCATGTGCATACACACACATACACTCACACACATTCTCTCACACACACACACATTCTCACACATATACTCATTCTCACACACACGCACACATACACTCACACGTGCGTGCACACACACGCACACAGACCTGTGAGAACCCTGCTTTACAGCAGTTTGCAGGCCTCAGCACGGTGTCTACCGTACACACAAGCCAATCATTTCATCACCTCCCCGTCTCATCTTGAACGTTGTGCCATTCACGTGCTTTATCCTTTCACCCTGAAATTAAGAAAAACATTGGAAGCCTTTTAGAAATCATGAAAGAGGAAGCATGTCCTCTGCAGGCCATCCGGGGCCATGCGTCCAGCTGCCTTGTTGTGGGGCACGATGCTCCCCACACTGGAAGCCTGTGCCCCGCTGTCCCGGGAGACCACTTATCCTCAGTTTCTTCACGTCTTGGGGTCCCTGGTCACCCCATGCTCCAGCTGCCTCCACCGGCCTCTCAGGCCCTGGGCACAGGGGCGATGCCCTCTCCTCCCTTGGGGCTCTGAGGCCTCCCGGCTCCTTTCCAGGCATCAGCCAAAGCCTGCTCGCTCCCAGGCAGCAGCAGTTGTTTCAAGACCATTAGCGTCCCAGCGCAGGTGAAGGAGGGGCCCCGCTGCTCCACGCAGTGCAGGCTGCCCTCCCGCTCCTCCAGGAGACACCACTTCGGGGCCTACTGGGGCTTCCCACAGGAAGGTAGGGCCCTGCCACTTCTGAACCCAAACACCTGGGTCGGAGGAATGGCTGACCAGGCTGGGGACTGCCGGGTTTCCCTGAGCCTCTGTTTCGGGCACGGTGCCCTCCCTGGCCTTCCCACCTGGCTCTGGTGGGCCCTCCCAATTCAAGCCGGGAAAGAGCTGTCTGGGGGTGGAGCGCAGGCTCCAGGTCCCACCTGAGGACGCGCAGTTCCCAGCTTGACCAGGGGCTGCTCCTAGCCCACGGGGCCAGATAAGCGCATCTCTCAGGGACGGTTCATCTCCAGCCCTAAAGCCAGACTTGGGCGAGAACAGCGTGCGTCCCCAGTCCGAGGAACGTGAGGCCCACTCCTATGGGGCATGGAGAGGGGCGTGGGCCCAGGGGCATCTGGGATGCATCACGAGGACCCCCTGTCCCCCTGCAGATCTGGGTCAATGAGGAGACCAAGCTGGTGTACTTCCAGGGCACCAAGGACACACCGCTGGAGCACCACCTCTACGTGGTCAGCTATGAGGCGGCCGGCGAGATCGTACGCCTCACCACGCCCGGCTTCTCCCACAGCTGCTCCATGAGCCAGGTGGGACCGCCCAGCCTCACGGCACCGTCCTGTGCCCGTCCAACAGCTCCCAGCCAGAGCAGTCCCTGATGGCCGGGCACAGCACTGGGGTCATTCTCATGGTCTCACATTCTCATAGCTGCCTTGGAGCAGGTGGTGCCCACCCCGGCCTCCTGGGTAGGGCAGGGAAGGGAGGGAATTACCCACCGCCACTCCCAGGGTAGTAAGTGCTGGAGCCCCCCAGTGCCCGTCTGCTGAGCCTGGGCTCTGCCGCTCTGTGTGCAGTGGGATATGGCCCTTAGCCTCTCAGAACATTCTAGAATGTCAGGCGGTGGCCATGCAGAGGGCCACCCCTCGTCCAGGGCATGAGTCGGCTGCAGTTTGCCAGCTGTGGAGCCAGCAAATGTGCAGGCCTGTGCAGTGGCAGAGCCCTCAGCAGATCCAGGGGTCAGTGACTGTCCACGGGCCCCTGGCTGGGGGACAGACTCGTCCTGGCCTCAGTTTCCTGCTCTGCAGAATGGGGCGATGGCGGTGGTACCCCCCCTTGCAGCAGTGGGTGGAGCTTTGAGGTTTCATGACAGGCAGGGGCAGAGGGATGGGGGCGGGCGGGAGGGAAGCTACCCCGGATTTGCGGTCGGCACCCAGTGGAAAGGGCGCAGCGGCATCCCGTGGAGCTCATCACCCCATTCCACCCCCAGAACTTCGACATGTTCGTCAGCCACTACAGCAGCGTGAGCACGCCGCCCTGCGTGCACGTCTACAAGCTGAGCGGCCCCGACGACGACCCCCTGCACAAGCAGCCCCGCTTCTGGGCTAGCATGATGGAGGCAGCCAGTGAGTAGCCCCTGCCCCGCCCCACGGGAGCCTCTGCCCACCCGGCTGTAAAACGGGACAAGGGCCCCATTCTGGGGTAAGAGGCAGAGGCCTGGAGCCGGCCTGCTTGGCCTCCCACAGCACCCAGGCCCCTCCAGACATCCGGGAACTCATCATAGGACATAAGCCGCAGCCCCTGCCGTCCGAGACGGTCCTGGGTCCGAGCTGCAGTAAAGGTCCGGACTGCACAGAACCCGGCAGGGATGCAGCTCCGTGCCAACCCCCTGCCAAAATGGTAACCAATGAGACACAGACCCTGTCACTGGGAGCTCCCAGGGTAGTGGGCAGGTGACAAGTAAACATTTTCATCAGCGGGCACAGTGGCTCCTGCCTGTAATCCCAATGCTTTGGGAGGCCAAGGCAGGAGGATTGCTTGAGCCTAGGAGTTTGAGACCAGCCTGAGCAACATAGTAAGAACCCCCTCTACACAAATGTTAAAAATTAGCCGGGTGTAGTAGTGTGCACCTGTAGTCCTAGCTACTCAGGAGACTGAGATGGGGGAGCTCATTTGAGCCCAGAAGTTGGAGGCTGCAGTGAAGTGTGATTGTACCACTGCACTCCAGCCTGGGCAACAGAGCAAGACCCTGAGTCTAACAAAAATTAAAAATTAAAAACATTTTGGGCCGGGCACGGTGGCTCACACCTGTAATCCCAGCACTTTGGGAGGCTGAGGCAGGTGGATCACGAGGTCAGGAGATCGAGACCATCCTGGCTAACACAGTGAAACCCCATCTCTACTAAAAATACAAAAAATTAGCCGGGCGTGGTGGTGGGCGCCTGTAGTCCCAGCTACTCGGGAGGCTGAGGCAAGAGAATGGCGTGAACCTGGGAGGCGGAGGTTGCAGTGAGCTGAGATTGCACCACTGTACTTCAACCTGGGCAACAGAGCGAGACTCCGTCTCAAAAAAAAAAAAAAACAAAACAAAAAAACAAAAACAAAAACCTTTTGAACAGTGGTGGTCCATGCAGGGGTGGCCGGGATGCCAGGGTCCACCCACATTGGTTTGAAACCCGCCGTAGTTATCAGGCTTTCCACTTCCCCTTCTCCAGGACCCTGGAGTCCTGGCCACAGCGGCATGCAGAGGGCCCTTTATGGTGTCCTGTGCCCAGAGGCTGCCGCCCACAGCAGCACCTGCTCAGAGCCGACACTCCGGGGCCTTTATCAGGAAAAGGAGCAAGGGGTCAGTCACAGGGGGGCCTCAGGAAATGAGGCAACCTGACACCTTGCCCAGAACCTGGAAGTTGGCCAGGACCCTTCATTGGTGACTCCGGGTTCCAGTGCTGGCTCCGTCACACAGGTTAGCGTATCACCATGAAGTGTTTCTTTATCAACGAAACTGTATATACAGAGTGTAGGATGAAAACCAGCGGGTCAGCACACTGCTGGGCTCCCAGGCATCACTCAGTACAAGGACAACCCACCCTGGCCCTGTCTCTGCCGTGTTGGTGGGTTTCCAGAACATTCTAGACACAACGAATTTCCAGCATATGTGGGGTATTCGGTGGGCTAGAAAGCATTTTGTGATGCCCTCACCCCTGAGCAGAAACAGATCCCAGGCCTCCCTTCAGAGCCCAGTCCTCACCATCCTGTCCGCACCGACACCGCCAGGAGCTGGAGCCCTGGCTTCAGATGAGGAGATGGGTCAGGGAGGGGAAGGGGCTCAGCAGGGCACCCAGCCTAGCAGTGGGGGCAGAGACCAGAACCTCAGTGCCCTGGGGAACGAGGCACTGTTTCCCAAAACTCCCAATCTGTGTCACATTTGAAGACTGCCTGCATTACGAGCAGGCCAGCTGCTACCAAATCCAGCCACGTGCAGTCCCTCTGTGGTCTGTGGCCGCATTAGCACTACTGCAGCAGATGACACAGAGACACGGCCCAGAGCGTGTGTCCCACCACGCCCAATTCCCAGAGCCCAATATATTTGCTATCTGGCCCTCCACATTAAACTTCTGCTACCCCTAGACCTGTAGTACCCTTTACTCATCTTCCTATAAATTACCCCACCAAAATTTACCTACATACGTTTATTTAAAGAAAAAACTTTGGGCCAGGTGCAGTGCCTCACGCCTGTAATCCCAGCACATTGGGAAGCCAAGGTGTGCGGGTCACCCGAGGTCAGGAGTTCGATGCCTGGGTGTGGTGGCTCATGTCTGTAATCCCAGCACTTTGGGAAACAGAGGTGGGTGGATCACCTAAGGACAGGAGTTCGAGACCAGCCTGGCCAATATGGTGAAACCCCATCTCTACTAAAAGTACAAAAATTAGCCAAGCGTGGTGGCGAGCACCTGTAATCCCAGCTACTTGGGAAGATGAGGCAGGAGAATTGCTCAAACCCAGGAGGTGCAAGTTGCCGTGAACCAAGATCGTGCCACTGCACTGCAGCCTGGGTGACAGAGTAAGACTCTGTCTCAAAAAAAAAAACAAAAAAAACCACAAGCAGTTCGAGACAAGTTTGGCCAACATGGTGAAACCCCATCTCTGCTAAAAATACAAAAACATTAGCCGGGCGTGGTGCCGTGCACCTATAATCCTAGCTCAGGAGGCTGAGGCAGGAGAATCTCTTGAACCCAGGAAGGCGGAGGTTGCAGTGAGCCAAGATCACAAGACTTTGTCTTGAAAAAAAAAGAAGAAAAAGAAAAGAAACAGAAAAACGCCCACCATCCTGTTGCTTTGCAAAAACAGCAGTGACCCTACACAGGAGGCCGAGGTGGGAGGATCACTTGAGGCCAGGAAGTCAAGACCAGCCTGGGCAACAGGGAGACAAGACCCCGTCTCTACAAAAACCGTACAAATCTCATTTTAATTAAAAAAAAGTTTTTTTCAATTATCAACTCTCAGGAAGCCCAGGAAAAGAGGGGGTGCTTTGGTCCACCCTCCGAGGCTTGGGGTGGGCAGGAGAACAAGGGTGTCGGCCGGATGTGGCTTCCCCGGACAGCCAGTTAGCCGCCCTGTCTCCTGCAGGCTGCCCCCCGGATTACGTGCCTCCAGAGATCTTCCATTTCCACACGCGCTCGGATGTGCGGCTCTACGGCATGATCTACAAGCCCCACGCCTTGCAGCCGGGGAAGAAGCACCCCACCGTCCTCTTTGTGTATGGAGGCCCCCAGGTGGGTGCACACCTGCTCCCCAGACCCCCACCCCACCATCCACCCGAGGACTCCCCATCCCCACTCAAGTGCCAGCTGTAGAACGGTCAACCAGAGGAGGCTCCCCGGCTACCTGCCTGGTGCCCCAGGCCACCCCACCTGCCCTGACTATACAGGGTCCTCAGGGCCCCTCACTCTCCTTTCTCTGTGCCCGTTTGCACGCTCCCTGCCCTTCCTGGATGGCCTCCCCTTCCCCCCTCCGCCTGTTGACTCTCCCCTGTTCCTCTAGGAAGTCCCCTAGTCTCCAGGTTGGTATGGAGGTGGCCACGGGCCCTGGGCCCAATTCCTGGAGCAGGGGTCAAGAGCAGGCAGCAGATTGGCAGGTGGACCATCTTAGGCGCACATCTTACCCAGAGCAGCTCTGTTCCCACAGAGGATACGGGGTGATGTCTGGGTACTTTGTGGTTCATCACCACTGGGAGTTCTCCTGGCCTGGAGTGGCTTCTCAGCACCCCGGAGTGCCCAGATGGCCCCACCCGAGAATGAGCCACCCCAATGTCCATCATGCCAGAGTGGTTGTTCCAGGCAGGACTGGGGCAGAGGCCCAGCTGAGAAAGAGCCTGACAGTGGCCCTTCCCTCTCCCTAGCAGGGTCCCGAGTGTGGGCCCCTCCCGCCTTGCCACTCCCAGGTGTCCATCCAGAGCCTCCGGGGCACAAGTGCCTTCATTAGGCTCTAAGGCCCCAGCCCGGCCCGGTCCCCAGCCCACCGGCATCTCCCCTGCCCGGCCCGTCCTGCCCGGCATCTCCTGCTGGACTGCTGCCCCTCACCTCCTCACAGGTGCAGCTGGTGAATAACTCCTTCAAAGGCATCAAGTACTTGCGGCTCAACACACTGGCCTCCCTGGGCTATGCCGTGGTTGTGATTGACGGCAGGGGCTCCTGTCAGCGAGGGCTTCGGTTCGAAGGGGCCCTGAAAAACCAAATGGTAACAACTCCTCCCTGTTGCTCTGGGTCCTTCCGGTCTCAGGAAGGGAGCCCTGGGCCGTGTGGGTGCGGGGCATGGGAGCGGCTCTGGAATACCACCCGCAGAAGGGCACTTCTGGCTGGGGTGACACAGGCTCAATGAGGCGGCCTTTTAGAACAAAAGGGGACGTATGCTTTGCTGCTCAGCTCTGGGCTGCGCCCTCCAGGGACAGAGGCAAGTTGTGCCGACATTGGCGATGATGACGGTGGTGATGGCGATCATCTCGGCCCCTTTGCACTGCTGGAACAAAACCCCACAGCCTGGGGATTTATAAAGAACGAAAATCTCTCACAGTTCTGGAGGCTGGGAGGTCCAAGGCCAAGGCAGGGCTGTGTCGGGGAGGGCTGCTCTCTGTTCCCACGAGGATGCCTGGTTGGCAAACCCTCCAGAGAGGCCCTGTGCTGCTTCCTACACGGCAGAGGGATTGCAAGGGGTGGAAAAGGCGTGACCTCCCTCCATCAGGCCCTTTTATAAGGGCCCCCATCCCATTCACATGAGTGGGCCCCATGGCTCAGTCGCTTGAAGGCCGCAGTAGTGATCTCAGCACGGACTTCAGAGGGGACACCAGCATTGAAATCGTGGCAGTGGCGATGGTGGGGATGTGGCTGGTAGTGACAGCGGTGATGGCACCAGCCATTCTTTGTGCCCTTGCACATGCCTGGGCACCCCTGTCTTTTTCTTCCTCGTGCCCTCTGGAAAATGGGTCCTCTTCCTGTTCATGTCCCTTTATTAGGGATGGGCAAACTGAGGCCCTCAGAGGGGACGTGGCTCCCAGAGCCACTCGCCTGGGAGGTGGCAGAGCAAGATGGCTGCTGGATCTGTCCAGCCACCCCCAGATAGCAGGCAGGGTTGGCAGGGCCTGGAGGGACAGGGGGCTTCCAGCAAGCCACTTTTCATCCAAGGGGGAGAGACGCCCTGAAAGGAGCAGAGGTGTCACTGCAGGGGAGGGACGTACCGGGAGGAGGCCACTAAGAGGTGCCCGGCTTCATCCCTCAGGGCCAGGTGGAGATCGAGGACCAGGTGGAGGGCCTGCAGTTCGTGGCCGAGAAGTATGGCTTCATCGACCTGAGCCGAGTTGCCATCCATGGCTGGTCCTACGGGGGCTTCCTCTCGCTCATGGGGCTAATCCACAAGCCCCAGGTGTTCAAGGTGGGTCCCACCCCTGGCCGGCCTCAGCCACACCCCTCCCTGCCCTCTTCCCCATCTACGCCGCGTTTGCCCACCGCCCGCGCCACCCGGAGCCCACCCACCGGGGAGGCGCCTCGGCAGGGGCCTTGCCACGTGGCTGTTTCTCCCCGCAGCAGCCCCACGGGGCCGAGCCCCCCTCCTCATTGCCCGCCACCGCCGACCGCAGGATGGCATCCGGCTGCACAAAACCCCGCCAGCAGCTCTCTGTGGGAGGCTGAGCCCGGGACCCCGGCCTCGGATGGGCAGAGGTGGGGCATGGTGTGCAGAGCGGCGGGGGGGCCCCAGGCCGGCGGCAGTCAGGGCACTGCGGGGCGGCGGCGATGAGGAGGAGGAGGAGGCAGACGGGCAGTGGGACCCGGCCCTCTGCGGCGGCGGGGAGGGGCCGCACCTGCCCGCCTGTGGCGCCCTGCCCACCCCCGAGCCACGCACCGTCCACGGGGGCCACGCGGTCTGAGGGCCCCTCCCTTGCCGGCCCCATGTGCATGAGCGCTCCTCACGGGCTCCAGGGCGGCCCCGGGACAGCGGCTGATGCTGGCTGTAGGACCCGACGCCTGTTTCTCTCTCTCTCTCTGCCCCCATCTGTCTGCTGTGTCCCTCAGGTGGCCATCGCGGGTGCCCCGGTCACCGTCTGGATGGCCTACGACACAGGGTACACTGAGCGCTACATGGACGTCCCTGAGAACAACCAGCATGGCTATGAGGCGGGTTCCGTGGCCCTGCACGTGGAGAAGCTGCCCAATGAGTAAGGCCGCCGCCCTGCCCTGCGCTCCTCCCCCAGGCTTCTCCTGCACCCGGGCACCAGCTGTCTCCATCAGGGTGCCCTCCTGCCCCAGCTGGCCCCGCCCAGGGAGCCTCAGGCCATGCTCCCACCTCCCCCCTGTGCTCCTGTGGTGGCGTCTGCCTGCATGTGCCTCACAGTCCCTCCAGCCCACCCTCCCTCCTCACTGCACCTTGCAGGAAGGGGCACCCGGGGATGCTTGTCTGGGGAAGGAGGCTCCCAGCCCTGCCCTGGGAAAGATGAGGGAATTCGAGTCACTGCTTTTCACAGGCAAGCCTCCCCCACTTCCCTGCATCCTGCCGGAGGCCCCATCGCAGCCTCTGTCTTGTGCTTCTGGACATGGATGTCCACAGGGCCAGGGACCAGCTCAGATGTCCCATTTTATGCTTTTGACATGGGTCTTATTCTCTGATGGAGAGAAAACAGTGTTCCCATTTTCTGGCACGTCTCCAGAAAATGTTCCCCAGAGTCCCATGCAGTCGCCTAGGGGGTTAAAAATCTGCCTGGGCATGGGCCGGGCGCGGTGGCTCACGCCTGTAATCCCAGCACTCTGGGAGGCTGAGGTGGGTGGATCATGAGGTCAGGAGATTGAGACCATCCTAGCTAGCAAGATGAAACCCCGTCTCTACTAAAAATACAAAAAATTAGCCGGGTGTGGTGGCGGGCACCTGTAGTCCCAGCTACATGGGAGGCTGAGGCAGGAGAATGGCATGAACCCGGGAGGTGGAGCATGCAGTGAGCCAAGATAGCGCCACTGCACTACAGCCTGGGCGATAGAGAGAAACTCCGACTCAAAAAAAAAAAAAGTCTGCCTGGGCACTCTGGGAGGCCAAGGCAGAAGGATTGCTTAAGGTAAGAGTTCGAGACTAGCCTGGCCAACATGGTGAAACCCCATCTCTACAAAAAAATACAAAAAATTAGCTGGGCGTGGTAGTACACACCTGTAATGCCAGCTACTCGGAAGGCTGAAGCAGGAGAATCGCTTGAACCCGGGAGGTGGAGTTTGTAGTGAGCCAACATCATGCCACTGCACTCCAGCCTGGGCAACAGAGAGAAACTGTCTCAAAAACAATAACAATAATAGGCTAGGCACGGTGGCTCGCACCTGTAATCCCAGCACTTTGGGAGGCTGAGGTGGGTGGATCACTTGAGGTCAGGAGTTCAAGACCAGCCTAGCCAACACGGTGAAACCCCATCTCTACTAAAAATATAAAAATTAGCCAGGTGTGGTGACACACACCTGTAATCCCAGCTACTCAGGAGGCCGAGGCAGGAGAATTGTTTGAACCTGGAAGGGTGAGGTCGCAGTGAGCTAAGATCGCACCACTGCACTCCAGCCTGGGCAACAGAGCGAGACTCTGTCTCACAAAATAATAATAATTTATTGTGGTGAAATTCACAGAACCTAAAAGTCACCTTAAAGCAGCCCTCAGTGCATTTGCAGTGGTTCCAGAACCTTTCCAGCACTCCAGTGTCAAACCCTGTTCCCATTCCTTAGCAGTCACTCCCTGTCCCGGGGCAGCCACTGATCTGTGCTCTGTCTCAATGGGTTTATAGTTCAGTTAATTTGGATGAATGTAAACTGGAATTTCAATGGCGATGTGTGGCCACTGGCTCCCGTATCGGACAGGAAGGGCTAAGGCAGCCAATTCTGGTAAGGCTGCGTGTTGGCCTCACTAGTAGCCCAGGCCACACTCCAGACCACAGAAAGCAGCAGACCTAAGTGGGTTTTTGTTTTGTTTTGTTGAGAGAGTCTCACTCTGTCATCCTGGCTGGAATGCAGTGGCTTAATCTCAGCTCACTGCAACCTCCACCTCCCGGGTTAAAGCAATTTTGGTGCCTCAGCCTCCTCAGTAGCTGGAATTACAGGCGTGCACCACCACGCCCAGCTAATTTTTGTATCTTTAGTACAGATGGGGTTTCACCATGTTGCCCAGACTGGTCTTGAACTCCTGGCCTCAAGTGATCCACCTGCCTTGGCCTCCCAAAATGCTGGGATTACAGGTGTAAGCCACCATGCCCAGCATTTTTTTTTTTTTTTTTTTTTTGATAATAGCTCACTGCACCCTCCCAGGGTTCAGGTGATCCTCCTGCCTCAGGCTCAGCTGGGACCACAGGTCTGCACCACCACGCCTGGCTAACTTTTAAATATTTTTGTAGAGATGACGTTTTGCCATGTTGCCCAGGCTGGTCTCAAACACCTGGACTCAAGCAATCCACCCAGCTTGGCCTCTCAAAGTACTGGGATTAGAGGCATGAGGCACTGCACCCAGCCTGGGTTTTTATTTTTGTTTTTGTTTTTTTAATTTAGAGATGGGGTCTTGCTCTGTCACCCAGGCTGGAGTGCAGTGGTATGATCATAGCTCACTGTAGCCTCCACCTCCTGGGCTCAAGTGATCCTCCTGCCTCAGCCTGCACAGTAGCTGGACTTACAGGCGCACCACTACACTCAGCTGATCTTTTTTTTTTTTTTTTTTTTTTTTTTGAGACACTGTCTCCATCTGTCTCCCAGGCTGGAGTGCAGTGGCGCGATCTTGGCCGGCGCACTGCAACCTCTGCCTCTGAGGCTCAAGCAGTTCTCCTGCCTTAGCCTCCCAAGTAGCTGCGATTTCAGGCACCTACCACCATGCCTGGCTAATTTTTTTCAAATATATTTTTAGTAGAGACGGGGTTTCACCATGTTGGCCAGGCTGGTTTCAAACTCCTGACCTTGTGATCCGCACCCCTCCTACCCCGCGGACAACCCCTGGCCTCAGACCCTTCACCCTCTGTTTTCCAGGCCCAACCGCTTGCTTATCCTCCACGGCTTCCTGGACGAAAACGTGCACTTTTTCCACACAAACTTCCTCGTCTCCCAACTGATCCGAGCAGGGAAACCTTACCAGCTCCAGGTGGGTGGCTCTTGGGGGCTTCGGCCCCTCCGCAAGCCGACAGATCCCTGGGAGTAGGGGGTGGGACGAGGCGGGGTGGCTTCCCACTGTGATCAGGGGCTCCCTGGGGGATCTGGGGCTCCCAGCCCCGCACCCCACAGCCCTATGTCCCCGCCCTCCCAGCTCCCAGGGCCACTGATGTATCAGTCCTGTCTTGACAGCTCAGGGTTCCGCCTGCCTTCGGTGCTGGGAGCACGGGGTCGGGGGCTGCCACACCCACCCCTGCTCCGGGCCTAATGGAGGGAGGAACCCTTACCGAAATTGCCCCGCAGACGGGCTTTATTTGAAACTGAGAAATTGCGTAGAAGAAACCGCTGAGTGCTGAAGGCCCTAGCAGGCTCCTTACTAAGGGGCTGGGGCCAAGCATTCCCTGAGGAGGCAGCAGTGAAGGGTGCTAGAGTGAGTGGAGCCAGCCAGGCTTGGGGGACCGAGCGGGAGGAGAGTGGGGGAGTGGGTGGAGCCTTGGCAGCAACGTGGGGCTCAGTCTAGGTGGGCGGGGCTTCTGCGCTAAGGGGTGGGCATGATTGTGGGCGGAGCCTCAATGGCGAGGAGGGTGGGGCTTCTGCAGAGGGACGGGGCTTCAGTGTTACGGTGGGTGGGGCTTCTGCAGTAAATGGTTGGCCTCGGTGTGGGGAAGGGCCTCAGTGGTGAAGAGGGTGGGGCTCCGTGGGGGAGCAGGGCCCCAGCGGTGAGGAGGGTGGGGTTTCTGCTGTGGAGGAGGGGGGGCGTCAGTAAGGAGGGTTGAGCTTCTGCTATAGAGGGGCAGCGCCTCAGTGGGGGCGGGGCTTCGGCTGGATTTCCAGCTGAGGGTGGTGGGAGGTGACCTGGGCTTGTGAGCAGAGCATAGAGTTGGGCGGCTTGCCGTTTGACCCACATTTCTCTGGCTGCTTTGTGGACGGCCTGTGGGGCACAGTGGGACGTGGTCCATAGTTGTTCCGGCGAGAGATTCGGGAGGTATCTTGGAGGCAAGAGGGCCAGGTTTTATTACCTGTGGACTGCAGACAGTTTCTACTTCCTGGGCGTATGCTCTGTCCTGTGGGGAGCGTCCTGTTGCCTTTCAACAGAGCAGGGAAATGGGGCCGCAGAGCAGGAGGGAGGCAGAGCCGCCTTGTGGGGTGATGAGCTGGTCTCTTGGCGGTGCCCCCCACCGACACCCCACATCCCAAGCAGCCCAGGGGGTGATGTCAGGCGGGGCTGGAATGGAACTTCAGATGTCTCTTCCCAGCCTGAGACCCGAGCCCACTGCCCTCCCAGGGGCCAGGTAGCTGGGACAGCAGTCACCCTTGCACCTCGTTTCTCCGTCTTTGAAACGGACATGATAACTCGGCCTCCTCGAAGGCTGCTGGGGCCAAACAAGGTCTGTCAGAAAAGCATTCAGGCCGGGCGTGGTGGCTCACGCCTGTAATCCCAGCACTTTGGAAGGCCGAGGCGGGTGGATCACTTGAGGCCAGGAGTTTGAGACCAGCCTGGCTAACATGGCAAAACCCCGTCTCTACTAAAAATACAAACATTAGCCGAGTGTGGTGGCACACGCCTGTAGTCCCAGCTACTCGGGAGGCTGAAGCAGGAGAATCGCTTGAACCTGGGAGGCGGAGGTTACAGTGAACCGAGATTGTGCCACTGCACTCCAGCCTGGGCGGCAGAGCGAGACTCCGTCTTAAAAGAAAAAAAAAAAAAAAAAAAAAGAAAGAAAAGCATTCAGCACACAGGGTGGGCCCAGGGTCCTGTCTCACTGCCTCCCCACAGGAAGTAGAACATGAGATGAGAGAGGCTGTGGGGTGGGAACATGGCATTGGGTGGGACAGATAGAGTGCACCTCACCTTCTGTTTCAGTGACCCCAAAACATCTGGGCCAGGCAGCTGGTGGCCCCAGGCCTTCTTTATGCACAAATCACATTTGTCACATGCTGGGCCTTGGGCTTGGTCTGGAAGCTCATTGGGAAGCCAGACAGACCCTCTCTCTGCCCTCTTAGCCCAAGAGGAAAAAGTAACCAGGCAGCTGGGACCCCTAGTGGCATAAAGGCATGGGCACATGTGCATATGGCTGGTGGCAAGGGCAGCAGAGTCTGCCCCAGGGAGTGCCACTGCCCAGGCTGGGGAAGGAGTGGGCCCTTGAAGTGCCTGGGGCAGCAGGACCTGGAAGCTGGTCTTGATGTCAGACTGGCAAGTCCTTGCAGAGGTCTAGGCTGGGGACAGTGTCATCAAACTCGTGATTCATCCAGGGATGGATTAAAGAAGGAAAGAGTAGAGAAGGGGAAACCAGTGGGTGGCTTGGTGCATTCCCAGGGTGATGGGCAATGGTGGGGACCAGGAGCCTGGCAAGGAGGGGATGATTCAGAAACCCATCTCACTGGCAGGAGGTGGCGTAGATGGGCCACCTGCCCCTGCTGCCGGCCAGCCCCAGGGTTCTTTGTGGAGAACGTGGGGTTATTTTCATGCCTTGGTCCTACCAACCCCTAGGGGGCAGTGGGGAGCTATAGGGGTTGTCCGTCAGTGCCTCAAGAGCCCTCCTTCGTGGCCAGAGGCAGGACCTGCACCCCCGTGTGGATCCACCCCCGGGCCTGGCGTTGGCTGGGCCAGGTCTCAGGAGCCTGGGGAGTTCCATGTTACTGCCTGCCTCTTGGCTTGATCCCCCTTGGGCCCTAAGAGGACCCAGAAAATGCTTCACAAATCCTCAAAGGCAGCTGTCCTAAGGCCCAGAGCTAGTCACATGCCTTTTGGTAAAGTGGAAATGGCTCGAGACCAGGGCACCAGATGTCCCTGAGGCTTGAAGCCTCAGCCACCT
Organism: Pongo pygmaeus; assembly: GCF_028885625.2. NCBI lineage: Eukaryota > Metazoa > Chordata > Mammalia > Primates > Hominidae > Pongo > Pongo pygmaeus. The sequence goes on along the minus strand of NC_072393.2, from coordinate 4,595,505 downwards.
CCACAGAGATGAGTTGGTCGCCCGTCAGCAGGTTTGGGGGAAAGAGGCAAACGGTTTCTTCCTAAATCTTTCCTCTGTGCAAGTGCACACCGCAAGGCGTTTTGTAAACTTTGTCTTACCAAACCCTCCCAAAGACTGTGAGGTCCGGATTCACCCCATTTTTGAGAAGGGCCTAGAGTTACACTGCAAGTCAACAGCCGAGGTGGGATTCAAACCCAGATCCATGGGCCTCAGAGCACCTGCGCCTTCCCGGATGCCCTGAGCCAGAATAAGGGAGGAGCCTAGGACACGGGGGTGGTCCAGCCACGCCCCCCAGCCCTGCCTCCTGTCTCCCCGCAGATCTACCCCAACGAGAGACACAGTATTCGCTGCCCCGAGTCGGGCGAGCACTATGAAGTCACGTTGCTGCACTTTCTACAGGAATACCTCTGAGCCTGCCCACCGGGAGCCGCCACATCACAGCACAAGTGGCTGCAGCCTCCGCGGGGAACCAGGCGGGAGGGACTGAGTGGCCCGCCGGCCCCAGTGAGGCACTTTGTCCCGCCCCACGCTGGCCAGCCCCTTGGAGCCGCTGCCTTCACCGCCCCGACGCCTTTTATCCTTTTTTAAATGCTCCTGGGTTTTATGTCCGCTGCTTCTTGGTTGCCGAGACAGAGAGATGGTGGTCTCGTGCCAGCCCCTCCTCTCCCCGCCTTCTGGGCGGAGGAGGTCACACGCTGATGGGCACTGGAGAGGCCAGAAGAGACTCAGAGGAGCGGGCTGCCCTCCGCCTGGGGCTCCCTGTGACCTCTCAGTCCCCTGGCCCGGCCAGCCACCGTCCCCAGCACCCAAGCATGCAATTGCCTGTCCCCAGCCCCCCGCCAGCCTCCCCCACTTGATGTTTCTGTTTTGTTTGAGGGGATATTTTTCATAATTATTTAAAAGACAGGCCGGGCGCGGTGGCTCACGTCTGTAATCCCAGCACTTTGGGAGGCTGAGGCGGGCGGATCACCTGAGGTTGGGAGTTCAAGACCAGCCTGGCCAACATGGGGAAACCCTGTCTCTACTAAAAATACAAAAAATTAGCCGGGTGCAGTGGCACGTGCCTGTAATCCCAGCTACTGGGGAGGCTGAGGCAGGAGAATCGCTTGAACCCGGGAGGTGGAGGTCGCAGTGAGCCGAGATTGTGCCATTGCACTCCAGCCTGGGCAACAAGAGCGAAACTCTGTCTCAAAATAAATAAAAAATAAAAGACAGAAAGCAAGGGGTGCCTAAATCTAGACTCGGGGTCCACACCGGGCAGCGGGGTTGCAACCCAGCACCTGGTAGGCTCCATTTCTTCCCAAGTCCGAGCAGAGGGTCATGCGGGCCCCACAGGAGAAGCGGCCAGGGCCCGCGGGGGGCACCACCTGTGGACAGCCCTCCTGTCCCCAAGCTTTCAGGCAGGCACTGAAACGCACCGAACTTCCACGCTCTGCTGGTCAGTGGCGGCTGTCCCCTCCCCAGCCTAGCCGCCCGGCCACATGTGTCTGCCTGGCCCGTACATACCAGGGGTTCCGGGGTTGGGAGCTGAACCATCCCCACCTCAGGGTTATACTTCCGCCTAACCTTCCCTCCCTGCCAAGAGCTCTGCCAGGGGCGGGCAAAAAAAAAAAAAGTAAAAAGAAAAGAAAAAAAAAAAAAGAAACAAACCACCTCTACATATTATGGAAAGAAAATATTTTTGTCGATTCTTATTCTTTTATAACTATGCGTGGAAGAAGTAGACACATTAAACGATTCCAGATGGAAACATGTCACCTGCCTGAGGTTCCTTCTAAGTCCTGGGGCTCCTGAGTGGGAGGGGCTTCTGGGGGGCAACAGACAAGACACGGCAGAAGGGCGCTGCCATCTGCAGGGACTGCTGGGGTGCTGGGGCTGCCTGGGCACCATGGCCTGATCAGACTGACCCAAAGAGGATGGCTGCAGCCACCTGATGAGGGTAGTCCTGTCCTCGCTGGTCTAGGAAGGTCTACCGGTCTCCGGGGACTCAGCTCTGGCTGTCATGTGTGGCCTGGTCTGGCCCCCCGGGCTCCCCAGAGCCTCAGCACAACCCAAATTACAGCATCCTCCACGCTGGATCCTCCCCCGGCCAACACCTCCTTTTCTACCTGAGACTCTGCACCCTGAGGACTACGACAAGCCAAGGCCCTCCTCACATCGTCCCAGCAGCCAAGACACACAGCAGACCCTGTTGGCAATGTGCGGGCATGTGGGCTCCATTTCTAACAGCAGGGATGGACTGCCCTGCTTATCCACTTGCTCCATCCTTTGGAAATTTCCACTTTTTTTTTTAAAAAAAAAGGGGGGCTTAAAAAAACATGAGGCCAGGCATGGTGGCTCACACCTGTAATCCCAGCACTTTTGGATACCAAGATGGGTGGATTGCATCAGTCCAGGAGTTGGAGACCAGCCTGAGCAACATGGCGAAACCCTGGCTCTACAAAAACAAAAATTAGCTGGGTGTAGTGGCGTGTGCCTGCAGTCCCAGCTACTCAGGAGGTTGAGGCTGGAGGATCACTTTAGTCTCGGGAGGTCAAGGCTGCAGTGAGCTGTGATCATGCCACTACACTCCAGCCTGGGTGACAGAGTAAGACCCTAGTCTCCAAAAAAAACAACAACATCAAAAAGGAAGTATAAAAAACAAAAAAATTTCAGTACAAAATGATATTTAGGGGACTCAGGCACAGTGGCCTCCACCTGTAATCGCAGCTAATCAGGAGGCCAAGGCGAGAGGTTGGCTTGAGCCCAGGCATTTGAGATCAGCCTCAAAAAAAAGGCCGTGTGCGGTGGCTCACGCCTGTAATCACAATACTTTGGGAGGCTGAGGCCAGCAGATCACTTGAGCCCAGGAGTTTGAGACCAGCCTGGGCAATATGGTGAAACCCCATCTCTACTAAAAATTGAAAAATTAGCCCAGCGTGATGGTGCACACCTGTAGTCCCAGCTACTCAGGAGGCTGCAGTGGGAGGATCGCTTGCGCCCTGGAGGAGGAGGAGGTTGCAGTGAGCTGAGGAGATTTCTCCAGCCTGGGCAACAGAGTGAGACCCTGTCTCAGACACACACACACACACACACACACACAAAAAGGAGGCTAGGCACAGTGGCTCACACCTATAATGCCAGCACTTTGGGAGGCCAAGGTGGGCGAATCATTTGAGCACAGGAGTTTGAGACCAGCCACAGCAACGTGGCATAAACCCCATCACTACAAAAAAATAATAATAGCTGGGTGAGTGGTGCATGCCTTGTAATCCCAGCTACTTGGGAGGCTGAGTGGGAGGATCGTTTGAGCCCAGGAGGTTAAGGCTGTGGGGAGCTGAAACTACCACTGCACTCCAGCCTGGGCAACAGAGCAAAACCTTGTCTCAAATAAAAATAAAATAAATAAAAAATCTGATATTCGTGTGATCGAATCTTGTCCTTTAGGACTGACAGATTTCATATCATGATTAGTGGGATCTGTGGAATAATTTGCTGTTTGCTCCTCTGTCATCCAGGCAGGAATGCAGTGGTATAATCACAGCTTACTGCAACCTCGACCTCCTGGGCTCAAGTGATCCTCCCACCTTGGCCTCCCAAAGTGTTAAGATTACAAGAGCCACCGTGTCCAGCCTTGTTTTCTTTTTTTTTTCTTTCTTTCTTTTTTTTTTTTTTTTTGGACACAGGGTTTCGTTCTGTCATCCAGGCTGGAGTGCAGTGGTGTAATCTCAGCTCCCTGCAACCTCTGCTTCCATAGCTCAAGTGATCCTCTGGCCTCAGCCTCCCAAGTAAGTGGGACTACAGGCACAAGCTATCATGCCTAGATAATGTTTTTGTTTTTTTTGTAGGGACGGTGTCTTGCCATCTTGCCCAGGGCGGTTTTTAAACTCCTGAGCTCAAAGTGATCTGCCTCCCAAAGTACTGGGGCCAGCCTTGTTTTTTCTTTTAATCCTTTTAGTGTGATGATTTGTGGTGGGTGGGTGAAACTTGGGGCTGAAACCTTTCTGGAAAGAACACACACATGCATGCACACGCATACGCACAACCTGCCTGGGTTCCGTAGCAGACTCCCAACAGCTCACAACTGAAATTCCTTGTTAGCAGCAGAGCTCGGCCATACATCGAATCCTTCATGGTAACAGGCTGAAAGTTGAACACCGTGGTAAGGTAATGGGGACTCCATCAGTGGAACTGTGCTGTGTCACTCACCTAAGGAACAGGGCTGCACTGTGCTTGTCCAGTTTATGGAGACAGTGTCTCATGGGTCCGGAACAGACAGCTGCATGGAGGAAGAGATTTGTTTGTTTGTTTATTTATTTATTTATTAAGACGGAGTCTTGCTCTGTCACCCAGGCTGGAGCGCAGTGGCATGATCTCAGCTCACTGTAACCTGTGCCTCCTGGGTTCAAAAGATTCTCCTGCCCCAGCCTCCCAAGTAGCTGGGATTACAGGCGCCCACCACCATGCCCGGCTATCTTTAAAAAATAATCTTAAAACATCTTAAAATAAATATATATATTCATATATATATATTCATATATATATTCATATATATATATTCATATATATATTCATATATATATATTCATATATATTCATATATATATTCATATATATTCATATATATATTCATATATATATATTCATATATATATTCATATATATATTCATATATATATTCAGATATATATATTCATATATATATTCAGATATATATATTCATATATATATTCAGATATATATATTCAGAGATATATTCAGATATATATATTCAGAGATATATTCAGATATATATATTCAGAGATATATTCAGATATATATATTCAGAGATATATTCAGATATATATATTCAGAGATATATTCAGATATATATATTCAGAGATATATTCAGATATATATATTCAGAGATATATTCAGATATATATATTCAGAGATATATTCAGATATATATATTCATATATATATTCAGATATATATTCATATATATATTCAGATATATATTCATATATATTCAGATATATATTCATATATACTCATATATATTCATATATACTCATATATATTCATATATACTCATATATATATTCATATATACTCATATATATTCATATATACTCATATATATATATTCATATATACTCATATATATATTCATATATATTCATATATATTCATATATATTCATATATATTCATATATATATTCATATATATTCATATATATTCATATATATATTCATATATATTCATATATATATTCATATATATTCATATATATATTCATATATATTCATATATATATTCATATATATATAGGAATGGGGGTCTCACTATGTTGCCCAGAATGGTCTAGAACTCCTGAGGTCAAGCAATCCACCCACCTTGGCCTCCCAAAGGGTTGAAATTACAGGCATGAACTACCACGCCTGGCCAATAAATTTCCTAACGCGAGCAGGTATCCCAATTTAGAACAGGCTGCCACTGCAGAAAGGCAGCTGGCTTGGACTTCTGTCATTGGCAGAGGAGTCAGCCTCCACTGGTATCCTTCTCACCTCCCTGGGGCTCACCACCCTCCATAGCTGTGGAGTAGAGTGATTTAATTCCTCAAAAGGTGAATTATAACCCATCTTAGGAGTCATCTATGACATTTTCTCTCTGGATTCTGTTTTTTTCCAGTTGGGAAGGACTAGAAACACCAGCTTAATTCTTGACCCCCCAGGCCTGGCCACTGGTGTTTTCTTGAAATGTTAAGCCATTTGTAACCAAAGAATGACTTCCTTCTCTAGTTGAAAACCTGGGATCTAATGATAGCAATAGCTAGAATTTATAATTCTCAGTTCATTCGTCCCGGTGTGGGAACTTAATTCCCTCACTTAATCCTCCCAACAATTCCTTGAGGTAGGGATTATTTTCTTCTTAACTTTTTATTTTGAAATAATTTTTGCCTCCCAGAAAATCTGCAGAAACTGTAGGGTTTCCTGATACGCTTCATCCAACTCCCCCTAATGTGAACATCGTCTGTAACCCCTAGGACAAGCCAGGTTATCAAAGCCAGGAAGTGAACACCCACATAATCCTATTACACAGACTGGTCGAGCGTGATGACTCACACCTGTAATCCCAGCACTTTGGGAGGCCGAGGCAGGCGGATCACTTGAGGTCAGGAGCTCAAGACCAGCCTGGCCAACATGGTGAAAACCTGTCTCTACTAAAAATACAAAAATTAGCCGGGCGTGGTGGTGCACACCTGTAGTCCCAGCTACTCGGGAGGCTGAGGCAGTAGCATCACTTGAACCTGGGAGGCAGAGGTTGCGGTGAGCCGAGATCGCGCCACTGCCCTCCAGCCTGGGCAACAAGAGAGAAACAAAAGCAAGTATCCTGCTTCTCATCCTACTTTCCCTCTGCTAATTTTGAATATCGATGCACACACATCTTGGCTGCAACGATTATGAGAAGTTCGCCTAATGGTGACCTTCGATTTCCCTCACTCCCTGTACATGTCCTAACTGAAAGAGCTGCAGTCAGTCACACGGCTGGTGGGGGACCCTGAGACCCCAAAACGAACTCCATTACCACCTGAGGGACCCTCCAAGGATCGCCGGGCTACGCAGGGTCCCTAGGCTACGAGGCCGCCCCCTCGGCGGCCCCGCCCCCTCGGCAAAGTCCCGCCCCCAAGATGGTGGCCCCGGGCGGGGGAGAGGGCGGGGCGTGCCGGGTCACGTGGCACAGCCGACGCCGACGTGTCCTCCAGCGGGCGCTCCACGTGTCCCTCGCCGCACCCCGTCCGCCGGTCCCTGCCCTGAGGACCCTAGTCCAACATGGCGGCGCCCAGCGGAGGGTGGAACGGCGTCGGCGCGAGCTTGTGGGCCGCGTTGCTCCTAGGGGCCGTGGCGCTGAGGCCGGCGGAGGCGGTGTCCGAGCCCACGACGGTGGCGTTTGACGTGCGGCCCGGCGGCGTCGTGCACTCCTTCTCCCATAACGTGGGCCCGGGGGTACGTGCCACCGCCGTCCCGGATATTTGAGAGCTGGCAGGCCCGGGGAGGGGGCGCGGAGCATTGGGGGCGGGGCCTGAGGAGGGGGCGCGGACCGCGGAGGTGGGTACTGAAGAAAGGGTGCGGATTGTTAGGGTCGAAGGCTGAGTCGGGGGCGCGGGACCGTGAGGCCGGGGTCATCACTGGGGCAGGACTGAACTCATAGGGAGCGGGGCCTTGTGGGCGCCGGCGGCGTTGAGGGGGCGTGATCACCTGTCACCTGTCCCCTGCCTAAAGTGTCCAGGCAGCCCTGTCCTCCAGACGCAGAGGTGGGGAGGGGTCAGTGATGGGAGCGGCAGGAGGCTAAAGGGCATCTGCCCTCCTGGGCCTGAAGCAAATCAGTCGCTGCAGCTCCGACGAGGGAGGAAGTTCTCCTTCCTTCCATTGCACAAGGTCCCCCCTCACCGAGGGTGTGAGGCCGGGCCCTTCCCCTTTCAGCCTCCCTCTACCCGCCTGTAATAACGGTATCTTTAACTGTTTTTTGACTATTTCTTTTTAGACTTGCGTGCAGTGGCGGGATCTCGGCTCACTGCATCCTCAGCCTTCTGGGTTCAAGCAATTCTCCTGCCTCAGCGTCCCCAGTAGCTGGGATTACAGGCGTGTGCCACCACACCTGGATAATTGTTGTTGTTTGAGATGGAGCCTCACTCTGTCACCCAGGCTGGAGTGCAGTGGTGCGATCTTGGCTCACTGCACCCTCTGCCTCCCAGGTTCATGCCATTCTCCTGCCTCAGCCTCCCAAGTAGCTGGGACTACTAATTTTTGTATTTTTAGTACAGGTGGGATTTCACCATGTTAGCCAGGCTGGTCTTGAACTCCTGACCTCAGGTGACCCGCCCACCTCAGACTCCCAAAGTGACGGGATTACAGGCGTGAGCCACCGTGCCAGGCCAGTTTGTTGACTACTTCCTTATAGCTAGGTGTGATGCCAAGTCCTTTATATGTTAGGCCCAAGTTACAGATGAGAAAATGCTTCAGATAAAAAAGAGAAACAGAGAGAAAATAGAGGCTCAGAAAAGTTTTCACTTGTCCAAGGTCCCCAGGTCCCATGGCAAAACCCATCTCTACAAAAATATGAAAAATTAGCCAGGTGTGGTGGCAGGTGCCTGTAATCCCAGGTACTCAGGAGGCTGAGTCAGGAGAATCGTTTGAACCTGGGAGGCAGAAGTTGCAGTGAGCTGAGATCATCCCACTTCAGCCTGGGCGACAGAACAAGACTCTGCCTCAAAAAAAAAAAATTAGTCGGGTGTGGTGGTTGTGCACCTATTGTCTCAGTTACTTGAGAGGCTGAGGCAAGAGGATCACTCAAACCTGGGAGTTCGAGGCTGCAGTGAGCTGTGATTGTGCCCCTGCACTCCAGCTTGGGTGGCAGCAAGACCCCATCTCTTAAACAAAATAAAAATTTCCTTCTACCAAACCTTTTTTTTTCTTCCATTCTCTAGGACAAATATACATGTATGTTCACTTACGCCTCTCAAGGAGGGACCAATGAGGTGAGTTGTTCAAAATTCCCTCTAGCTTACTGTGACAGTGTTCATTGTTGTATGGAGATGTTCTGTAGCAGACAGTAGGGTTGGGTCTCACCTACATCACCTTACACTCATTGAATGACTCTTCCTAAACCAATAAAAAGGGAGAGTATTGGCATTAAATAGTGATGACAGATTCTGCTGTCATTAGTCCACAGAGAAAGCAAATGTCTGGACAAAAGGAGGGATGGGAGATGGGAGTCTGCAATTCCCATGAGCATCTGTTGGGATGTTGTATTTTATATGCAGTGCAAGAAGTTTTCACAGCTTAGGGGCTTAAAACAGCACCCATTTATTATCTCATAGCTTTGTAGTTCAGAAGTCTGGGTCAGCTCAGCTGTGTGCTTCATAAAACCAAACTCAAGGTATTTTGGGAGGCTGAGGCGGGCAGATCACCTGAGATCAGAGTTCGAGACCAGCCTGGCCAACGTGGCAAAACCCCATCTCTACTAAAATTACAAAAATTAGCTGGGCATGGTGGCACATGCCTGTACTCCCAGCCACTCAGGAGGCTGAGGCAGGAGAATCACTTGAACCCAGGAGGCGGAGGTTGCAGTGAGCCAAGATTGTGCCACTGCACTCCAGCCTGGGCAACAGAGCGAGACTCTGTCTCAAAAAATAAATAATAAATAAATAAAGGTATCACAGGCAAGGCATGGTGGCTCATGCCTCGTCTCTACAGAAAATAAAAAAATTAGCTGACCGTGGTGGCATGCACCTGTGGTTCCAGCTACTTGGGAGACTGAGGTGGGAGGATTGCTTGAGCCCAGGAGGTCGAGGCTGTAGTGAGCCATGATTGTGCTACTGCACAACAGAGCAAGACCCTGTCTCAAAAAAAAAAAAAAAAAAAAAAAGTCTCTAGGCTGAGAGAAGAATCCTCTCCTTCAAGCTCTTAGTTGGCAGAATTCAGTTACTTGTGGTTCAGGGACCAAGGTCCCTGTTTCCTTGCTGGCTGTTTTCTCCAGCTGGTGGCAGAAGAGCCAGTAAAGATGATTTGGGCCAGGCATGGTGGCTCATGCCTATAATCCCAGCACTTTGGGAGGCCAAGGCTGGCAAATCACCTGAAGTCAGGAGCTCCAGACCAACCTGGCCAACATGGTGAAACCCTGTCTCTACTAAAACTATAAAAATTAGCTGGGCGAACCGGGCGTGCTGGCTCACGCCTGTAATCCCAGCACTGGGAGGCCGAGGTGGGCAGATCACAAGGTCAGGAGATCGAGACCATCCTGGCTAACACGGTGAAACCCCGTCTCACTAAAAATACAAAAAATTAGCCAGGCGTGTTGGCGGGCGCCTGTAGTCCCAGCTACTGGGGAGGCTGAGGCAGGAGAATGGCGTGAACCCGGGAGGCGGAGCTTGCAGTGAGCCAAGATCGCGCCACTGCACTCCATCCTGGGTGACAGAGCGAGACTCTGTCTCAAAAAAAAAAAAAAGCCGGGCGTGTTGGCACATGCCTGTAATCCCAGCACTTTGGGAGGCCGAGGTGGGGCAGATCACCGGGGGTCAGGAGTTCAAGACCAGCCTGGTCAACATGGTGAAACCCCGTCTCTACTAAAAATACAAAAATTAGCCGGGCATGGTGGCACACACCTGTCATCCCAGCTACTTGGGAGGCTAAGGAAGGAGAATCACTTGAATCCAGGAGGCAGGGGTTGCAGCGAGTCAGGATCGTGCCACTGCACTCCAGCCTGGGCAGTAGAGCGAGACTCTGTCTCAAAAAAAAAAAGGTGATTTGAAGCACATGGACACATATGCCACTGCTGCCCTTGAGGGAACTTCAGGGCAGGGAATACAGGCGGCCTCTAGGAGCTGAGAACAGCCTCTGGCTGGCAGCAAGGAAATGAAGACTTCAGTCCCGCAACCGAGAGGAACTGAAATCTGCCACAACTACAAGAGCTTGGAAGAGGACCTTGAGCTACCAGTGAGAGCCTAGTCTGGTGAACACCTTGAGATGGGTTTCACCATGTAGGCCAGGCTGATCTTGAACTGCTGACCTCAAATGATCGGCCTGCCTTGGCCTCCCAAAGTGCTGGGATTACAGGTGTGAGCCACCGGCGCCCGGCCTCCTAGAGATTTTTCTGTATCCTATGTAAAGCGCTTCAGTTGCGTGGACGTGTGGAGTTGACAGCCCTGTACTAATGGATTGAGGGTTACTTCCAACCCAGTCCGTGAATAACCTTGGCCAGGGTTCATTGTACAAGTGCAGTTACATCTTCAGGAAAACCACCCAGAAGTCGGATTCCTAAGTCCATTTTCTTAAAAGTAAAACTGGGCCGGGCGCGTTGGCTCATGTCTGTAATCCTAGCACTTTGAGAGGCTGAGGCAGGTGGATCGCCTGAGGTCGGGAGTTCGAGACCAGCCTGGCTAACATGGTGAAACCCCATCTCTACTAAAAATACAAGTTAGCAGGGCGTGGTGGCACGTGCCTGTAATCCCAGCTACTCAGGAGGCTGAGGCAGGAGAATCGCTTGAACCTGCGAGGCAGAGGTTGCAGTGAGCCGAGATCACACCACTGCACTCCAGCCTGGGTGATAGAGCGAGACTCCATCTCAAAAAAAAAAAAAAGTAAAACTGTATGTTTTGAGATCATGGTAGGTTTACGTTCACTTGTAAGAAATCCTACAGAGAGACCCACGTACCCTTTACCAGGTTCCCCAGTGGTAACATCCTGCAAGATGCCAGTCATATTAGAGATGGGGGTCTCGCTATGTTGCCCAGGCTAGTCTTGAATTCCTGGGTTCAAGTGATCATCTCACCTCTGCCTCCCAAAATGCTGGGATTACAGGCATGAGCCACCATGCCCAGCCTGCATTTTCCATTTCGCTTGTACCTGTTGCAGCTCCACCGACGACCTGGGATAGCCTTGGTTTTCACACCCATATGGTGTGTTAGCAGACAGGGGGGCTTTTGCCCTTCTAACCTGTGAGAAAAAGGTATCTCACTGTAATTCAGCGTGCATTTCTTTATTTTTCATAAATGATATGGGACTTTTTTTTTTTTTTTTTTTTTTTTTTTTTTGAGACAGAGTCTCACTGTCGCCCAGGCTGGAGTGCAGTGGCGCGATCTCAGCTCACTGCAAGCTCCGCCTCCCGGGTACACGCCATTCTCCTGCCTCAGCCTTCCGAGTAGCTGGGACTACAGGTGCCCGCCACCATGCCTGGCTAATTTTTTTTTGTATTTTTAGTAGAGATGGGGTTTCACCGTATTAGCCAGGATGGTCTTGATCTCCTGACCTTGTGATCCACCTGCCTCGGCCTCCCAAAGTGCTGGGATTACAGGCGTGAGCCACCGCGCCCGGCCTGGACATCTTTTTATATGTTTAAGAGTTGTTCTTAGGCCTGGCGTGGTGGCTTATATCTGTAATCTCAGCACTTTGGGAGGCCAAGGTGGGAGGATTGCTTGAGGCCAGGAGGTTGAGACCAGCCTGGGCAATATGGCAAGACAGTGATTCTGCAAAACACAAAAATTAGCTGGATGTGGTCCCAGCTACTTGGGAGGCTGAGGTGGGAGGATCGCTTGAGCCCAGGAGGTGGAGGTTGCAGTGAGGCGAGATCGTGCCACTGCACCCCAGCCCAGGCCACAGAGAGAGACTCCATCTCAAAAAAAACAAAAACAAACAAACAAAAACGTTGTTCCTATTTCCCCATCCTTGGGAGCCACTTTGGGGTAGTTCTCATTAGAGGCACCACTTTTATGGGAAGGATGTGGTGCAGGCAGGCTCCCTGATCACAGATGGACAGCAAACCCCAGGCTACCAGGAGGGCGGGTCAGGGGATTTAGTGGCCAGCCCCTGAATTGGGAGGTACAGAAGAGGTGGCCTGACTGTAGAATCAGAGGCACACCTAGAAGTCTCCGAGAGCAGCTGTGTGTCCGGGCCTGACCCGCGCTGTCTTCTCTCCCCAGCAATGGCAGATGAGTCTGGGGACCAGCGAAGACCACCAGCACTTCACCTGCACCATCTGGAGGTGAGACTCGGGGTGGGGATGGCATTTCCGGCTGCCGTTGGCCTGCCCTGTGGCCTCGGGAGCTGCTTCCGAAGGCAGGGAACAAGAGGGGACGAGGACAGACAGACAGATGGGGGCTGCACCCCTGGAGGGGAAGACAGGCCAGCAGGGAGACTCATGGATGTGCAGGTGGGAGGTGGCAGGGTCGCTGGGGCGGGAGTGCTCCCCAAGGAAGTGCAGTGATGCAGAGACAGAAGGTCTTGCGGGGGGAGCTTGTGCGGGGCAAGGTCCCAGGAAAAGGAGAAGCAGCTCAGAGGGTGCGGAGCGTCGGCCAGGGCCCAGGAAGGCCCCAAGGGGCTCCACCCTCCCCTAAGGGTGACACGAACTCACCAAAGGGCTTTTTGGCAATTTTTTTTCTTTTTTTTTTTTTTTGAGATGGAGTCTCCATCTGTTGCCCAGGCTGGAGTGCAGTGGAGCGATGTTGGCTCACTGCAACCTCCGCCTCCTGGGTTCAAGCAATTCTCCTCCCTCAGCCTCCGGAGTAGCTGGGATTACAGGCATGTGCCACCATGCCTGGCCCTTTTTGGCAATGTTTAAAAATTAAGACAAAATTCCATAAAACACAGCACTTTAAGCTCACAATTCAGCTGCATGCAGTACTTTCTCAGAGGTGTGCAGCCAGACCTCTGCTTCCAGAACATTTTCATCCCTGAAAATAAACTCTGTTCCCATCAGAGTCATTCCCCTTCCCAGCACATGGCAGCCACGCATCCCCTCCTGTCTCTGTGGATGGGCGTGTCCTGGACATTGCATAGAAATGGGGTCAAACCTTCCCTGTGTGGCCTTTGGTGTCTGGCTTCTCTCACTGAGCGTGACGTCCCCGAGGCTCATCCGTGCTGAGGCCTTTGTTAGCGTCATTTCTTTTCCTGGCTGAGTCCTATTCCAGAGGGCTCCCTGCAGGAACATGTGGAGCTCAGATCCCTCTGGCTGAAGGAGGCAGGCTGAGGCAGGGAGCCCCTCCAGGCACCAGCCAGGATGGAGTTGGGGGTTGGGGGTGGGGCGCAGATTGAAGCCTGAGCGGAATGAGGATGGGGTGGGTGGAGAGGGCACAGATTGGAGGCTGTAGAATGAAGACGGGGTGAGGTGGGGAGAGTAGATTGGAGGCTGTAGAATGAGGATGGGGTGGGTGGGGAGGGTAGATTGGAGGCTGTAGAATGAGGATGGGGTGAGGTGGGGAGGGTAGATTGGAGGCTGTAGAATGAGGATTGGGGGTGCGGGGGGGGATGTAGATCGGAGGCTGTAGAATGAGGATGGGGTGGGTGGGGAGAGTAGATTGGAGGCTGTAGAATGAGGATGGGGTGGGTGGGGAGGGTAGATTGGAGGCTGTAGAATGAGGATGGGGTGGGTGGGGAGGGTAGATTGGAAGCTGTAGAATGAGGATGGGGTGGGGAGAGTAGATTGGAGGCTGTAGAATGAGGATGGGGTGGGTGGGGAGGGTAGATTGGAGGCTGTAGAATGAGGATGGGGTGGGGAGGGTAGATTGGAGGCTGTAGAATGAGGACGGGGTGGGTGGGGAGGGTAGATTGGAGGCTGTAGAATGAGGACGGGGTGGGTGGGGAGGGTAGATTGGAGGCTGTAGAATGAGGACGGGGTGGGTGGGGAGGGTAGATTGGAGGCTGTAGAATGAGGATGGGGTGGGTGGGGAGAGTAGATTGGAGGCTGTAGAATGAGGATGGGGTGAGGTGGGAGGGTAGATTGGAGGCTGTAGAATGAGGACAGGGTGGGTGGGGAGGGTAGATTGGAGGCTGTAGAATGACGATGGGGTGGGGTGGGGAGACTAGATTGGAGGCTATAGAATGAGGATTGGGGGTGGGGGGGGAGAGTAGATTGGAGGCTGTAGAATGAGGACGGGGTGGGTGGGGAGGGTAGATTGGAGGCTGTAGAATGAGGATTGGGGGTGGGGGGGGGAGAGTAGATTGGAGGCTGTAGAATGAGGATTGGGGGTGGTGGGGGGAGAGTAGATTGGAGGCTGTAGAATGAGGACGGGGTGGGTGGGGAGAGTAGATTGGAGGCTGTAGAATGAGGATGGGCTGGGTGGGGAGGGTAGATTGGAGGCTGTAGAATGAGGATGGGATGGGGTGGGGAGAGTAGATTGGAGGCTGTAGAATGAGGATGGGGTGGGTGGGGAGGGTAGATTGGAGGCTGTAGAATGAGGACGGGGTGGGTGGGGAGGGTAGATTGGAGGCTGTAGAATGAGGACGGGGTGGGTGGGGAGGGTAGATTGGAGGCTGTAGAATGAGGATGGGATGGGGTGGGGAGAGTAGATTGGAGGCTGTAGAATGAGCATGGGGTGAGGTGGGGAGGGTATATTGGAGGCTGTAGAATGAGGACGGGGTGGGTGGGGAGGGTAGATTGGAGGCTGTAGAATGAGGACGGGGTGGGTGGGGAGGGTAGATTGGAGGCTGTAGAATGAGGATGGGATGGGGTGGGGAGAGTAGATTGGAGGCTGTAGAATGAGGATGGGATGGGTGGGGAGAGTAGATTGGAGGCTGTAGAATGAGGATGGGGTGAGGTGGGGAGAGTAGATTGTAGGCTGTAGAATGAGGATGGGGTGGGGAGGGCACAGATTGGAGGCTGTAGAATGAGGATTGGGGGTGGGTGGGGAGGGTAGATTGGGGGCTGTAGAATGAGGATTGGGGGTGCAGGGGAAGGTAGATTGGAGGCTGTAGAATGAGGATGGGGTGGGTGGGGAGGGTAGATTGGAGGCTGTAGAATGAGGACGGGGTGGGTGGGGAGGGTAGATTGGAGGCTGTAGAATGAGGATTGGGGGTAGGGGGGGAATGTAGATCGGAGGCTATAGAATGAGGATGGGGTGGGTGGGGAGAGTAGATTGGAGGCTTTGTAGAATGAGGATGGGGTGGGGTGGGGAGGGTAGATTGGAGGCTGTAGAATGAGGAGGGGGTGGGTGGGGAGAGTAGATTGGAGGCTGTAGAATGAGGATGGGGTGGGGTGGGGAGAGTAGATTGGAGGCTGTAGAATGAGGACGGGGTGGGTGGGGAGGGTAGATTGGAGGCTGTAGAATGAGGATGGGGTGGGGAGGGTAGATTGGAGGCTGTAGAATGAGGATGGGGTGGGTGGGGAGGGTAGATTGGAGGCTGTAGAATGAGGATGGGGTGGGGAGGGTAGATTGGAGGCTGTAGAATGAGGATGGGGTGGGTGGGGAGAGTAGATTGGAGGCTGTAGAATGAGGATGGAGTGGGGAGGGTAGATTGGAGGCTGTAGAATGAGGACGGGGTGGGTGGGGAGGGTAGATTGGAGGCTGTAGAATGAGGACGGGGCGGGTGGGGAGGGTAGATTGGAGGCTGTAGAATGAGGATGGGGTGGGTGGGGAGAGTAGATTGGAGGCTGTAGAATGAGGATGGGGTTTGTGGGGAGAGTAGATTGGAGGCTGTAGAATGAGGATTGGGGGTGGGGGGGGAATGTAGATCGGAGGCTGTAGAATGAGGACGGGGTGGGTGGGGAGGGTAGATTGGAGGCTGTAGAATGAGGACGGAGTGGGTGGGGAGAGTAGATTGGAGGCTGTAGAATGAGGATGGGGTGGGGAGGGTAGATTGGAGGCTGTAGAATGAGGATTGGGGGTGGTGGGGGAGAGTAGATTGGAGGCTGTAGAATGAGGATGGGGTGAGGTGGGGAGAGTAGATTGGAGGCTGTAGAATGAGGATGAGGTGAGGTGGGGAGAGTAGATTGGAGGCTGTAGAATGAGGATTGGAGGTGGGGGGGGAATGTAGATCGGAGGCTGTAGAATGAGGATTGGGGGTGTGGGGGTGAGTAGATTGGAGGCTGTAGAATGAGGATTCGGGGTTGGGGGGGGAGAGTAGATTGGAGGCTGTAGAATGAGGATTGGGGTGGGTGGGGAGAGTAGATTGGAGGCTGTGTAGAATGAGGATTGGGGTGGGTGGGGAGAGTAGATTGGAGTCTGTAGAATGAGGATTGGGGTGGGTGGGGAGAGTAGATTGGAGGCTGTAGAATGAGGATGGGGTGGGTGGGGAGGGTAGATTGGAAGCTGTAGAATGAGGATGGGGTGGGGAGAGTAGATTGGAGGCTGTAGAATGAGGATGGGGTGGGTGGGGAGGGTAGATTGGAGGCTGTAGAATGAGGATGGGGTGGGGAGGGTAGATTGGAGGCTGTAGAATGAGGACGGGGTGGGTGGGGAGGGTAGATTGGAGGCTGTAGAATGAGGACGGGGTGGGTGGGGAGGGTAGATTGGAGGCTGTAGAATGAGGACGGGGTGGGTGGGGAGGGTAGATTGGAGGCTGTAGAATGAGGATGGGGTGGGTGGGGAGAGTAGATTGGAGGCTGTAGAATGAGGATGGGGTGAGGTGGGAGGGTAGATTGGAGGCTGTAGAATGAGGACAGGGTGGGTGGGGAGGGTAGATTGGAGGCTGTAGAATGACGATGGGGTGGGGTGGGGAGACTAGATTGGAGGCTATAGAATGAGGATTGGGGGTGGGGGGGGAGAGTAGATTGGAGGCTGTAGAATGAGGACGGGGTGGGTGGGGAGGGTAGATTGGAGGCTGTAGAATGAGGATTGGGGGTGGGGGGGGGAGAGTAGATTGGAGGCTGTAGAATGAGGATTGGGGGTGGTGGGGGGAGAGTAGATTGGAGGCTGTAGAATGAGGACGGGGTGGGTGGGGAGAGTAGATTGGAGGCTGTAGAATGAGGATGGGCTGGGTGGGGAGGGTAGATTGGAGGCTGTAGAATGAGGATGGGATGGGGTGGGGAGAGTAGATTGGAGGCTGTAGAATGAGGATGGGGTGGGTGGGGAGGGTAGATTGGAGGCTGTAGAATGAGGACGGGGTGGGTGGGGAGGGTAGATTGGAGGCTGTAGAATGAGGACGGGGTGGGTGGGGAGGGTAGATTGGAGGCTGTAGAATGAGGATGGGATGGGGTGGGGAGAGTAGATTGGAGGCTGTAGAATGAGCATGGGGTGAGGTGGGGAGGGTATATTGGAGGCTGTAGAATGAGGACGGGGTGGGTGGGGAGGGTAGATTGGAGGCTGTAGAATGAGGACGGGGTGGGTGGGGAGGGTAGATTGGAGGCTGTAGAATGAGGATGGGATGGGGTGGGGAGAGTAGATTGGAGGCTGTAGAATGAGGATGGGGTGGGTGGGGAGAGTAGATTGGAGGCTGTAGAATGAGGATGGGGTGAGGTGGGGAGAGTAGATTGGAGGCTGTAGAATGAGGATGGGGTGGGGAGGGCACAGATTGGAGGCTGTAGAATGAGGATTGGGGGTGGGTGGGGAGGGTAGATTGGGGGCTGTAGAATGAGGATTGGGGGTGCAGGGGAAGGTAGATTGGAGGCTGTAGAATGAGGATGGGGTGGGTGGGGAGGGTAGATTGGAGGCTGTAGAATGAGGACGGGGTGGGTGGGGAGGGTAGATTGGAGGCTGTAGAATGAGGATTGGGGGTAGGGGGGGAATGTAGATCGGAGGCTATAGAATGAGGATGGGGTGGGTGGGGAGAGTAGATTGGAGGCTTTGTAGAATGAGGATGGGGTGGGGTGGGGAGGGTAGATTGGAGGCTGTAGAATGAGGAGGGGGTGGGTGGGGAGAGTAGATTGGAGGCTGTAGAATGAGGATGGGGTGGGGTGGGGAGAGTAGATTGGAGGCTGTAGAATGAGGACGGGGTGGGTGGGGAGGGTAGATTGGAGGCTGTAGAATGAGGATGGGGTGGGGAGGGTAGATTGGAGGCTGTAGAATGAGGATGGGGTGGGTGGGGAGGGTAGATTGGAGGCTGTAGAATGAGGATGGGGTGGGGAGGGTAGATTGGAGGCTGTAGAATGAGGATGGGGTGGGTGGGGAGAGTAGATTGGAGGCTGTAGAATGAGGATGGAGTGGGGAGGGTAGATTGGAGGCTGTAGAATGAGGACGGGGTGGGTGGGGAGGGTAGATTGGAGGCTGTAGAATGAGGACGGGGCGGGTGGGGAGGGTAGATTGGAGGCTGTAGAATGAGGATGGGGTGGGTGGGGAGAGTAGATTGGAGGCTGTAGAATGAGGATGGGGTTTGTGGGGAGAGTAGATTGGAGGCTGTAGAATGAGGATTGGGGGTGGGGGGGGAATGTAGATCGGAGGCTGTAGAATGAGGACGGGGTGGGTGGGGAGGGTAGATTGGAGGCTGTAGAATGAGGACGGAGTGGGTGGGGAGAGTAGATTGGAGGCTGTAGAATGAGGATGGGGTGGGGAGGGTAGATTGGAGGCTGTAGAATGAGGATTGGGGGTGGTGGGGGAGAGTAGATTGGAGGCTGTAGAATGAGGATGGGGTGAGGTGGGGAGAGTAGATTGGAGGCTGTAGAATGAGGATGAGGTGAGGTGGGGAGAGTAGATTGGAGGCTGTAGAATGAGGATTGGAGGTGGGGGGGGAATGTAGATCGGAGGCTGTAGAATGAGGATTGGGGGTGTGGGGGTGAGTAGATTGGAGGCTGTAGAATGAGGATTCGGGGTTGGGGGGGGAGAGTAGATTGGAGGCTGTAGAATGAGGATTGGGGTGGGTGGGGAGAGTAGATTGGAGGCTGTGTAGAATGAGGATTGGGGTGGGTGGGGAGAGTAGATTGGAGTCTGTAGAATGAGGATTGGGGTGGGTGGGGAGAGTAGATTGGAGGCTGTGTAGAATGAGGATGGGGTGGGTGGAGAGGGTAGATTGGAGGCTGTAGAATGAGGATGGGGTGGGAGGGGAGGGTAGATTGGAGGCTGTGTAGAATGAGGAAGGGGTGGGTGGGGAGGGTAGATTGGAGGCTGTAGAATGAGGATGGGGTGAGGTGGGGGGGGAATGTAGATTGGAGGCTGTAGAATGAAGATGGAGTGGGGAGGGTAGATTGGAGGCTGTAGAATGAGGATGAGGGGGGAGAGTAGATTGGAGGCTGTAGAATGAGGATTGGGGGTGGGGGGCGAATGTAGATTGGAGGCTGTAGAATGAGGATTGGGGGTCGGGGGGGAGAGTAGATTGGAGGCTGTAGAATGAGGATTGGGGGTGGGGGGGGAATGTATTTTGGAGGCTGTAGAATGAGGATTGGGGGTGGCGGGGGAGAGTTGATTGGAGGCTGTAGAATGAGGATTGGGGGTGGGGCGGGGAGAGTAGATTGGAGGCTGTAGAATGAGGATTGGGGGTGGGGGGGAGAGTAGATTGGAGGCTGTAGAATGAGGATTGGGGGTGGGGGGGAGAGTAGATTGGAGGCTGTAGAATGAGGACGGGGTGGGTGGGGAGGGTAGATTGGAGGCTGTAGAATGAGGATGGGGTGGGTGGGGAGGGTAGATTGGAGGCTGTAGAATGCGGATGGGATGGGGTGGGGAGAGTAGATTGGAGGCTGTAGAATGAGGATGGGGTGGGTGGGGAGAGTAGATTGGAGTCTGTAGAATGAGGATTGGGGGTGGGGTGGGGAGGGTAGATTGGAGTCTGTAGAATGAGGATTGGGGGTGGGGTGGGGAGGGTAGATTGGAGGCTGTAGAATGAGGACGGGGTGGGTGGGGTGGGTAGATTGGAGGCTGTAGAATGAGGATTGGGGGTGGGTGGGGGGGTAGATTGGAGGCTGTAGAATGAGGATGGGGTGGGTGGGGAGAGTAGATTGGAGGCTGTAGAATGAGGATTGGGGGTGGGGGGGGGAATGTAGATCGGAGGCTGTAGAATGAGGATGGGGGTGCGGGGGGAGAGTAGATTGGAGGGTGTAGAATGAGGATTGGGGGTGGGGGGGAGAGTAGATTGGAGGCTGTAGAATGAGGATTGGGGGTGGTGGGGGAGAGTAGATTGGAGGCTGTAGAATGAGGATGGGGTGGCGGGGGAGAGTAGATTGGAGGCTGTAGAATGAGGATGGGGGCTAGGGTAGATTGGAGGCTGTAGAATGAGGATTGGGGGTGGGGGGGGAGAGTAGACCGGAGGCTTTGTAGAATGAGGATGGGGTGGGGGGGAGGGTAGATTGGAGGCTGTAGAATGAGGATGGGGGGAGGGTAGATTGGAGGCTGTAGAATGAGGATTGGGGGTGGGGGGGAGAGTAGACTGGAGGCTTTGTAGAATGAGGATGAGGTGGGGGGGGAGGGTAGATTGGAGGCTGTAGAATGAGGATTGGGGTTGGGGGGGGAATGTAGATCGGAGGCTGTAGAATGAGGATTGGGGGTGGGAGGGGGAGAGTAGATTGGAGGCTGTAGAATGAGGATTGGGGTTGGGGGGGAGAGTAGATTGAAGGCTGTAGAATGAGGATGGGGTCGGGGGGGAGAGTAGATTGGAGGCTGTATAATGAGGGGTTGGGGGGGAATGTAGATCGGAGGCTGTAGAATGAGGATTGGGGGTGGGAGGGGGAGAGTAGATTGGAGGCTGTAGAATGAGGACGGGGTGGGTGGGGAGGGTAGATTGGAGGCTGTAGAATGAGGATTGGGGGTGGGGTGGGGAGAGTAGATTGGAGGCTGTAGAATGAGGATTGGGGGTAGGGGGGGAGAGTAGATTGGAGGCTGTAGAATGAGGATTGGGGGTGGGTGGGGAGAGTAGATTGGAGGCTGTAGAATGAGGACTGGGCGTGGGGGGGAGAGTAGATTGGAGGCTGTAGAATGGGGATTGGGGGTGGGTGGGGAGAGTAGATTGGGGGTGGGTGGGGAGAGTAGATTGGAGGCTGTAGAATGAGGATGGCGTGGGAGGGGGAGAGTAGACTGGAGGCTGTAGAATGAGGATTGGTGGTGGGGGGGGAGAGTAGATTGGAGGCTGTAGAATGAGGATTGGGGGTGGGAGGGGGAGAGTAGATTGGAGGCTGTAGAATGAGGATTAGGGGTTGGGGGGGAGAGTAGATTGGAGGCTGTAGAATGAGGATTGGGGGTGGGAGGGGGAGAGTAGATTGGAGGCTGTAGAATGAGGATTGGGCGTGGGAGGGGGAGAGTAGATTGGAGGCTGTAGAATGAGGATTGGGGGTGGGGGGGGAGAGTAGATTGGAGGCTGTAGAATGAGGATGGCGTGGGAGGGGGAGAGTAGATTGGAGACTGTAGAATGAGGATTGGGCGTGGGTGGGGAATGTAGATTGGAGGCTGTAGAATGAGGATTGGGGGTGGGGGGGGAGAGTAGATTGGAGGCTGTAGAATGAGGATTGGGGGTGGGGGGGGAGAGTAGATTGGAGGCTGTAGAATGAGGATTGGGGGTGGGGGGGAGAGTAGATTGGAGGCTGTAGAATGAGGATTGGGGGTGGGGGGGAGAGTAGATTGGAGGCTGTAGAATGAGGATTGGGGGTGGGTGGGGGAGAGTAGATTGGAGGCTGTAGAATGAGGATGGGGTGGGTGGGGAGAGTAGATTGGAGGCTGTAGAATGAGGATGGGGTGAGGTGGGAGGGTAGATTGGAGGCTGTAGAATGAGGACAGGGTGGGTGGGGAGGGTAGATTGGAGGCTGTAGAATGACGATGGGGTGGGGTGGGGAGACTAGATTGGAGGCTATAGAATGAGGATTGGGGGTGGGGGGGGAGAGTAGATTGGAGGCTGTAGAATGAGGACGGGGTGGGTGGGGAGGGTAGATTGGAGGCTGTAGAATGAGGATTGGGGGTGGGGGGGGGAGAGTAGATTGGAGGCTGTAGAATGAGGATTGGGGGTGGTGGGGGGAGAGTAGATTGGAGGCTGTAGAATGAGGACGGGGTGGGTGGGGAGAGTAGATTGGAGGCTGTAGAATGAGGATGGGCTGGGTGGGGAGGGTAGATTGGAGGCTGTAGAATGAGGATGGGATGGGGTGGGGAGAGTAGATTGGAGGCTGTAGAATGAGGATGGGGTGGGTGGGGAGGGTAGATTGGAGGCTGTAGAATGAGGACGGGGTGGGTGGGGAGGGTAGATTGGAGGCTGTAGAATGAGGACGGGGTGGGTGGGGAGGGTAGATTGGAGGCTGTAGAATGAGGATGGGATGGGGTGGGGAGAGTAGATTGGAGGCTGTAGAATGAGCATGGGGTGAGGTGGGGAGGGTATATTGGAGGCTGTAGAATGAGGACGGGGTGGGTGGGGAGGGTAGATTGGAGGCTGTAGAATGAGGACGGGGTGGGTGGGGAGGGTAGATTGGAGGCTGTAGAATGAGGATGGGATGGGGTGGGGAGAGTAGATTGGAGGCTGTAGAATGAGGATGGGGTGGGTGGGGAGAGTAGATTGGAGGCTGTAGAATGAGGATGGGGTGAGGTGGGGAGAGTAGATTGGAGGCTGTAGAATGAGGATGGGGTGGGGAGGGCACAGATTGGAGGCTGTAGAATGAGGATTGGGGGTGGGTGGGGAGGGTAGATTGGGGGCTGTAGAATGAGGATTGGGGGTGCAGGGGAAGGTAGATTGGAGGCTGTAGAATGAGGATGGGGTGGGTGGGGAGGGTAGATTGGAGGCTGTAGAATGAGGACGGGGTGGGTGGGGAGGGTAGATTGGAGGCTGTAGAATGAGGATTGGGGGTAGGGGGGGAATGTAGATCGGAGGCTATAGAATGAGGATGGGGTGGGTGGGGAGAGTAGATTGGAGGCTTTGTAGAATGAGGATGGGGTGGGGTGGGGAGGGTAGATTGGAGGCTGTAGAATGAGGAGGGGGTGGGTGGGGAGAGTAGATTGGAGGCTGTAGAATGAGGATGGGGTGGGGTGGGGAGAGTAGATTGGAGGCTGTAGAATGAGGACGGGGTGGGTGGGGAGGGTAGATTGGAGGCTGTAGAATGAGGATGGGGTGGGGAGGGTAGATTGGAGGCTGTAGAATGAGGATGGGGTGGGTGGGGAGGGTAGATTGGAGGCTGTAGAATGAGGATGGGGTGGGGAGGGTAGATTGGAGGCTGTAGAATGAGGATGGGGTGGGTGGGAGAGTAGATTGGAGGCTGTAGAATGAGGATGGAGTGGGGAGGGTAGATTGGAGGCTGTAGAATGAGGACGGGGTGGGTGGGGAGGGTAGATTGGAGGCTGTAGAATGAGGACGGGGCGGGTGGGGAGGGTAGATTGGAGGCTGTAGAATGAGGATGGGGTGGGTGGGGAGAGTAGATTGGAGGCTGTAGAATGAGGATGGGGTTTGTGGGGAGAGTAGATTGGAGGCTGTAGAATGAGGATTGGGGGTGGGGGGGGAATGTAGATCGGAGGCTGTAGAATGAGGACGGGGTGGGTGAGGAGGGTAGATTGGAGGCTGTAGAATGAGGACGGAGTGGGTGGGGAGAGTAGATTGGAGGCTGTAGAATGAGGATGGGGTGGGGAGGGTAGATTGGAGGCTGTAGAATGAGGATTGGGGGTGGTGGGGGAGAGTAGATTGGAGGCTGTAGAATGAGGATGGGGTGAGGTGGGGAGAGTAGATTGGAGGCTGTAGAATGAGGATGAGGTGAGGTGGGGAGAGTAGATTGGAGGCTGTAGAATGAGGATTGGAGGTGGGGGGGGAATGTAGATCGGAGGCTGTAGAATGAGGATTGGGGGTGGGGGGGTGAGTAGATTGGAGGCTGTAGAATGAGGATTCGGGGTTGGGGGGGGAGAGTAGATTGGAGGCTGTAGAATGAGGATTGGGGTGGGTGGGGAGAGTAGATTGGAGGCTGTGTAGAATGAGGATTGGGGTGGGTGGGGAGAGTAGATTGGAGTCTGTAGAATGAGGATTGGGGTGGGTGGGGAGAGTAGATTGGAGGCTGTGTAGAATGAGGATGGGGTGGGTGGAGAGGGTAGATTGGAGGCTGTAGAATGAGGATGGGGTGGGAGGGGAGGGTAGATTGGAGGCTGTGTAGAATGAGGAAGGGGTGGGTGGGGAGGGTAGATTGGAGGCTGTAGAATGAGGATGGGGTGGGTGGGGAGGGTAGATTGGAAGCTGTAGAATGAGGATGGGGTGGGGAGAGTAGATTGGAGGCTGTAGAATGAGGATGGGGTGGGTGGGGAGGGTAGATTGGAGGCTGTAGAATGAGGATGGGGTGGGGAGGGTAGATTGGAGGCTGTAGAATGAGGACGGGGTGGGTGGGGAGGGTAGATTGGAGGCTGTAGAATGAGGACGGGGTGGGTGGGGAGGGTAGATTGGAGGCTGTAGAATGAGGACGGGGTGGGTGGGGAGGGTAGATTGGAGGCTGTAGAATGAGGATGGGGTGGGTGGGGAGAGTAGATTGGAGGCTGTAGAATGAGGATGGGGTGAGGTGGGAGGGTAGATTGGAGGCTGTAGAATGAGGACAGGGTGGGTGGGGAGGGTAGATTGGAGGCTGTAGAATGACGATGGGGTGGGGTGGGGAGACTAGATTGGAGGCTATAGAATGAGGATTGGGGGTGGGGGGGGAGAGTAGATTGGAGGCTGTAGAATGAGGACGGGGTGGGTGGGGAGGGTAGATTGGAGGCTGTAGAATGAGGATTGGGGGTGGGGGGGGGAGAGTAGATTGGAGGCTGTAGAATGAGGATTGGGGGTGGTGGGGGGAGAGTAGATTGGAGGCTGTAGAATGAGGACGGGGTGGGTGGGGAGAGTAGATTGGAGGCTGTAGAATGAGGATGGGCTGGGTGGGGAGGGTAGATTGGAGGCTGTAGAATGAGGATGGGATGGGGTGGGGAGAGTAGATTGGAGGCTGTAGAATGAGGATGGGGTGGGTGGGGAGGGTAGATTGGAGGCTGTAGAATGAGGACGGGGTGGGTGGGGAGGGTAGATTGGAGGCTGTAGAATGAGGACGGGGTGGGTGGGGAGGGTAGATTGGAGGCTGTAGAATGAGGATGGGATGGGGTGGGGAGAGTAGATTGGAGGCTGTAGAATGAGCATGGGGTGAGGTGGGGAGGGTATATTGGAGGCTGTAGAATGAGGACGGGGTGGGTGGGGAGGGTAGATTGGAGGCTGTAGAATGAGGACGGGGTGGGTGGGGAGGGTAGATTGGAGGCTGTAGAATGAGGATGGGATGGGGTGGGGAGAGTAGATTGGAGGCTGTAGAATGAGGATGGGGTGGGTGGGGAGAGTAGATTGGAGGCTGTAGAATGAGGATGGGGTGAGGTGGGGAGAGTAGATTGGAGGCTGTAGAATGAGGATGGGGTGGGGAGGGCACAGATTGGAGGCTGTAGAATGAGGATTGGGGGTGGGTGGGGAGGGTAGATTGGGGGCTGTAGAATGAGGATTGGGGGTGCAGGGGAAGGTAGATTGGAGGCTGTAGAATGAGGATGGGGTGGGTGGGGAGGGTAGATTGGAGGCTGTAGAATGAGGACGGGGTGGGTGGGGAGGGTAGATTGGAGGCTGTAGAATGAGGATTGGGGGTAGGGGGGGAATGTAGATCGGAGGCTATAGAATGAGGATGGGCTGGGTGGGGAGAGTAGATTGGAGGCTTTGTAGAATGAGGATGGGGTGGGGTGGGGAGGGTAGATTGGAGGCTGTAGAATGAGGAGGGGGTGGGTGGGGAGAGTAGATTGGAGGCTGTAGAATGAGGATGGGGTGGGGTGGGGAGAGTAGATTGGAGGCTGTAGAATGAGGACGGGGTGGGTGGGGAGGGTAGATTGGAGGCTGTAGAATGAGGATGGGGTGGGGAGGGTAGATTGGAGGCTGTAGAATGAGGATGGGGTGGGTGGGGAGAGTAGATTGGAGGCTGTAGAATGAGGATGGAGTGGGGAGGGTAGATTGGAGGCTGTAGAATGAGGACGGGGTGGGTGGGGAGGGTAGATTGGAGGCTGTAGAATGAGGACGGGGCGGGTGGGGAGGGTAGATTGGAGGCTGTAGAATGAGGATGGGGTGGGTGGGGAGAGTAGATTGGAGGCTGTAGAATGAGGATGGGGTTTGTGGGGAGAGTAGATTGGAGGCTGTAGAATGAGGATTGGGGGTGGGGGGGGAATGTAGATCGGAGGCTGTAGAATGAGGACGGGGTGGGTGGGGAGGGTAGATTGGAGGCTGTAGAATGAGGACGGAGTGGGTGGGGAGAGTAGATTGGAGGCTGTAGAATGAGGATGGGGTGGGGAGGGTAGATTGGAGGCTGTAGAATGAGGATTGGGGGTGGTGGGGGAGAGTAGATTGGAGG
Organism: Pongo pygmaeus; assembly: GCF_028885625.2. Taxonomy (NCBI): domain Eukaryota; kingdom Metazoa; phylum Chordata; class Mammalia; order Primates; family Hominidae; genus Pongo; species Pongo pygmaeus. Next base: position 4,569,046 of record NC_072393.2, on the reverse strand, counting down.
CTGTAGAATGAGGATGGGGTGAGGTGGGGAGAGTAGATTGGAGGCTGTAGAATGAGGATGAGGTGAGGTGGGGAGAGTAGATTGGAGGCTGTAGAATGAGGATTGGAGGTGGGGGGGGAATGTAGATCGGAGGCTGTAGAATGAGGATTGGGGGTGGGGGGGTGAGTAGATTGGAGGCTGTAGAATGAGGATTCGGGGTTGGGGGGGGAGAGTAGATTGGAGGTTGTAGAATGAGGATTGGGGTGGGTGGGGAGAGTAGATTGGAGGCTGTGTAGAATGAGGATTGGGGTGGGTGGGGAGAGTAGATTGGAGTCTGTAGAATGAGGATTGGGGTGGGTGGGGAGAGTAGATTGGAGGCTGTGTAGAATGAGGATGGGGTGGGTGGAGAGGGTAGATTGGAGGCTGTAGAATGAGGATGGGGTGGGAGGGGAGGGTAGATTGGAGGCTGTGTAGAATGAGGAAGGGGTGGGTGGGGAGGGTAGATTGGAGGCTGTAGAATGAGGATGGGGTGAGGTGGGGGGGGAATGTAGATTGGAGGCTGTAGAATGAAGATGGAGTGGGGAGGGTAGATTGGAGGCTGTAGAATGAGGATGAGGGGGGAGAGTAGATTGGAGGCTGTAGAATGAGGATTGGGGGTGGGGGGCGAATGTAGATTGGAGGCTGTAGAATGAGGATTGGGGGTCGGGGGGGAGAGTAGATTGGAGGCTGTAGAATGAGGATTGGGGGTGGGGGGGGAATGTATTTTGGAGGCTGTAGAATGAGGATTGGGGGTGGCGGGGGAGAGTTGATTGGAGGCTGTAGAATGAGGATTGGGGGTGGGGCGGGGAGAGTAGATTGGAGGCTGTAGAATGAGGATTGGGGGTGGGGGGGAGAGTAGATTGGAGGCTGTAGAATGAGGATTGGGGGTGGGGGGGAGAGTAGATTGGAGGCTGTAGAATGAGGACGGGGTGGGTGGGGAGGGTAGATTGGAGGCTGTAGAATGAGGATGGGGTGGGTGGGGAGGGTAGATTGGAGGCTGTAGAATGAGGATGGGATGGGGTGGGGAGAGTAGATTGGAGGCTGTAGAATGAGGATGGGGTGGGTGGGGAGAGTAGATTGGAGTCTGTAGAATGAGGATTGGGGGTGGGGTGGGGAGGGTAGATTGGAGTCTGTAGAATGAGGATTGGGGGTGGGGTGGGGAGGGTAGATTGGAGGCTGTAGAATGAGGACGGGGTGGGTGGGGTGGGTAGATTGGAGGCTGTAGAATGAGGATTGGGGGTGGGTGGGGGGGTAGATTGGAGGCTGTAGAATGAGGATGGGGTGGGTGGGGAGAGTAGATTGGAGGCTGTAGAATGAGGATTGGGGGTGGGGGGGGGAATGTAGATCGGAGGCTGTAGAATGAGGATGGGGGTGCGGGGGGAGAGTAGATTGGAGGGTGTAGAATGAGGATTGGGGGTGGGGGGGAGAGTAGATTGGAGGCTGTAGAATGAGGATTGGGGGTGGTGGGGGAGAGTAGATTGGAGGCTGTAGAATGAGGATGGGGTGGCGGGGGAGAGTAGATTGGAGGCTGTAGAATGAGGATGGGGGCTAGGGTAGATTGGAGGCTGTAGAATGAGGATTGGGGGTGGGGGGGGAGAGTAGACCGGAGGCTTTGTAGAATGAGGATGGGGTGGGGGGGAGGGTAGATTGGAGGCTGTAGAATGAGGATGGGGGGAGGGTAGATTGGAGGCTGTAGAATGAGGATTGGGGGTGAGGGGGAGAGTAGACTGGAGGCTTTGTAGAATGAGGATGAGGTGGGGGGGGAGGGTAGATTGGAGGCTGTAGAATGAGGATTGGGGTTGGGGGGGGAATGTAGATCGGAGGCTGTAGAATGAGGATTGGGGGTGGGAGGGGGAGAGTAGATTGGAGGCTGTAGAATGAGGATTGGGGTTGGGGGGGAGAGTAGATTGAAGGCTGTAGAATGAGGATGGGGTCGGGGGGGAGAGTAGATTGGAGGCTGTATAATGAGGGGTTGGGGGGGAATGTAGATCGGAGGCTGTAGAATGAGGATTGGGGGTGGGAGGGGGAGAGTAGATTGGAGGCTGTAGAATGAGGACGGGGTGGGTGGGGAGGGTAGATTGGAGGCTGTAGAATGAGGATTGGGGGTGGGGTGGGGAGAGTAGATTGGAGGCTGTAGAATGAGGATTGGGGGTAGGGGGGGAGAGTAGATTGGAGGCTGTAGAATGAGGATTGGGGGTGGGTGGGGAGAGTAGATTGGAGGCTGTAGAATGAGGACTGGGCGTGGGGGGGAGAGTAGATTGGAGGCTGTAGAATGGGGATTGGGGGTGGGTGGGGAGAGTAGATTGGGGGTGGGTGGGGAGAGTAGATTGGAGGCTGTAGAATGAGGATGGCGTGGGAGGGGGAGAGTAGACTGGAGGCTGTAGAATGAGGATTGGTGGTGGGGGGGGAGAGTAGATTGGAGGCTGTAGAATGAGGATTGGGGGTGGGAGGGGGAGAGTAGATTGGAGGCTGTAGAATGAGGATTAGGGGTTGGGGGGGGAGAGTAGATTGGAGGCTGTAGAATGAGGATTGGGGGTGGGAGGGGGAGAGTAGATTGGAGGCTGTAGAATGAGGATTGGGCGTGGGAGGGGGAGAGTAGATTGGAGGCTGTAGAATGAGGATTGGGGGTGGGGGGGGAGAGTAGATTGGAGGCTGTAGAATGAGGATGGCGTGGGAGGGGGAGAGTAGATTGGAGACTGTAGAATGAGGATTGGGCGTGGGTGGGGAATGTAGATTGGAGGCTGTAGAATGAGGATTGGGGGTGGGGGGGGAGAGTAGATTGGAGGCTGTAGAATGAGGATTGGGGGTGGGGGGGGAGAGTAGATTGGAGGCTGTAGAATGAGGATTGGGGGTGGGGGGGAGAGTAGATTGGAGGCTGTAGAATGAGGATTGGGGGTGGGGGGGAGAGTAGATTGGAGGCTGTAGAATGAGGATTGGGGGTGGGTGGGGGAGAGTAGATTGGAGGCTGTAGAATGAGGATGGGGTGGGTGGGGAGAGTAGATTGGAGGCTGTAGAATGAGGATGGGGTGAGGTGGGAGGGTAGATTGGAGGCTGTAGAATGAGGACAGGGTGGGTGGGGAGGGTAGATTGGAGGCTGTAGAATGACGATGGGGTGGGGTGGGGAGACTAGATTGGAGGCTATAGATTGAGGATTGGGGGTGGGGGGGGAGAGTAGATTGGAGGCTGTAGAATGAGGACGGGGTGGGTGGGGAGGGTAGATTGGAGGCTGTAGAATGAGGATTGGGGGTGGGGGGGGAGAGTAGATTGGAGGCTGTAGAATGAGGATTGGGGGTGGTGGGGGGAGAGTAGATTGGAGGCTGTAGAATGAGGACGGGGTGGGTGGGGAGAGTAGATTGGAGGCTGTAGAATGAGGATGGGCTGGGTGGGGAGGGTAGATTGGAGGCTGTAGAATGAGGATGGGATGGGGTGGGGAGAGTAGATTGGAGGCTGTAGAATGAGGATGGGGTGGGTGGGGAGGGTAGATTGGAGGCTGTAGAATGAGGACGGGGTGGGTGGGGAGGGTAGATTGGAGGCTGTAGAATGAGGACGGGGTGGGTGGGGAGGGTAGATTGGAGGCTGTAGAATGAGGATGGGATGGGGTGGGGAGAGTAGATTGGAGGCTGTAGAATGAGCATGGGGTGAGGTGGGGAGGGTATATTGGAGGCTGTAGAATGAGGACGGGGTGGGTGGGGAGGGTAGATTGGAGGCTGTAGAATGAGGACGGGGTGGGTGGGGAGGGTAGATTGGAGGCTGTAGAATGAGGATGGGATGGGGTGGGGAGAGTAGATTGGAGGCTGTAGAATGAGGATGGGGTGGGTGGGGAGAGTAGATTGGAGGCTGTAGAATGAGGATGGGGTGAGGTGGGGAGAGTAGATTGGAGGCTGTAGAATGAGGATGGGGTGGGGAGGGCACAGATTGGAGGCTGTAGAATGAGGATTGGGGGTGGGTGGGGAGGGTAGATTGGGGGCTGTAGAATGAGGATTGGGGGTGCAGGGGAAGGTAGATTGGAGGCTGTAGAATGAGGATGGGGTGGGTGGGGAGGGTAGATTGGAGGCTGTAGAATGAGGACGGGGTGGGTGGGGAGGGTAGATTGGAGGCTGTAGAATGAGGATTGGGGGTAGGGGGGGAATGTAGATCGGAGGCTATAGAATGAGGATGGGGTGGGTGGGGAGAGTAGATTGGAGGCTTTGTAGAATGAGGATGGGGTGGGGTGGGGAGGGTAGATTGGAGGCTGTAGAATGAGGAGGGGGTGGGTGGGGAGAGTAGATTGGAGGCTGTAGAATGAGGATGGGGTGGGGTGGGGAGAGTAGATTGGAGGCTGTAGAATGAGGACGGGGTGGGTGGGGAGGGTAGATTGGAGGCTGTAGAATGAGGATGGGGTGGGGAGGGTAGATTGGAGGCTGTAGAATGAGGATGGGGTGGGTGGGGAGGGTAGATTGGAGGCTGTAGAATGAGGATGGGGTGGGGAGGGTAGATTGGAGGCTGTAGAATGAGGATGGGGTGGGTGGGGAGAGTAGATTGGAGGCTGTAGAATGAGGATGGAGTGGGGAGGGTAGATTGGAGGCTGTAGAATGAGGACGGGGTGGGTGGGGAGGGTAGATTGGAGGCTGTAGAATGAGGACGGGGCGGGTGGGGAGGGTAGATTGGAGGCTGTAGAATGAGGATGGGGTGGGTGGGGAGAGTAGATTGGAGGCTGTAGAATGAGGATGGGGTTTGTGGGGAGAGTAGATTGGAGGCTGTAGAATGAGGATTGGGGGTGGGGGGGGAATGTAGATCGGAGGCTGTAGAATGAGGACGGGGTGGGTGGGGAGGGTAGATTGGAGGCTGTAGAATGAGGACGGAGTGGGTGGGGAGAGTAGATTGGAGGCTGTAGAATGAGGATGGGGTGGGGAGGGTAGATTGGAGGCTGTAGAATGAGGATTGGGGGTGGTGGGGGAGAGTAGATTGGAGGCTGTAGAATGAGGATGGGGTGAGGTGGGGAGAGTAGATTGGAGGCTGTAGAATGAGGATGAGGTGAGGTGGGGAGAGTAGATTGGAGGCTGTAGAATGAGGATTGGAGGTGGGGGGGGAATGTAGATCGGAGGCTGTAGAATGAGGATTGGGGGTGGGGGGGTGAGTAGATTGGAGGCTGTAGAATGAGGATTCGGGGTTGGGGGGGGAGAGTAGATTGGAGGCTGTAGAATGAGGATTGGGGTGGGTGGGGAGAGTAGATTGGAGGCTGTGTAGAATGAGGATTGGGGTGGGTGGGGAGAGTAGATTGGAGTCTGTAGAATGAGGATTGGGGTGGGTGGGGAGAGTAGATTGGAGGCTGTGTAGAATGAGGATGGGGTGGGTGGAGAGGGTAGATTGGAGGCTGTAGAATGAGGATGGGGTGGGAGGGGAGGGTAGATTGGAGGCTGTGTAGAATGAGGAAGGGGTGGGTGGGGAGGGTAGATTGGAGGCTGTAGAATGAGGATGGGGTGAGGTGGGGGGGGAATGTAGATTGGAGGCTGTAGAATGAAGATGGAGTGGGGAGGGTAGATTGGAGGCTGTAGAATGAGGATGAGGGGGGAGAGTAGATTGGAGGCTGTAGAATGAGGATTGGGGGTGGGGGGCGAATGTAGATTGGAGGCTGTAGAATGAGGATTGGGGGTCGGGGGGGAGAGTAGATTGGAGGCTGTAGAATGAGGATTGGGGGTGGGGGGGGAATGTATTTTGGAGGCTGTAGAATGAGGATTGGGGGTGGCGGGGGAGAGTTGATTGGAGGCTGTAGAATGAGGATTGGGGGTGGGGCGGGGAGAGTAGATTGGAGGCTGTAGAATGAGGATTGGGGGTGGGGGGGAGAGTAGATTGGAGGCTGTAGAATGAGGATTGGGGGTGGGGGGGAGAGTAGATTGGAGGCTGTAGAATGAGGACGGGGTGGGTGGGGAGGGTAGATTGGAGGCTGTAGAATGAGGATGGGGTGGGTGGGGAGGGTAGATTGGAGGCTGTAGAATGCGGATGGGATGGGGTGGGGAGAGTAGATTGGAGGCTGTAGAATGAGGATGGGGTGGGTGGGGAGAGTAGATTGGAGTCTGTAGAATGAGGATTGGGGGTGGGGTGGGGAGGGTAGATTGGAGTCTGTAGAATGAGGATTGGGGGTGGGGTGGGGAGGGTAGATTGGAGGCTGTAGAATGAGGACGGGGTGGGTGGGGTGGGTAGATTGGAGGCTGTAGAATGAGGATTGGGGGTGGGTGGGGGGGTAGATTGGAGGCTGTAGAATGAGGATGGGGTGGGTGGGGAGAGTAGATTGGAGGCTGTAGAATGAGGATTGGGGGTGGGGGGGGGAATGTAGATCGGAGGCTGTAGAATGAGGATGGGGGTGCGGGGGGAGAGTAGATTGGAGGGTGTAGAATGAGGATTGGGGGTGGGGGGGAGAGTAGATTGGAGGCTGTAGAATGAGGATTGGGGGTGGTGGGGGAGAGTAGATTGGAGGCTGTAGAATGAGGATGGGGTGGCGGGGGAGAGTAGATTGGAGGCTGTAGAATGAGGATGGGGGCTAGGGTAGATTGGAGGCTGTAGAATGAGGATTGGGGGTGGGGGGGGAGAGTAGACCGGAGGCTTTGTAGAATGAGGATGGGGTGGGGGGGAGGGTAGATTGGAGGCTGTAGAATGAGGATGGGGGGAGGGTAGATTGGAGGCTGTAGAATGAGGATTGGGGGTGGGGGGGAGAGTAGACTGGAGGCTTTGTAGAATGAGGATGAGGTGGGGGGGGAGGGTAGATTGGAGGCTGTAGAATGAGGATTGGGGTTGGGGGGGGAATGTAGATCGGAGGCTGTAGAATGAGGATTGGGGGTGGGAGGGGGAGAGTAGATTGGAGGCTGTAGAATGAGGATTGGGGTTGGGGGGGAGAGTAGATTGAAGGCTGTAGAATGAGGATGGGGTCGGGGGGGAGAGTAGATTGGAGGCTGTATAATGAGGGGTTGGGGGGGAATGTAGATCGGAGGCTGTAGAATGAGGATTGGGGGTGGGAGGGGGAGAGTAGATTGGAGGCTGTAGAATGAGGACGGGGTGGGTGGGGAGGGTAGATTGGAGGCTGTAGAATGAGGATTGGGGGTGGGGTGGGGAGAGTAGATTGGAGGCTGTAGAATGAGGATTGGGGGTAGGGGGGGAGAGTAGATTGGAGGCTGTAGAATGAGGATTGGGGGTGGGTGGGGAGAGTAGATTGGAGGCTGTAGAATGAGGACTGGGCGTGGGGGGGAGAGTAGATTGGAGGCTGTAGAATGGGGATTGGGGGTGGGTGGGGAGAGTAGATTGGGGGTGGGTGGGGAGAGTAGATTGGAGGCTGTAGAATGAGGATGGCGTGGGAGGGGGAGAGTAGACTGGAGGCTGTAGAATGAGGATTGGTGGTGGGGGGGGAGAGTAGATTGGAGGCTGTAGAATGAGGATTGGGGGTGGGAGGGGGAGAGTAGATTGGAGGCTGTAGAATGAGGATTAGGGGTTGGGGGGGGAGAGTAGATTGGAGGCTGTAGAATGAGGATTGGGGGTGGGAGGGGGAGAGTAGATTGGAGGCTGTAGAATGAGGATTGGGCGTGGGAGGGGGAGAGTAGATTGGAGGCTGTAGAATGAGGATTGGGGGTGGGGGGGGAGAGTAGATTGGAGGCTGTAGAATGAGGATGGCGTGGGAGGGGGAGAGTAGATTGGAGACTGTAGAATGAGGATTGGGCGTGGGTGGGGAATGTAGATTGGAGGCTGTAGAATGAGGATTGGGGGTGGGGGGGGAGAGTAGATTGGAGGCTGTAGAATGAGGATTGGGGGTGGGGGGGGAGAGTAGATTGGAGGCTGTAGAATGAGGATTGGGGGTGGGGGGGAGAGTAGATTGGAGGCTGTAGAATGAGGATTGGGGGTGGGTGGGGGAGAGTAGATTGGAGGCTGTAGAATGAGGATTGGGGGTGGGGGGGAGAGTAGATTGGAGGCTGTAGAATGAGGATTGGGGGTGGGAGGGGGAGAGTAGATTGGAGGCTGTAGAATGAGGACGGGGTGGGTGGGGAGGGTAGATTGGAGGCTGTAGAATGAGGATTGGGGGTGGGCTGGGGAGAGTAGATTGGAGGCTGTAGAATGAGGATTGGGGGTAGGGGGGGAGAGTAGATTGGAGGCTGTAGAATGAGGATTGGGGGTGGGTGGGGAGAGTAGATTGGAGGCTGTAGAATGAGGACTGGGCGTGGGGGGGAGAGTAGATTGGAGGCTGTAGAATGGGGATTGGGGGTGGGTGGGGAGAGTAGATTGGGGGTGGGTGGGGAGAGTAGATTGGAGGCTGTAGAATGAGGATGGCGTGGGAGGGGGAGAGTAGACTGGAGGCTGTAGAATGAGGATTGGTGGTGGGGGGGGAGAGTAGATTGGAGGCTGTAGAATGAGGATTGGGGGTGGGAGGGGGAGAGTAGATTGGAGGCTGTAGAATGAGGATTAGGGGTTGGGGGGGGAGAGTAGATTGGAGGCTGTAGAATGAGGATTGGGGGTGGGAGGGGGAGAGTAGATTGGAGGCTGTAGAATGAGGATTGGGCGTGGGAGGGGGAGAGTAGATTGGAGGCTGTAGAATGAGGATTGGGGGTGGGGGGGGAGAGTAGATTGGAGGCTGTAGAATGAGGATGGCGTGGGAGGGGGAGAGTAGATTGGAGACTGTAGAATGAGGATTGGGCGTGGGTGGGGAATGTAGATTGGAGGCTGTAGAATGAGGATTGGGGGTGGGGGGGGAGAGTAGATTGGAGGCTGTAGAATGAGGATTGGGGGTGGGGGGGGAGAGTAGATTGGAGGCTGTAGAATGAGGATTGGGGGTGGGGGGGAGAGTAGATTGGAGGCTGTAGAATGAGGATTGGGGGTGGGTGGGGGAGAGTAGATTGGAGGCTGTAGAATGAGGATTGGGGGTGGGGGGGAGAGTAGATTGGAGGCTGTAGAATGAGGATTGGGGGTGGGGGGGGAGAGTAGATTGGAGGCTGTAGAATGAGGATTGGGGGTGGGTGGGGGAGAGTAGATTGGAGGCTGTAGAATGAGGATGGCGTGGGAGGGGAGGGCACAGATTGGAGGCTGTGGAATCAGCTAGCTGGGTAGGAGGAGGAGGAAGGTGCTGGGCAGAGTCCTGGTGGACTTGGCAGAGCTGGTGCAGGTCTGGGCTGGGGACGAGCTAGGCAGGTGACAGGTGTGGGAGTCTCTGGGGTAGTGGCTGTGGAGGTTTGGATGATGCTATCTCCCAAGGAGTGTGTCCCGCCAGAAGGGGCCCCAGCTGTTTCCCCTCAGGCAGGTCTTTACCAGCATGTTCTCTGAAGGACCAGCCTGATGGCTCATAGCCTTCTTGGGGTGCAGACATCTGGGAATCAGACAAAAGCTGTGCACTCTCTTCCACCTGCCCGAACACACACACATCTGGGTCTGCAGCCCCTCCCCAAGTCTCCCCAGACACCGCCCGATTCTGCCCCTGCCGCCATCCTCTGTCAGGCTCACGGTTTATGGGCTTATCCCGGCTCCACTTGCCGCACTCATTCTCGTAACCCCACTGCCTAGATCCCAGCTCGATCTGGGCAACATCATGAAGGGAAGGAAGCCATCAGGCCCCCCGATGGGGAGGGGGTCAGGGGGCTTCAGGAATCTTGTCCCTTCTTCCCTGATCCTTGGCCCAGAATGTCTCAACCCAAACGGTGGGTATTTCTTGAGCATTTATTTTGTATAGACACTTTGGAGGGAGAAGTCCAAGCTATAGCTCCACCACTGCAGTCAGGTTAAAGCATGTTGACAAATGGGAGGCGGAGATCGGGGAGTGGTGACGTTTAATTGAAGGACAGGGTGTGATTTGCTGCCTCGTGTGGGCGTTGTCCCGCCGTGCCCTGCGGGGCACTTTACAAACAGCAGGTGTTCAGCCGGTTGTTTCTGGGGAGATTCTCACCCACTCCATGGGACTGGCTGCGTCATGGGCAGGCCAAGGCCCCAGGAGGCATCAGCAGGGTCATTGAGAGGAGATAGGCCCCATCAGCCCAGAGAGACCCTGCAGAGGCCGCCCTGTAGTCTTGGGGAAGCCCACGGTCGCCATCATCTGTCTGCAGGCCACCGCCCTGCATGGACCCCTGAGTGCCAGCTCCCCAGAGGGCATCTGGGCAGGTGCAGGTCCGGAGCAGTTCGGATGGTAGCTGGGCTCACCTTGAGCCTGAATCCTCCTGTCCAACCCCCCACAAAAGCTCACCAGGGGCATGCTCAGCCCTGGAGACCTGCCACTCCAGGCCTCCTCATCTCAGACAGTGACTGGATCCTCCCTGACCAGGCCTGTTGGCAGTGCTAGGGCTTAAAGAAGAATCTAGGGCTCCCTGGATACCCCCGCCCCACCCATGCACATAGAACCCCAGCCAGGGCTTCCACGGAAATGGCCCCCCTGCTGCCCCTCCATCCCCATCACACTCTTCACGCCAGAGATGCCATCATCCCCTGCTGTCACCTTCAGGCACCTTCTGCCACTCCAGTTCCTTAGAAGCCCCCGTTAGCAGCCTCCTAGAGACCTGGGCAGATGATCCTCCCCACTTCTTAGTTAACTCCTGCACTTCCTAGTCGACGCCCTCTAGGAAGCCTTTACTGGCCTCTCGTTGCCCAGGCCCAGTCCCCGTCGCAGTACCTGGATTGCTGTCGGCACCCGAGAAGCCATGTGCAGTGAATGGACATGGGGTCCTGTCCCAGAGCAGCTCCCAGCCCACAGGGGAGAGAGGCATATCTGTGAATGAGCTGCAAGAACATTCTGGCACAAAGGGGCCAGGTACAGTGGCTCATGCCTCTAATCACAGCCCTGTGAGAGGCCGAGGCGAGCGAATCATTTGAGGTCGGGGTTCAGGCCAGGCTGGCCAACATGATGAAACCCTGTTTTTACTAAAAATACTGAAATTAGTCGGGTGTGGTCGTGGGTGCCTGTAATCCCAGCTACAAGGGAGGCTGAGGCAGGAGAATCACTTAAACCCAGGAAGCAGAGGCTGCAGTGAGTGAGATTGTGCCATTGCCATCCAGCCTGGGTAACAGAGTGAGACTTGCCTCCCCCCAAAAAAAAAAAAAAACATTCTGGCACAAAAGAAAGAGGGTCTGCTGTTGAGAGGGCCCCATCCGTCCTTCCCAGTCAGCAGGTGCTCGGGAATGGCGTCCATGTTGAGAAGCAGGCACGAGACCTGCTGACCCCAGCTTGAGTCCCTGGCGGGGCTACTTCCAGGGCACACAGTCCCAGACCCAGCAGGCCTGGCCTGACTCCTTCGCCCCCCTTCCTCTGCAGGCCCCAGGGGAAGTCCTATCTGTACTTCACACAGTTCAAGGCGGAGGTACAGGGCGCTGAGATCGAGTACGCCATGGCCTACGTGAGTATCTTGGGGCAGGGCAGGCTCCGGGTGGGGCTTCTGTGCACTGGGGCAGCTGTGAGATGTCCTGCCAGAAGAGGGCTCCATGGGGACAGGGAGGAGAGGGGACAGCGAATCCTGCAGAGGTAGGGTATGTAACTTGCAGGAACCTGGCACACAGACGCCCCCAGGCCAGGAGGCACTGGGGCACGGGGGTTTGGTAACCTGTTGCTGCTGGCTTCTTTTGTATATGCCAGAAAAGACTTCTCCGGGCCAGGCGCAGCAGTTCACGCCAGTAATCCCAGCACTTTGGGAGGCTGAGGCAGGAGGATTGCTTGAGGCCAGGAATTTGATACCAGCCTAGGCAACATAGCAAGACCCTATATCTACCAAAAGTAAAAAAAAAAAAATAGCCAGGCGCGTTGGCATGCACCAGTAGTCCCAGCTACTCAGGAGGCCGAAGCAGGAGGGTCACTTGAGTCCAGGACTTTGAAGCTGCAGTGAGCTATGATTGCACTGCTGCATTCCAGCCTGGACAGTAGAGTGAGGTCCTGGCTCAAAAACAAAAAAGTCTCCTCTCCCTCTCTAGTAAAAGTACAAAGCTTTAGTCTGTGCTTCTCTGGAAAGCAAACTGAATCGTTTTCCTAATGATGAGCATTGAAATGGCCCTGGTAAAGTTTCCACTCATTCTCTTTCAGTCTAAAGCCGCATTTGAAAGGGAAAGTGATGTCCCCCTGAAAACTGAGGAATTTGAAGTGACCAAAACAGCAGGTACAGAAAGATGGGGATGGGGTAGAGGTGACGCCACCCCCATCCAAGGGTGGGCAATCGGGGTGGTTTGGAGAGGGGAGTCAGCCATAGGGGTCCTGGAGACTGTAGACCAGGCATCCACAAACTGATTCTATAAAGGCCACCTCGTCAATATCTTCAGCTTTGTGGCACTGTGGGTTCTGTCTGAGCTGTGCCATTGTGGCACAAAGCTGCTGCAGTGTGTCCATGAACGGGTATTGCTGTGTTAAGATAAAGATAGAACTTTATCTTAGCTGGGCGCGGTGGCTCATGCCTGTTATCCCAGCAGGCTAAGGTGGGAGGATCATTGGAGCCCAGGAGGTCAAGACCAGCCTGAGCAACATAGCGAGACGCTGTCTCTACAAAATTTTTTTAAAAATTAGGCTGGGCGCGGTGGCTCACGCCTGTAATCCCAGCACTTTGGGAGGCCGAGGCGGGCGGAACACTTGAGGTCAGGAGTTCAAGACCAGCCTGGCCAACATAGTGAAACCCCATCTCTACTAAAAATGCAAAAAATTAGCCAGGCGTGGTGGTGCGCACCTGTAATCCCAGCTACTCAGGAGAATTGCTGGAACCTGGGAGGTGGAGGTTGCAGTGAGCTGAGATCGTGCCACTGCACTCCAGCCTGGAAAACAGCAAGATTCCGTCTCAAAAAGAAAAAAAATTACCCGGGCATGGTGGTGCACACCTGTAGTCTCAGCTACTCAGGAGGCTGAGGCGGGAGGATTATTTGAGCCCAGGAGGTCGAGGCTGCATTGAGCTATGATCGCACCACTGCACTCCAGCCTGGGCATCAGAGTAAGACTCTGTCTCAAAAACAATAAAAAGGGCTGGGCATGGTGGCTCACACCTGTAATCCCAGCACTTTGGGAGGCCAGGAGTTCCAGACCAGCCTAGCCAACATGGTGAAACCCCGTCTCTACTAAAAATACCAAAATTAGCCAAGTATGGTGGCACATGCTTGTAATCCCAGCTACTCAGGAGGCGGAGACAGGAGAATCTCTTGAACTTAGGAGCAGGAGGTTGCAGTGAGTCAAGACTGCACCACTGCACTCCAGCCTGGGCAACAGAGGAAGACTCTCATCTCAAAAAAAAAAATAATAACATTAAAAAAATAAATAAATAAAGTAGAAACCATCAGGGCTTTGAGGTAGGGACCCGTGGCATGCCGAGGGGAGGCTGCAGGGGTCACTGGGAAACATCAGGATCCTTCTTCGGTTGCTTGAGCAGCACCGGTGTCCTCAAGCCACATTCAGCTGCATGGTGCCAATGCTAAGCAGAAAGAGGAATCGGAGGCGCCGAGCTGGGGCAAGGGTGGGAGGCAAGGGAGTGGACACAGGAGGTAGGGCCAGGAGACTTGGGTGAAGCAGTGGAAGCCAGAGTTCTGACCCTGCTGGAGAAGTGTCATGAGGGCCTCAGACAGGTTCACCCACTGAGCAGGAGGTCTTGCAGCCTGACCCACCCTGCATCCTGTTCAGGCCGGGATCATCTCCTTCTTGGGCTTCTTCTGGCCCCTTTCTGTGTCTCTTCTTGACAACATGGCACAAATGACCAGGGTTCTTCCCACCTCAGGTCTTTCTGTGGCTGCCTGCCATCTATGTTAGCCCCACCGACCTTACCCTCCACATCACCGTTTTCCTGTCTGTCACCCATAAGACTTTCAGTGCCTGGGGCCTTTTCACATGGGAGTCTGCTTTGGAGACTGCTCCCCTTCCCTGCTCAGCCCCCACCACGGGCCCCACCCCAAATCCTCAGGACTTCTGAGAATTTTCAACATTGAGGGCCCAACCACGTGTTTCTTTCTTGCAGTGGCTCACAGGCCCGGGGCATTCAAGGCCGAGCTGTCCAAGCTGGTGATTGTGGCCAAGGCATCGCGTACTGAGCTGTGACCAGCAGCCCTGTTGCGGGCGGCGCCTTCTCATCTCCCGTGAAGCAGAAGGGGCCTGTGGCCCTGAAAGGGCCAGCACATCACTGGTTTTCTAGGAGGGACTCAAGTTTTCTACCTGGGCTGACGTTGCCTTGTCTGGAGGGGCTTGCAGGGTGGCTGAAGCCCTGGGGCAGAGAACAGAGGGCCCAGGGCCCTCCTGGCTCCCAACAGCTTCTCAGTTCCCACTTCTTGCTGAGCTCTTCTGGACTCAGGATTGCAGATCCAGGTCACAAAGAGGGTGGGGAACATGGGGGCCACGCTGGGGAAAGCAGCCATGCTCCCCCCGACCTCCAGTCGAGCGTCCTTCATGAGCCTGCAAAACTGCTTTCCTATGTTTACCCAGGGGACCTCCTTTCAGATGAACTGGGAAGAGATGAAATGTTTTTTCATATTTAAATAAATAAGAACGTTAAAAAGCAGCCCCACAGCCTGGGCCCTCCCGGCTGGCCGTTGCAGATCAGGGGCTCAGACGTGGCTGACACTGCCCCACCGTGGGCGGGTGGGCGGTGTCTCTGGGTGGGACTTCCCTGCAAGCATCAAAGCGCTAGATCCCAAGGTGGCTTTATGTGAACTTGCCCCCTTCCCCCCTTGGCACTCGCTGTCCCCGGGCCCCTCACATGCTGTCAGTTCACACTCGGGTTCCTGTGGCTGCCACAGGCCCCAGCGCAGGAGGATGTTCCAAGGCCGACCTGCTCTCCACAGTCTGGGGCGTTGGTTTCCCTTAGTTTGTTTTTCTTTTGAGACAGGGTCTTCTCCTGTCACCCAGGCTAAAGTGCAGTGGTGTAATCACGGCTCACTGCAACCTCCACCTCCTGGGCTCAAGCGATCCTCCCACCTCAGCCTTACAAGTAGCTAGGACTATAGGCATGCGCCACCATGCCCGGCTAATTTTTGCATCTTCTTTTGATAGAGACAGGGTTTTGCCATGTTGCTCAGGCTGGTTTCGAACTGGGCTCAAGCGATCCACCTCCCTCGGCCTCCCAAAGTGCTGGGATTATAGGCATGAGCCACTGTGGCCAGCCTCCCTTAGTTTTTTGAAGCTGGGTTGCAACAGTGACTAAAAAAAACAGACCAGACAGGATGGTTTACACCTATAAATCCCAGCACTTCGAGAGGCTAAGGCAGGAGAATCGCTTGACACTAGGAGTTCAAGACCAGCTTAGGCAACATAGCAAGACACCCCCATCTCTACCAAAAAATTAATAATTTTAAAATTAGCCAGGTGTGGTGGTGCACACCTGTAATCCCAGCTACTCAGGAGCCTGAGGGAGGAAGAATCGCTTGAACCCAGGAGTCCAAGGCAGCAGTGAGCCAAGATCTTGCCACTGCAGTCCAGCCTGGGCCACAGAGTGATACCCTGTCTCAAAAAAAAGAAAACCAGCCAGCCTTGACTTCCCAGTACACACTTGATGCCACCACTTGAGGAAAGGCCTGACAGCCGCACACGTCAGCGGGAAGGGCCCCTAGACCAAGAATGACAGTGCTCTGAGGTCTGAAGACCCCCCTGCCAGGGCCAGGATCCTTTCCAGCTCTCGACTCTGAGGCTCCACAGGGCCCAGAAGATGAGCACGACAGGGTTGCCAGGGCCTCTGTGCAGAAAAGGCCGTGGGAAACAGTGCCCACCACTAGTACCCTGGCCAAGGCGGGGGGACTCTCTCCTGGTCAGCTGGGATTCGCCCACAGCTTCCAGATCCCTGACTGTCAAGGATGATGCCCGGGTGGCCTGATGCACCAGCACACATCAGGGCATCTTGGGACACACAGGAGCTTCCCCTCTGACCCTACGTGTGCATATGTGTGCTTTTTTTTTTTTTTTTTTTTTTTTTTGAGACAGGATCTTGCTCCATCACCCAGGCTGGAGTGCAGTGGTGCGATCTCAGCTCACCGCAGCCTCAACCTCCTGGGTCCAAGCCATCCTTACAGATAGCTGGGACCACATGTGCATGCCACCCTGACTGGCTATAATTTGTTATTTTTTTATTCTGTTTCTGAGACCAAGTCTCACTCTGTTGCCCAGGCTGGAGCGCAGTGGCACTATCTCAGCTCACTGCAACCTCCGCCTCCCAAGTTCAAATGATTCTCCTGCCTCAGCCTCCCAAGTAGCTGGGATTACAGGCACCCCCTGCCACGCCCAGCTAATTTTTGTACTTTTTAGTAGAGATGGGGTCTCACCATCTTGGCCAGGCTGGTCTTGAACTCCTGACCTCAGGTGATCTGCCTGCCTCAGCCTCCCAAAGTGCTGGGATGACAGGCGTGAGCCACTGCACTTGGCCTTATATATATATATATTTTAGAGATAGGGTCTCGCTATGTTGCCCAGGGTGGTCTGGAACTCCTTGGCTCAAGTGATCCTCCTGCCTCAGCCTCCCAAAGCACTAGATTTACTGACATGAGCCACTGCGCCCAGGCTGGTGTGTGCTTTTATTTAAATTGTTCCGTAGTTCTATTTGGTTTGTTTCCTTTAATTAAATCTCAAATTTACAAGAGTCCAGACTGGCTGGACAGCCCAACAGGGACATGGAGAGTTTTGCACATTGATGTCTCAACAGCACAGGGTTCCACTGGGACTTCGTGAGAAAATCAGAATCCATGTACGTTCTTGAAGATCTGTCTCTCGGCCTAAGATAAGTGGAGAAGGTTGCCTTGGAAGCGTCGGGTAGAGGTAGGAACAGCTGGCTCTCTGGCCAAGGCCTTTGGCTTTTTCGTGGAAGCAAAAACCGAACCACGGGAAGGCTGCTCCGAGTCTGGGGTCAGAATTTCCTATCAGTGAGTGCAGCAGGCCAGGGAGAGGGGAAAGGGAGAGGGGCGGCCCCTGCACAGCTTCACCAGGCGTCAGTGCAGGCTCAGACGGCCGGACTGGCGAGTTTTCAAGAAACTCCAAATCTGGATGGGTGTGTGTGATCTCTTGGTTTTAAATGCAGGCAAATTCCAGATGTCTCAAATACTGGATGGAGCCAGCTAGACCTACCTTCTCACCAAGTAAGGCCCACAGGCCCTTGCCGCAACCTCTACCCTCCACAGACAAGGTTCTGCAAAACAGTCATGGGACCTCGTTTCACCTCCCCCACAGGCACCCAAAATAACCTTCCTGACCTGCAGCACCATTTTGCAACCTTTGAGAACCCATGCCCCCTGCTGACAAACAAAGATGGCAAATAGACTCCCCCACACCACGCCTCCACGACCCGAGCTGAGAATCGCCCGCATCTTGCGGGTGGTACCAGAGCCAAGACGACAGCCGAGCTTTGCTTTCTCGGGTCTGTCTTATAAAAGCAACATGGTTGGCTGGTTGGTTGCTGATTCTCCAAACATGAAATCATGATATTACAATGTGCACGCTTTGTGAGGCCGAGGTAGGTAGGTCGCTTGAGCCTAGGAGTTCGAGACCATCCTGGGCAACATGGTGAGACCTTCTGTCTACAAAAAATACAAAGATTAGCCGGGTGTGCTGGTGCACGCCTGTAGTCCCAGCTATCCGGGGCTGAGGTGGGAGGATCACTTGAGCCTGGAAGGAAGAGGCTGCAATGAGCCGAGATTTCACCGCTGCATTCCAGCCTGGGTGACACAGCGAGACTTTGTCTCAAAACAATAAATAAATAAAATGTGCACACATCTCAGGTGGGTCCCCCCTCACCCCTGGGAGGGGGGCACGCTCCGTCCCCTCCCACGTGGCAGTCCCTGGATTGGAGCAGTTTCCCCTCCCGACCCAGGGCAGGGGTCTCCAGCTTCATGGAGGCATCCTGGCTGAAAGTGCCAGCATTCACTGGAGCCTTCTTGAGTGGGGGCTTCCAGGACCACATCCTGTGGACTGAGGGGCTTCACGCACATTTATTCTCATTCAGTTCTCGGCCGCAAGTCTGAGATGGAGGTGTGGCCAGGTCTAGGTCCCTCCAAGGCTGAGGGGGATCTGCCCCGGGCCTCTCCCAGCTCCTGGTGGTGGCCGGCATCCTTGGCCCTCCTTGCATGCATGTCTGTGTCCAAATACTTTTTTTTTTTTTTTCTAAGACAGAGCCCCACTCTCACCCAAGCTGGAGTGCAGTGGCATGATCATCGGTCACTGCAGCCTCTAACTCCTGGGCTCAAGTGATCTTCCCTCGTCATCGCTCAAGTAGCTGGGATTATACGTGTGCACCACCACAGTAATTTTTTTTTTTTTTTTTTTTTTGAGACGAGTCTCGCTCTGTCATCAGGCTGAAGTGCAGTGGTGCGATCTCGGCTCACTGCAACCTCTGCCTCCCTGCAGCCTGCGCCTCCCAGGTTCAAGTGATTCTCCTGCCTCAGCCTCCCAAGTAGCTGGGACTACAGGCGTGCAACACCATGCCCGGCTAATTTTTGTATTTTTAGTAGAGATGGGGTTTCACCATGTTGGCCAGGATGGTCTGGATCTCTTGACCTTGTGATCTGCCCACCTCAGCCTCCCAAAGTGCTGGGATTACAGGTGTGAGCCACCACGCCCGGCCCACCACGATAATTTTTTTTTGTAGAGACGAGGGTCTCACCATGTTGCCCAGGCTGGTCTTGAACTCCTGAGCTCAAGCAATCCTCCTGCCTCAGCCTCCCAAAGTGTTGGAATTATAGGAGTGAGCCACTGCACCTGGCCCCAATCCCCCTCTCCTTTTTTTGAGACAGAGTCTTGCTCTGTCACCCAGGCTGGAGTGCAGTGGCACGATCTCGGCTCACTGCAACCTCCTCCTCCTGGTTTAAGTGATTATCCTGCCTCAGCCTCCGAGTAGCTGGGACTACAGGCATGTGCCACCATGCCCAGCTAATTTTTTGTATTTTCAGTAGAGATGGGGTTTCACCATGTTAGCCAGGATGATCTCAATCTCCTGACCTCGTGATCCGCCTACCTCAGCCTCTCAAAGTGCTGGGATTACAGGCGTGAGCCACTGCACCCTGCCCCAGGCCCCCTTTTTTTAAGGAGCCCAGTCCTTGAATTGGGGCCCACCCTACTCCAAGATGAGATCATCTGAACTAATTCCATCTGTAATGATCCTATTTCCAAATCAGATCATCTTCTGAGGTCCTGGGGGTTAGGACGTGAGTTTATGGATGGGGGGTGCCGCGACTTGCCCCCTAACACTTCCCTTCCCCCAGTTCACCATGTGAACCCCTAGTCCTTGTGCGAGGAGATGAAAATCCCAGGTGACATGATCCAAGTGGGAAGCAGCAGCTTTTGGCTTTTACATCAAGCGACCCAGGGGTCGGTGTGGCCCGGAAAGTACAAACGGGTGGAAGGTGATCCCCAGAGTAGGGCCCCGAATTCCTCTCCCCATTGGGCGGGGGCCAGGAGGAGAGGTGACATCGGTGTTTGAAACAGCTGCTACAGATGCCTCAGCATCCTCTCAAAAGGGGACAGGTCACCCACCTGTCTAGGGGAGTTTGGCCGAGTCTGATTGAGAGAAAAGAGGTGGAAAAAAACCCACAAACCCCACCCGCGCCCAGCAGGAGAGCCCCAAAAGGCGCGAGGGGCGCGGTCGGGCGTCCCCGGGGCTCAGAGGCTGCCCTCGTCCAGCATCCGGCCCAGGCCCTCGCAGATCCTGCGCAGGTGGGAGCGGTAGGGCTCGGCGGGGCCGTAGAGCGCAGCCAGGAAGTCGCAGTCGGCTAGGTGGCCGAACACGTGGTTGATGCGGCCGTGGGACTTGGCGGTCAGGTGGGGGCCCACGGCCTGGTGCAGCAGGTCGCGGCACTCGAGCAGCCCGGCGGCCAGCACGCGCCGGTCGAAGGTGAAGTCCACCTGGTGGAAGCTGACGGCCGTCATGGCCAGGCAGCGCGCCCGGTGGCGGAAGCGCCGCAGCAGCGCCAGCTCCTCACCGCCCAGCTGGTCCCCACGCAGCAGCAGTCCCAGCTTCAGGGCCACCTTGACCAGGTTCTTGAGCATCTTCTGGGCCTCCTTGCGGCTGCGCGTGAACTCCCTGGTGGCGCGGTACAGCTCGTCCAGCACCTCGCTGCTGGTGTCATCCACCAGCACGGCCACCACTGCCTTGGACGCCATCTTACTCAGGAGCTTCTTCTGCGCCTGCAGAGCCAGGCTCTTGGTGCTGAAGGTGTCCATGGCCTGCGGGGAACACAGACCACTCCTCAGTTTTGCACGTTGGGGCACTCACACAGAAGAGGTGACACCACCACAGACCCCAGAGGGCCTAACGGAATTTGTTTCTTTAAAAAGTGTCGCCGGGCACGGTGGCTCACGCCTGTAATCCCAGCAATTTGGGAGGCCAAGGCGGGCGGATCGCCTGAGGTCGAGGTCAGGAGTTCGAGACCAGCCTGGCCAGCATGGTGAAACCCCGTCTCTACTAAAAATACAAAAATTAGCCAGGCTTGGTGGTGGGCGCCCATAATCCCAGCTAGTTGGGAGGCTGAGGCAGGAGAATCCCTTGAAGCCGGGAGGCGGAGGTTGCAGTGAGCTAAGACCATGCCACCGCACTGCAGCCTGTAATTCAAGCCTGTGGTTCATGCCTGTGGTCCCAGTGCTCTGGGAGGTTAAGGTGGGAGAATTGCTTGAGGCCAGGAGTTTGAGACCAGCCTGGGCAACATAGCAAGACCCTATCTCTACAAAAAAATCAAAATTTTTATTTTTTATTTATTATTATTATTATTATAAACAGAGAAGGCCTTTCCAAAGCCCACTATCTGTAGGGCCTGACACCAGCCCTCAAACCCATCATATCCTTACTATGAGCTGAGAAGGGGCTCAAGGTGATTATTAGAGGGGGTTCCGTTCCATCCCTCTAGGTCCAGCTCAACACTCCACACCCTCACCCCACAGCTCCATGAGGTGGGGTTCCAAGTGAGCCCCAGACCCCGGGCTGTTCAGGGTGGAGGAGCCCCGTTACTATGGCAGTGCCTCCAGTCCCACTGCCCCCGCAGGGTTGGTTTATTTATTATTTATTTATTTATTTATTTATTTATTATTTAATTATTTTTTTTGAGATGGAATCTTCCTCTGTCGCCCAGGCTGTAGTGCGGTGGCGCGATCTCAGCTCACTGCAAGCTCCGCCTCCTGGGTTCACGCCATTCTCCTGCCTCAGCCTCCGGAGGAGCTGGGACTACAGGCGCCCGCCACCACGCCCAGCTAATTTTTTTTGTATTTTTAGTAGAGACGGGGTTTCACCGTGTTAGCCAGGATGGTCTCAATCTCCTGACCTTGTGATCCGCCCGCCTCGGCCTCCCAAAGTGCTGGGATTACAGATGTGAGCCACCACACCCGGCCCCCAACAGGGTTTATAACAGGCATGTCCAAGGCCTTCAGCCCCGAGTGAGCCAGGGGGTGATGGGTTCACAGGGGGCCATTTGTGGGGTTTCTGGGAAGGCACGGCTCCGATGATTCCTCCAACAGGGAAACATTGACTCGGACAGCCCCCGTCCAGGCTGGGACAGGGGAGGTGTCCAAGGTGAGAGCCTGGCCAGCTCTCGAGGCACAAGGGCCAGGCCTCTGACTGCAGAACCATCCCCCTGTCCCTGTGCTCCTTTTCTCTATCCACCCTGCCCTGTAGCCTGCCCAGTTTCCCTGGCCCTGGAGCTGCCCCTCCACCCACCTCCTTCCTGCAGCTCCGGAATTCTTCGTAAATCTCAGAGTAGGGCATAGCCCTTACCTGCTGAGAACCAGCTGACAGCTCCTCAAAGCTCCCAGGACCAAGCCCCACACCTCACTTGGAGCCCTGAGTCTTCCCTGTGGACCTCAATACCCTAAGGCCCCATCTCCTCCCTGGTGAACTCCTATACACCCCGCAAAGCCTGGCCCCCAAGCCCCTGCCTCTTCCCTGGTAAACTCCTATATATCCCCATCACTTTGGCCCCCAAGTCTCTGCCTCCTCTGAGCCGCAGGTGCCCCAGGCATCCGCATTGCTCCTCTGCTCCCCGGCTCTGCACCCCAACTGGTCTGCCTCACCCCAGGCTGCAGGGGAGATCATGGGCCCAATTCCTTATCCACGGCGTCCCTGCAGACTCCAGAAACATCTGCTGAATGAAGAGGGGAGTGTGGAAGAACTGGGGGAGGAGGGAGGGCCTGAGACCCACCCCCGGTCTCTCTCACTGCCCCAGGCCCTGCTCAGCCTCCACTCCCACCCCAGCGCCAGGCTGCCAGCCTTGGAATGCCATGTGGGCACCCACCTACCCCAGGAGCCCCCACAAAGCCGGTCTTTGTGTGAGTTCAGACTCCGGGAGAAGTTCCAAACCCTCGGCCGCCCTCTGAGGTCAGGGCAGGCACAGGAATTACTGGATGTGCCGCCCCTGCCCTCCGACTTCGGTCACCAGACCCTGGCTCTGCGCAGGCCTAGGCCAGAAGAGGGGTGCTGTTGACTCAGTGCCACGTGGCAGACCCTGAGTCAGCGATGTGTGCCCACTTTGTCATCGCCACCGTGTACTAAGCAGGTTGCCTGTTTTGCAGAAGAGACCACAAAGGCTCAGAGAGGCTAAGCCACTTCCCCAAGGCCACACAGCAATACAGTAACCACTGGCTCTCAACACCCTTGAACCCCAACTCCCTCTGCCTTCCCCACCTAACGCCCTCAACTGGCCGTGAGTCTTAGAAGGCAACCCTGATATTTAGGGCCTGCTCCCAGCTCTGGCCTCTGCAGCAAGCAACTTAACAACAACGTGCCTCAGTTTCCCCATCTGAAATATGGGGAAGATTGGAACTAACTTTGCCCTGGGGCAGAAGCTTGTGACCAAACTGCAATGCCCCCTAAGCTGTGAGCTTCCTCTGGACGAGAGGCTGCAACCACTGCCTGGAACTGCACCCTTCCGTGCCCACCTCAGCTCTGGGAACTTGCAGACCCAGTTCTATCTCAGTGAGATTCCCTGTGCAAAAAAAAAAGCTGGCCGGGCGCGGTGGCTCACACCTGTAATCCCAGCACTTTCGGAAGCCGAGGCGGGAGGATCACGAGGTCAGGAGACTGAGAACATCCTAGCTTACACCATGAAACCCCGTCTCTACTAAAAATACAAAACATTAGCCAGGCGTGGTGGCATGTGCCTGTAATCCCAGCTACTCAGAAGGCTGAGGCAGGAGAATTACTTTGAACCCGGGAGGCGGAACTTGCAGTGAGCCGCCAAGATCACGCCACTGCACTCCAGTCTGGGTGACAAAGCGAGACTCCGTCTCAAAAACAAAACAAAAAAAGACACACAGGCTGGGTGTGGTGGCTCACACCTGTAATCCCAGCACTTTGAGAGGCCGAGGCGGGTGGATCACTTGAGGTCAGGAGTTCGAGACCAGGCTGGGCAACATGGTGAAACCCCCATCTCTACTAAAAATACAAAAATTAGCTGGGCATGGTGGTCGGCGCCTGTAGTCCCAGCTACTTGGAGGGCTGAGACAGGAGAATCACTCAAACCCAGGAGGCGTATGTTGCAGTCAGCTGAGATCACACCATTGGACTCCAGCCTGGGCAACAAGAGCGAAACTCTAGCTCAAAAAAAAAAGGATGTTTGCGGATTCTAAGAGGGAACTCCTGAGCCTCTGGGTCCAGCCTCCCCAGTTCATAGATGAATAAACCGAGGGGACTCGAAGAGGAAAAGGCCTTTCTCTGCATCTGGGGATGAGGCCCCTGGACCCCATCGGCCCTGGAGCCCACGTCTTTCTGCCCATCTCAGGAGCTCTGTGACCCCAGGCAGGGCTGTGCTCCTCTCTGGGCCTTGACTTTCCCATCTGCGAGTCCTGAGGCTGAAGAAGTTGACTCTGGAGGGGAGTCAAGCCTGTTTACAGCTTCAGGAAGGGCCTGGGCTCCCAAGAGCAACCCCCGCCCCCTGCAAGGCCAACAGGAAGAGGGACGGGGGGGCAAGCAGCTGTGGCCTCCCTTCCTGGCCCCCACACTCCTAAGACGGCCGGGGCAGCCCCGGGACCTGCTGACACCTGGGGTGGCCCAGCTGCATGGCCTTCCCTTTCCTCCTCCCTGAGCCATTGTTCTGCCAGAAACGCTCCCATCCAGGCAGCCAGACAGGAGGATGACTCTCTCCCAGGGGAACAGGCCGAGGAACAAAATAAACCTGGCTCTTCCTTCCTGCGGGAGACGGTGTAGCGGCCACATCAGCCCTTACACGGCAGGGCCCTTCCTAGGGAGTCCTGCGGCCTAGGGGCATCGCCCTCCAAATGCCAGGGCACCCCGCCATCGTCACAAGCACACACAGCCCGCTACAGCTTCTGGGATTCAGGTGTTAACACCCATTCAGTGGCTAAGTGAGCATTTATGGAGCACCAGCTGTCCTGGGGCAGAAGCTTATAACCAAACCCCAGTGTCCGGAGCCAGTGACGTGTGCCTATTCGTCATTCCCCCTGGTACTGGCCAGGTTGCCTGCTTTGCAGAAGAGACCACAGAGGCACCAGGTATACAGCAGGCATCAAAACAGATCCCATCCCTGCCTTGCTAAGGCCCTGGCCTTCTAGACCCCAAGCTGCCTCCTCATTACAAAATCATCTGGGCCAGGCGAGGTGGCTCACACCTGTAATCCCAACACTTTTAAGAGGCCAAGGCAGGAGGATTGCTTGAACTGGGGAGTTCAAGACCAGCCTGGGCAACATAGCGAGATCTCATCTCTACAAAAAAAAATTTTTTTAAATTAGCCAGGCATGGTGGCACAAGTCTGTGGTCCCAGGTACTCGAGAGGCTGAGATGGGGAGAATCGCTTGAGCCCAGGAGGTCAAGGCTGCAGTGAGCTATGATCACACCACTGCACTCCAGCCTGAGCAACAGAGCAAGACCCTGTCTCAAAAGGAAAAAAAAAAAAAAAAAAAAAGCCAGATGCACTGGCTCACACCTGTAATCCCAGCACTTTGGGAAGCTGAGGTGGGCAGATCACCTGAGGTAAGAGTTGAGATCAGCCTGGCCAACATGGTGAAACCTTATCTCTACTAAAAATACAAAAAAAATTAGCCGGGCATGGTGGTAGGCACCTGTAATCCCAGCTACTCTGGAGGCTGAGGCAGGAGGATCATTTGAACCCGGGAGGTGGAGGTTGCAGTGACAGTGAACCGAGGTCTCCAGCCTGGGTGATAGAGCGAGACTCCGTCACAAAAAACAAAAAACAAAACAAAACAAAAAACCCAGTCCAACGGCTCCTCAGACATCTAAACACACAGTTACCATAGGACCCAGCAATTCCACTTTGGGGGATCTACCCAAGAGAAACGCAAGCATACAGCACGCAAACACTTGTTTTGCACGTGATGGTTTACAGTAGCATGACCCGGGGTAGCCTGCAAGTGGAAGCAACTCAAATGTCCATATGTCCATTAATGGGTGAATGAATAAACACAATGAGATCGGTCCAAGCAATGGAATGTTCTCTAGCCATAAAAGGAGCGAGGCTCACACACAAGCTCCAGCGTGGATGCACCTTGAGGACATCATTCCCAGTGACAGAAGCCAGACACACAAGGCCACACAGTGTGTGATCCCACTTCTATGAAATGTTCAGGAAGGGCCAGGCGCGGTGGCTCATGCCTGTAATCCCAGCACTTTGGGAGGCCGAGGCGGGCGGATCACGAGGTCAGGAGATCAAGACCATCCTGGCTAACACGGTGAAACCCCGTCTCTACTAAAAACACAAAAAATTAGCCGGGCGCGGTGCCGGGCACCTGTAGTCCCGGCTACTCGGGAAGCTGAGGCAGGAGAATGGCGTGAACCCGGGAGGCGGAGCTTGCAGTGAGCCGAGATCGCGTCACTGCACTCCAGACTGGGTGACAGAGCGAGACTCCATCTCAAAAAAAAAAAAAAAAAAAGTTCAGGAGAGGCCTGTCCACAGGGACAGAAAGCGGATTCGCGGGTGCTGGAAACTGGAAGAGGGGAAAATGGAAAGCGATTGCTAAATTGGGAACCAGGTTTTTTTGGGGTGAATGGTAATGTAATGTTCTGGAATTAGAGATTCCAGAAATTTATGGTCACATAACTTTCTGGTTATAAATTGTACACTTTAAAACAATGATTGGCCATGTGCGGTGGCTCATGCTTGTAATCCCAGCAGTTTAGGAGGCAGAGGCAGGAGGATCACTTGAGGCCAGGGGTTCAAGACCAGCCTGGCCAACATAGTGAGACCTGGACTCAACTGAAAAAAAAAAAAAAAAAAAAAGTCGGCCGGGAGTGGTGGCGAGCACCTGTAATTCCAGCTACTCGGGAGACTGAGGCAGGAGAATCGCTTGAACCCGGGAGGCAGAGGTTGCAGGGAGTCGAGATTGCGCCACTACACTCCAGCCTGGGTGCAAAAACTGTTCCCCTGCTGGAAGGAGGAGGTGCCAGTAACCAATAAATAGAAACAAACAAGTTAATTTCAGGAAGAGAGATATGGGCCATGGGGGTGAGGGATGAAGTTCAGGGTAACCAGGAGGGCCTCTCTAGGGAGGGACTGGGCCGGTTGAACTGGGCCTGCAATGATAGGGTCTGCGGGAAGATGCTCCAGGCAAAGGGCACAGCCTGTGCAAAGGCCCTGGGGCAGGGCTGTGTCACGCTTGTTACAGGAACAGCCAGGAGGCCTCAGCCCTGTCCACAGCCTCTGTCCAGGTCCATCCACAGCTCTGAGGTCTCCCTGCTGTGACCCTTGGCAAGCCCCATGCACGGGGACAGCTTTCCCATCTGTAAAATGGGTGACCAGGCACCAACTCCCTGGTTCCCTTGACTCTTCCCCTGCTCCCTATATTTTTTTTTTTTTTTTTTTTTTGCGACAGATCCTCCTGCCTTAGCCTCCCAAAGTGCCGGGACTACAGGCGTGAGCTACCACCCCTGGCTTAAATGTACTTTATTTAACTATAAGTTTATGTATGTATGTATGTTTGTTTGTTTGTTTGTACGTATTTTGAGATGGAGTCTTGCTCTGTCTCCCAGACTGGAGTGCAGTGGCCAAATCTCAGCTCACTGCAACCTCTGCCTCCCAGGTTCAAGCGATTCTCCTGCCTCAGCCTCAGCCTCCCAAGTAGCTAGGACTACAGGTGCATGCCACCACACCCGGCTGGTGTATTTGTATTTGTACAAAAATACAAATTTGTGTATTTTTAGTAGAGATGGGGTTTGGCCATGTCGGCCAGGCTGGTCTCGAACTCCTGGCCTCAAGTGATCTACTCGCCTCGGCCTCCCAAATTGCTGGGATTACAGGTGGGAGCCACCACACCCAGCCTTAACTATAAGTTTATATTCTCCCACGTTAAATAATGGCTGCGTTTAACTACCAGATGGCAAAATTCCTGAAAACACAGGAGGTGGCTCTGGTGAGCTGGCTGCAATTATGTCACAAGTCCCTGCCATTCCCACCCCTGTCCCATGAATTCTTCATGCCCCTTACAGACAGTGTCAATAATTGATGGATCTGCTCCACAGGGCCACACCAGCCACTCCATCTGTCTTGTCTCAGCCCGGGCTGTACTCCGGGGGCCCAGGGAGGCCTCAGGCCTCTTCCCACTGAGGCCAGTGATCCCAGGCCTCATCCCACCAACTCCCAGGGTCCCACTGCACCAGGCCCTTTAAGACCCATGACTCACACTCTGGGCGCGGTGGCTGACGCCTGTCATCCCAGCACTTTGGGAGGCCGAGGCGGGCAGATCACCTCGTCAGGAGTCCAAGACCAGCCTGGCCAACATGGTGAAACCCCATCTCTACTAAAAATACAAAAATTAGCAAAATGTGTGGCACACGCCTGTAATCCCAGCTACTCGGGAGGCTGCGTCACGAGACTCGCATGAACCTGGGGGGCGGAGGTTGCAGTGAGCTCCACTTCACTCCAGCCTGAGAAACAGAGTGAGACTCTATCTCAAAAAAAAAAAAAAAAAAAAAAATCCATGACTCAAGACTTGCAAGCCGGTGTCCATTTTATTTTTATTTATTCACTTTTTTTTTTTAAGATAAGGTCTTACTCTGTTGCCCAGGCTGGAGTGCAGTGGTACCATCATAGCTCACTATAGCCTCGACCTCCTGGGCTCAAGTGATCCTCCCACCTCAGCCTCCTGAGTAGCTGGGACTACAGCTGGTTAATTTTTTTTTTTTTTGTAGACGTGGCGTCTTGCTATGTTGCCCAGGCTAGTCTCGAACTCCTGGGCTCAAGTGATCCTCCCGCCTTGACCTCCCAAAGTGCTGGGATTGCAGGCGTGAGCTGCTACACTTGGCCAGTGTCCATTTTATTTTATTTTTTTGAGACGGAGTTTCACTCTTGTTGCCCAGGCTGGAGTGCAATGGCGTGATCTCAGCTCACTGCAACCTCTGCCTCCTGGGTTCAAGTGATTCTCCTGCCTCAGTCTCCCAAGTAGCTGGGATTACAGGCATGCGCCACCACGCCCGGTTAATTTTGTATTTTTAGTAGAGACGGGGTTTCTCCATGTTGGTCAGGCTGGTCTCGAATTCCTGACCTCAGGTGATCCGCCCGCCTCGGCCACCCAAAGTGCTGGGATTACAGGCATGAGCCACCGTGAACGGCCAATTTTATTTTTTATTTATTTTTTGAGACAGAGTCTCGCTCTGTTGTGCGATCTCAGCCCACTGCAGCCTCCACCTCTCGGGTTCAAGCAATTCTCCTGCCTCAGCCTCCCAAATAGCTGGGATTACAGGCACCTGCCACCATGCCTGGCTAAGTTTTGTATTTTTAATAGAGATGGGGTTTTGCCATGTTGGCCAGGCTGGTCTCCTCCTGGGCTCAAGCGATCCTCCTGCCTCGGCCTCCCAAAATGCTAGGATTACAGGCGTGAGCCGCCACACTTGGCCAGTGTCCATTTTAGTTATGGCAAAAGAGAGAGGAGAATCTGTTGGCCCAAGTTGGGGGTGACATCAGTTGTTCTCAAACTGGGTTCCCCAGAACCCTCAGGACCACCCCATGGATGGGCAGGGGCCAGCTGCCTGCTGGGTTGTGGCGGGGAGCCTGGACACTTTCCACGGTGGCCAGATTTCCACTGGAGAAAGGGTTTGAGGGCCAAACATGAATTATCAGGTACCCACAGCCCATGACTCTGCAGAGGAGGGGACAGGCTTGCCTCAGCCCAAGCAATAGGTTCTTACAGTGCAGAGAAGCCTAGGATCACCTGGCAGGAGGTGCATCCAGCCCCTAAATGTGTCCCAACGCAACCTACTTCTTTTTTTTTTTTTTTTTTTTTTTTGAGACAGAGTCTCGCTCTGTTGCCCAGGCTGGAGTGCAGTGGCGCGATCTCAGCTCACTGCAACCTCTGCCTCCTGGGTTCAGGTGATTCTCCTGCCTCAGCCTCCTGAGTAGCTGGGATTACAGGCACGCGCCACCATGCCTGGGTAATTTTTGTATTTTTAGTAGAGACGGGGTTTCACCATGTTGGTCAGGCTGGTCTCCAACTCCTGACCTCAGGTGATCCACCTGCCTCAGCCTCCTAAAGTGCTGGGATCACATGAGCCACCGTGCCTGGCCTAATGCAAGCCGCTTCTTATCTCCCCCACAGCCTCCATCCTCTTCCCTCGGCACCATCTATCCCCATGCCCCCCGTCTATCCTCCCTGTAGCAGCCAACGGGTGCCTGTGAGTACCTGAGTCAGGTTCCATCCTTCCCCTGCCACCACCCTCCATGGCTCCCACCTCTCTTGGGGTCAAAGCCAAGTGTTCTGGCAGCCCGTAAGATCCTGCACACCCTGCCCCATCCCCTCTTTGCCCTCCCCTCCTCCCTCTCTGCTCCTCCTCACTGCTCCAGCCCCGTGGGCCTCCTTGCTCTCCTCCACCATGCCAGGCTCTATCCTGCCCCAGGGCCTTTACACAACCTGTGCCCTCTGCCTGAGCTGCTCTTCTCCCAGGTCTCCACATGGCTGCTGCTTTCTTCTCATCCAGGTCTGGGTTTACATGGCCCCTCCTCAGGAGGCCCTCCCAGATCCCCCATCTATTTTATTTATTTTATGTGTATATTTTTTAATTTTTTTTTTTTGAGATGGAGTCTCACACTGTTAACCCAGGCTGGAGTGCAGTGGTGCGATCTCAGCTCACTGCAACCTCTGCTGCCTGGGTTTAAGTGTTTCTCCTGCCTCAGCCTCCTGAGTACCTGGATTACAGGCACCCACCACCACGCCCGGCTCATTTTTGTATTTTTAGTAGAGACAGGGTTTTGCCCTCTTGGCCAGGCTGGTCTCGAATTCCTGACCTCAGGTGATCTGGCCACCTCGGCCTCCCAAAGTGCTGGGATTACAGGCGTGAGCCACGGCGCCCAGCCAATTCTCTTCTTTTTCTTTGAGACAGGGTCTCACTCCTGTCACCCAGGCTGAAGTGCAGTGGCATGATCTCGGCTCACTGCAGCCTCAACCTCCCTGGGCTCAGGTGATCCTCCCACCTCAGCCTCCAGAGTGGCTGGGACTACAGGCCCACGCCACCACACCTGGCTAATTTTTTTTTCTTTGTTTTAAGTAGAGACAGGATTTCACCATGTTGCCCAGGCTGAGAAATTCTCTAGATGGACCTGCAAGTTTTTGGTTATAGGGAAACTGAGTCAGAGAGGGTCAGGAGCTTGCCTGTTTATAAAGCAGTGATGTGGCAGAATCAGAATTTGAACCCAGCCTTTAACCTAGTGCAATCCTTTCCTCATCCTAGTCAATGGCACATTTGGGGTTCAAGTCTCCTCTCTCCCAGAGCCCACCCCAGAGGGGAAGGATCGAAGCCTTAGGAAGCTTCTAGAAGCACTGTGTCCTGTAATCCCCTCCTCGGGCTTTTAACAATGTCTTGCTGAATCTCCCCCACCCCTCAAAGCACCCTCCTTCCCCCCAGTTATCTCAGCCCTACAAGAAAAAGGAGATGACCAGCCCCATTGGACAGATGGGGAAACTGAGGCCTAGAAGCTGGGGATTTACAAGATCCCAAGAACTCTGCCAGAGGTCCCTGCGTCAAAGCTCGAGCGGGTGTGATTCCAGGGA
The DNA here is from genome assembly GCF_028885625.2 of Pongo pygmaeus. NCBI lineage: Eukaryota > Metazoa > Chordata > Mammalia > Primates > Hominidae > Pongo > Pongo pygmaeus. The sequence continues at coordinate 4,538,175 of NC_072393.2, read as the reverse complement.
GGTCATCTGCTGAGGGGTGTCGGGAGATGCTGGGAAGGGGCAGGCACGCTGTGGAACTGGGCTGTTCCTGCCTCTCACTCTGCCTCCTTGCCCCGCTCCCCGGCTGTAACACCTGAGGCTGTACCTGGGCAAGTGTGAGTCATTTTTTAGCATTGACGTCTCTCTGGGAGGAGTGTTTCCCTGTCAATGGCTGGAGTTTTGTCCTCAAGGTACCCTTTTGTGGCCCCATTGGACAGACAGGGACACTGAGGGCTCCGGAACCCCACCATACTGAATTGTCAAGCAATCAAAAGACCCCTCGCCCACCTGGGCTGACCCCTGGGGAAACGGGGATGAGGAAACTGAGGCTCTGGAGGCACCTGACCGTCGGTCCAAGGCCACACAGCGGGAGGGGCCATACTTCGGGACCTCAGACCTGCACCCGTCTGCAGAGCCGCGCCACCATCAGAGCGGGGTTCAAGCCACCCCGCCCCGTATTCCCCTCAGGGGTCCAGGCACTCACCCACCACCTGTATCTCAGGCTGCTGCAGCCTCTGGCTAGTGCCCGATTCACCCAGGTGTTTGTGTGGCTGGAGACAGCCCTTTGTTCACCGTTTCCATAGGTACAGCGTCCCTGAGCGGCCCCTCCTCTGCCCCTCCCAGCCCTTGCCTGTGCAGGTCCTGGGCCCGGCCCAACCAGGGAGCTTGTTAGGTTTCAAAGTTGGCGCCCTCGGACCTGCCGTAGTGGCAGAGGGCACAGCCCATGCAAAGGCCCTGAGACAGGACCTTGCCTGGGGTGTTGGAGGAACAGGAGGAGGCCAGTGTGACTGGGGCAGAGCCACAGCGAGAGTCAGGCAGGTTATGAGCAGGGCCTATATTCCTGCATCTGATCCCCCAGCAGCCCTCAACTCGGGGAGTTATGACCCACTCCTGTCTTACAGATGAGGAAACTGAGGCTCCGCAGAATTGAAAAACTGGTTCAAGATATCATGCGGATGGCAGAGCTCAAACCTAGATTGGTCCAAGCTCCGCCACCACTGGGCTGGCCCCGCTGGGGCCTCCCAAGGCGTTCATCGCCCCCAGCTGAGCTGGGACTGGCTCAGGAAATAAACTCTGGCGGCCTGTTTACACCTGGGGCTGCTCCTCCACCAGCCCTTCCCCCCACCATAGAGAAGGTGCTAGGAAGTGTGAGGATGCAGAGAAAACAGATTCTGTCCTGCCTCTGTCCCCACTTCCCTGGCCAAACATTGGAAGCATTGGCCTCTTTCTAGGCTTTAGTTTACCATCCCGGGAAATGGGCGTAGTTCGACTTCACAGAAAAGGCCAGGAGGCGACAGATGTCCTTCAGATCACCTGCCAATTACCTTAGCAGCGACGGTCCCAGTTCACAGCTGGCAAAACTGAGGCCAAGGCACCACAGGCCACTTGGGAGCTCGTTAGGGGCCAGTCTGGGTGGGCCCGGGCTGGCCTAGGCCTGGCTCCCCGCCACCGATGCCTGGACCGATGCCTGGTTTAGCTAGAAGCTACAGTCATGCCCACCTCCGCACGGCTGGCCCAGCTGCCCACCCCCTGGAATGCCCTCAGGGTTCTGGAATCTGGCCTGAGCACCTGCGGCCCTGCAGTTAAAGGGGGCAGAGTCCACTAGAGTCTACATGGGGGATGGGGGTGCTGGTCCCAGAGCACAGCCCCACGCCAAGGGGGGCAATTGAGACTCAACCTGTCTCCCCCTAACCTATATAGCGAGAGTGACAGAGAGACAGAGGGAAACTGAGGCAGGAATGCAGACGGACAGGCGGTGGGATGCAGAAGCATTAAGGGGCGGGAGAGACAGAGGGCGGCCAGGTGTCCCCCGGGATGCGCTGAAATGGGGGGCGCCCCGGCACTGCTAGCTCACCTGCTCTCGGAGCAGAGTCCGTACGTCCAACCGTCGGGGGTCCGTCCAGCCGCCTCCGTGGGCCGGGGCCGTTGCCGCGGCGGTGGGATCAGCGCCGGAGCCGGGGCCAGGGCCGGGGCGGGGCGGGCAGCGCGGCCCCGCCCTCCACTCGCCTCGCCCCTCGGCAGGCCACGCCCTCCACTCGCCCCGCCCGCAAGGAAGGGACCGGAGAGTTGCCAGGCATGGGGGGGCGGGCCGAGCGCTCCGGATTAGCCAATGACAGGGCGGGCAATGTACGAAAAGGCCAATGGGAGCAGGGCACTGCGCCCGGAGGGGGAAGTGGGGGGAAGGGGCGGAGCCTGGGGCGGGGTCAGGCGGCTCTGGGGGATTCCTCCGGAATCGCGAAGGGGCCCGGATGCGGGGGCGAGGCCGTCGTGGGGGTGCCGGCCACAGAAAAGGGAAGAGATAAGAGTACGAGACAGACAGAGAACCTGGGGAGGGAGGCACAGAGACACCAACAGGAAGAGACCAGAGAGCTAAAAGGCAAAACAGACCAACCACGTGGTTCTGCACGGGCCCCTTCCTCCTGGGGCTAATTTACCCACCTGGATAATAGGAATTTCGGCAGAAGCATGTTTCTCAAAGTACGTCCTCGGGGAACCCTTCGCGTCAGAAAGATCTGAGAGTCCATTTAAAAATGCAGATTCCAACTAGGCGTGGTGCCTCATGCCTGGAATCCCAGCACTTTGGGAGGCCAAGGCAGGAGGATCCCTTGAGCCCAGGAGTTTGAAACCACCCTGAGCAACCTAGGGAGACCCTGTCTCTACAGAAAAAAAAAAAAAAAGAAAGAAAGAAAAGAAGAAGAACAAAATAAGTTAAAAATTTAAAAATACAGATTTCTGTGCCACCAGAAGGGATGAATCTAACCCAGGGTTGTGGGGCTATAGATAAATCTTTGGGGTGAGGTGGAGGGCTCCTGGAGACACCATCAGAGGATCGCCAGGTCCAGCCTCGATTTCCGTAGGAATGAACCTGCAGGACACACAGGAGTCTCCCGGCTGCGCAGCGCCAGCTGGGGTCCCCCGGGGAGGATGCAGCTGTGAGTCCTGGGAACCAGGCCCTGGAGCTGCTCCCAGGTCCCCTGCAGCACCATTTCCGCTCTGCAGCCCCAACTCTGGGTCCCGGTTGCAGCTAGGGCCTAGGGAGCCCATAGCAACCTCGCAGCTTCTTCCTCCAGGAAGCCAGACAACAAATTGTTGAGGGCCTGTTGTGTGTCCTGACCTGCACACGGGATTCAGGAAGACCGAGGCACAGGCCTCAGGAGGCAAAAGTAAGTTAAATATCTCATTGGCTGGGCCCGGTGGCTCACCCCTGTAATCCCAGCACTTTGGGAGGCCGAGGTGGGCGGATCACCTGAGGTCAGGAGTTTGAGACCAGCCTGGACAACATGGTGAAACCCCCTCTCTACTAAAAATACAAAAATTAGCCGGGTGTGGTGGCACATGCCTGTAATCCCAGCTACTCAGGAGGTTGAGGCAGGGGAATCGCTTGAACTCTGGAGGCGGAGGTTGCAGTGAGCCAAGATCGGGCCACTGCACTCCAGCCTGGGCGACAGAGCAAAATTCCATCTCAAAAAATAAAATAAACACACAAAAAATTAGCTGAGTGTGGTGGTGCATGCCTGTAGTCCCAGCTACTCAGGAGGCTGAGGTGCAAGAATTGCTTGAACCACGGAGGCAGAGATTGCAGTGAGCTGAGATCGTGGCACTGCACTCCAGCCTGGGCTACAAAGCAAGAGTCCATCTCAAAAAATAAAAAACAAAAATATGAAAAAATTAGCCAGGAGTGGTGGTGCACGCCTGTAGTCCCAGCTACTTGGGAGACTAAGGCACAAGAATCACTTGAACCCAGGAGGCAGAGGTTGCAGTGAGCCGAGATCGCGCCACTGCACTCCAGCCTGGGCGACAGAGCGAGACTCTGTTTCAAGAAACAAAACAAAACACCTTCTTATTTCATTTTGGAGGAGGAGACTGAGGCCCAGAGAGAGGAAGTAAGTTGCCTGAGGTCACACAGGCACAAGGTGGTAGTCAGGAGTGACTGTCCCATTTCACAGATGATGAAATGGAACTCCAGAGGGAGGAAGGGATGGGTTCCAGGCCACACAGCCAGGTGAGGCAGAGATGGGATTAGGACCTGATTAGGTCTGACTTTGGTGTGGTGTGTACAGCTCCTCTCTCAACCCCAGCATCAAGGGGGTCTCCCCATCAGGGCAGGAGGACTGGAGGCATCTGAGCCTAGTGTGATTTCGCCTTTTTTCTTTCTTTCTTTCTTTTAGACAGGGTCTCGATTTGTCACCCAGGCTGGAGTGCAGTGATGCAATCTCAGCTCACTGCAGCCTCAACTTCCTGGACTCAAGCAATCCTTCTGCCTCAGCCTCCCAAGTAGCTGAAATCACAGGTGTGCACCACCAAGTTCGGCTAATTTTTATATTTTTTAATAGAGATGGGGGTGTCTCACTATGTTGCCCAGGCTGGTCTCGAACTCCTAGCCTCAAGCAGTCCTCCTGCCTCTGCCTCCCAAAGCGCTGGGATTACAGGCAAGAGCCACCACACCTGGTCTCTTTTCTATATCAGATAAGAAGGTTGGGACTCGGGAGGGCTGGGGTTCAGTGGGGTGTGTAGGGGTGGGGGAGGGATGATCTTGGCCAAGAATGCAGGCTCACTGGGTGATGGGGCTCAGTGAGAATAGGGCCTCTGCTGGGATTGGGCTCTGTCTACAGTAAGGGTGCAGCCCAGGGTCAGGGTTCTGCCTAGAGTCGGAGGCTCTGTCGCGGGTCCAGGCTCAGCCCAGAGTCGGGATTTAGACGGGGTCGCAGACTCTATTCCGGGTCAGACCTCAGCCTAGAGGGGGGCTCAGCCCTGAGTTGGGAGCTCAGGCGGATGGAGACTGTATTGAGTTTGAGGCTTGGCCCAGGGCCAGGGCTCAAAGACAGATCAGAGGCTCTATCCAAAGTTGGGGTCTCAGCCCAGGTCCCAGTTCTACTGGGATTGAGGTTTAGCCCAAGGCGGGAGCTCAGGCCAGTGTCGCGGTTCCGTAGGAGGTCGGAGATCGATCCAGAGCTGGGGGCTCTATAACCCGGTAAAGCTCAGCCGGGTGGGAGTCGGGTCCGGAGTCCCGAGGGTCCCGGGGGTCGCCGCCGCGCCGTTTCCGATCATGCCCGGCAGAGGGCGCGCTCTGTCCACAGCCCGGGCTGGCGGCGCCTTTGCTTCCCCGGAACCGGCGGCCGGGGCGGGCGGGATCTGCGTGCGGGGCGGGGTCTCCAGGCCCAAGTCTCCCCGGAGCCTAGACTCACCAGAGTCACCCGCACCCCGAGGCCAGGCCTCGCACCCTGCCGGGCTGTGCAACCTGCAGCTAGTGACCCCCTTCTCCGGGCCTCTGCCCCGGCCCAGTGCCATGGGATCTCGGTTGGGGGAGCTATGGAACCTTGAATGTGGGGGCGATGGGACTCCGTTTGCGGGGATGATGAGACCCTGGTTGGGCTGGGGGATTGGACTCCGCTTGTGGGGTGATGGGACCCTGGTTGCGGGGGGCCGATGAGATCCCAGTTGAGGGGCTTGGAGGAGGCGGCTTATTCTGTTCTGCAGGAGCCTGGGGGACTCGTCCTGGGGGCCAGAACGCACTCCCCTCCCCCTTCCCCCTCTCCCAATGGTAACTCCTACACGTCCGCCATCTGTCCCCAGCCCATCTGTCTGTCTCTGCAAGACCCTTTCCAAGGCCACTTGAGAAAGGGGGTGGGTGGGCGAGCCCAGAGCAGGGACGGAAGGAGGGAGCGAATCTTGCTGGAGGGCTCACCTCTCAAAGTCCAGGCCCGGGGGCCTCCTGGAACTTTCCCAAGGTCACTGGAAGAGAGGGAGGGGCTGTCACCCTCCCTGGGGTCAGGGGCTGGGCGTGGGGTCAGGGGCGCACTCCTTTTCCCCCACCCACTAAACCAACTCCCTATATCTTCCCGCTGCCAGAGAAGGAGCCAGCCTGCCCCCGAGGGAGGGTGGATTTACAAGTGTCAGCCGTGCAGACGCCAGCCTGTGTCAGCCGGGTGTCTGGGGAGGTAGAAGGCGCGTGTGTGCCCCTGTGGGTGGGTGGGTGTGTTTGGGGAGAGGGCAGCCCGATCTTCTGCTGCCCCTGGGGATAGAGAGTCCTTAGTCATCCCGGGCAGGAAAGGAAACTTCACTTTTTGGAACCTCAGTGACTGCATCTGGAAGATGGGTGCAGTGATCGTAGCAGATTCAGAGATACAGGGTGCTGGGACTCAGCATTCTTGCATTGGCTGACGGCCTCAATAAGACACCGGCAGTCGGGCGCGGTGGCTCACGCCTGTAATCCCAGGACTCTGGGAGGCCAAGGCGGGCAAAACACTTGAGGTCAGTTCGAGACCAGCCTGGCCAACATGGTGAAACCCCGCCTCTACAAAAAATTCAAAAATTAGCTAGGCGTGGTGGTGAGCGCCTGTGGTTTCAGCTACTTAGGAGGCTAAGGCAGGAGAATCATTTGAACCTGGGAGGCAAAGGTTGCAGTGAGCCGAGATTGTGCCACAGGACTCCAGTCTGGGTGACAAAGCAAGACTGTCTGAAAAAAAAAAAAAAAGGAAAGGAAAAAGAAAACAGCTGAGAATTGCCGCACCCAGAGATCAGAAAAGCTGGGGTATTTATCCCCCCATGTTCAACCAGCATTGACAAAGGACTACTCCCAGGAACCTTAGCTCTGGGCAGAGAGAATGCTCCAAAACAGGGAGATATGTCTGTGGTTCTGAGCAGCTGCTACAGGACATGACTCAGTGTGGGCTGATGAGAGCCAGCCCCGGGGCTTAGTCCAGAACTACAGAGGAGGCAGCACCAGCCTGGGGAAATACCAGCTGGGATCTGCTAAGGACTGGTATGAGATCTGCCTTGTGGCAGAAGCTAGGGGAGGAGAACAGAGCTAAGTCCGGGAAGGAGACTAAATACTGGGGCCTCTTGATCAAACTGTGCCTGAAGCCCCTCTAGACTAGGAAAGGACCTTTCTTTCTTTCTTTCTCTCTTTCTTTCTTTCTTTCTCTCTTTCTTTCTTTCTCTCTCTCTCTCTCTCTCTCTTTCTCCCCCTCCTTCCCTCCTCTCTCTCTCTCCCCACCACCCGTCTTGGTGGAGTCTGACTATGTTGTCCAGGCTGGTCTTGAACTCCTGGCCTCAAGTGATCTGCCTGCCTCAGCCTCCCAAGGTGCTTGGATTACAGACATGAGCCTCTGCGCCCAGCCCTAACACCTTGTATTTTAACAGCTGGGTGATATGTTCAGGTCCTCTACTGGACTGAGAGTCCTGGAAGAGCAGGTCTGGGCCCATTTTTCTCCTGCCATGTTCCTGGTGCCCAAAACAGGGCCTGGCACACAGTAGGTGCTCACTTAAATGAGTGTTAAGCAATCAAATGAGATTTCTTTTCTCAATTTGTGGTTGAGAAAACAAAGCCCAGGAAGGGGAGCAGACTTGTCCACAAAGCAAGTGGGAATCTGGGTCAGGATTCAAATCAGACTTATGTGTTTCATTGCCCAGCACGTCCCTTCACCCATGGAGCCCTTCTGTCTTCCGCCCGGTCTTTCCCCACCATGGCTCGGTCTGGCCAGCCTCTCTGCTCCTTATCTCCCTGAAATGCCCCCCACCTCCGCCACAGCTTCCAGGGAGACCCCACAGGGCCCAGGCAATCCGGGAGGGCTTCCTGCAGGAAGGGCTCCTAGACAGCGCGGTGTGCTGAGAGCTGTGTCTGACTGTGAAATGCCGGCTGATTTGCTCATCTACATCTTTGCAGGAGGCACAGGGCGCAGGTGGGAAATATTCCCACAGCTGTCCTCACACTTACCCATCTGTCCCAGTGACTTCATCAGAGCCTGAGCTGGGGGTGTGGCCGACCTCATCTTCCCACCTCCTGGAGTGTGGTGAGCAGAATCCTGACCTGTTAAAAGTATTAACTCAGCAGCCCCACGCCTGGCCTGAATCTCAGGCAGCGAGCTCCTTCTGCTCATTGTCTGAGTCTCTGCCTGCTGTTAAAGTTCCCCTTTTAGCTGATAAGGAAAATGAGCCCAGAGTGTGACTTCTCTTGCCCCGGAGACACACAGCATGTGCTGAGAGCTGGACTGCTCTCTCCTTGGCCACTGCCCTGCCTCTTCAGTGCATTCTCTGCAAAGCCACTAGAGGGTGCCTGTGAGCACCTGACTCAGGTCCTGTTCCTCCTCTGTCCACAGCCCTCTATGGCTCCCACCTCCCTCGAGGTCAAGACCCAAGTCCTTCATGCAGCCCATGAGGGCCTGCGCGACCTGCCCCGTCCCCTCCTTGCCCTCCCCTCCTGCCTCTCTACCCCTCTCTCACTCTACTTCAGCCACACCTGCCCCCTTGCTATTCCTCCAACATGCCAGGTGTGTTCCTGCCCCAGGGCCTTTGCACGCATGGTGCCCATAGCCTGGGATGCTGTTCCCTGGAGATCTTCATAGAGCACTTGCTCTAATCAGCTCGGGATGAGCAACGGAGAGGGAGAAAACCACTCACAGAGGGATAGGGGAATGCTAATGAAACGCTTTTTTTTTTTTTTTTTTTTGGAACGGAGTTTTGCTCTGTTGCCCAGGCTGGAGTGCAATGGCGTGATCTCGGCTCACTGCAACCTCTGCCTCCTGGGTTCAAGCGATTCTCCTTCCTCTTCCTCAGTCTCCCGAGTAGCTGGGATTACAGGTTCATGCCACCACATCAAGCTAACTTTTGTATTTTTAGTAGAGACGGGTTTCACCATGTTGGCCAGGCTGGTCTCGAACTCCTGACGTCAAGTGATCCGCCTGCCTCAGCCTCCCAAGGTGCTGGGATTACAGGCGTGAGCCCCCGCAGCCAACCGATGAAACCTTTTCTAGCTGCCTTCATCTCTCCTCCTGAAGAAAGACCTTCAGCGCAGCTGGTGAGTCACAGTCACGGCGGGGCCTCTGTTTCCCCATTTGTAAGAGACAAGTAACGCTTCCCAAATCTGTGCCAATGGCTTCTCATCTTTTCTTCAATTTTCCCGTATCCACAGTTATCTATTTTCCTTTAAACCTCACATCTGAAATATCAGTCAATGTATTTTAAAAATCTCTTTTAGCCGGGCACGGTGGCTCTCGCCTGTAATCCCAGCTCTTTGGGAGGCTGAGGCGGGAGGATCGCTTGAGGACAGGAGTTCCAGACAAAGCTGGGTAACATAACAAGACTCCATCTCTACAAAAAAAAAAAAAAAATACAAAGATTAGCCAGACCACAGTTGTGGTGGTGCACACCTGTGGTCCCAGCTACTCAGGAGGCTGAGGTGGGAGGATCACTTGAGCCTGGAAGGCCGAGTGATCTGGTTTGCTTCTGTGTCCTCACCCAAATCTCATCTTGAATTGTAATCCCCACATGTCGAGGGAGGGAGGTGATTGGATCATGGGGGCAGTTTCCCCAAGCTGTTCTCGTGATAGTGAGTGAGTTGTCACGAGATCTGATGGTTTGATAAGTGTTTGAAGTTTCTCCTTTGTCCAGCCGTCTTGTGAAGAAGGTGGCTGCTTCCTCTCCCACCATGATTGTAAATTTCCTGAGGCTTCCCCAGCCATGAGGAACCAAGTCAATTAAATCTCTTTCCTTTATAAATTACCCAGTCATGGTGGCTCACGCCTGTAATCCCAGCACTTTGGGAGGCCAAGGTGGGCAGACCACAAGGTCAAGAGATCCCGGCCATCCTGGCCAACATGGTGAAACTCCATCTCTACTAAAAATTACAAAAAATGTAGCCGGGCGTGGTTGCAAGCGCCTGTAGTCCCAGCTATTTGGGAGGCTGAAGCAGGAGAATCACTTGAACCCGGGAGGTGGAGGTTGCAGTGAGCCGAGATCTCGCCACTGCGCTCCAGCCTGGGCGACAGAGTGTGACCCCGTCTCAAAATAAATAAATAAATAAACAAATAAAAATAAATAAATAAATTACCCAATCTCTGGGACGTTCTTTATAGCAGTGTGAGAACAGACCAATACATTCAGACTGTAGTGAGCTGTGATGGCATTCTAACCTGGGTGACAGAATGAGACCCTGTCTCTAAAAAAATAAAAATAAAAAATAAATCCTTTTTTTTAAATCACAAAGGTGAAAGGAAAATCACCTTCTCTCACCATAGATTGAAGGTAACTGAAAATATAATTTATTCTGATTGACTTAAATGGATCCCGTAGTGACGGAAGGAATCACAGGTGGGAGAGACTTACAACCACTCCCTGGACCCCTCGCCCCTGGCAGGACCCAACTGAGACTTGAGAAAGACAGAACAGATATTCAAAGGGGTCACTGTGCAACTAGGCTTCCATGTTATTTCATACCACACCAAACACTCTCTGAAGTCATATTTTGTTTTGTTTTTTGTTGGTTGTTGGTTTTGAGACGGAGTTTCGCTCTTGTTGCCCAAGCTGGAGTGCAGTGGTGTGATCTCTGATCACTGCAACCTCTGCCTCCCAGGTTCAAGTGATTCTCCTGCCTCAGCCTTCTGAACAGCTGGGATTACAGGTGCGCACCACTGCGCCCGGCTAATTTTTGTATTTGTATTTAGTATTTATTTATATATTTTTTTGAGATGGAGTCTTGCTCTTATTGTCCAGGCTGGAGTGCAATGGCACAATCTGTGCTCACTGCAACCTCCGCCTCCCGGGTTCAAGCAATTCTCCTGCCTCAGCCTCCCAAGCAGCTGGGATTACAGGCGCCCACCACCACACCCTGCTAATTTTTGTATTTTTAGTAGAGACAGTGTTTCACCATGTTGGCCAGACTGGTCTCAAACTCCTGACCTCAGATGATCCGCCCGCCTTGGCTCCCAAAGTGCTGGGATTGCAGGTGTGAGCCACCACGCCCGGCCAATTTTTGTATTTTTAGTAGAGATGGGTTTCTGCCATGTTGGCCAGGTTGGTCTCAAACTCCTGACTTCAGGTGATCCTCTTCCCTTGGCCTCCCAAAGTGCTAGGATTCCAGGTGTGAGTCACCACGCATGGCCTTTTTTTTTTTTGACACAGAGCCTCGCTCTGTTGCCCAGGCTGGAGTGCAGTGGCATGATCTCACTGCAACTTCTGCCACCTGGGTTCAAGAGATCCTCCTGCCTCAGCCTCCCAAGTAGCTGGCATTACAGGCGCCTGCTACCACACCCGGCTAATTTTTATATTTTTAGTAGAGACGGGGCTTCACCATGTTGGCCAGGCTGGTCTTCAACTCCTGACCTCTAGTGGTCTGCCCACCTCTGCCTCCCAAAGTGTTGGGATTATAGGCGTGAGCCACTGTATCCGGCCTGTCTTGTTTTCTGCTGTGTTCTCAGGACCTAGAACAGGTGAGTACACAGTAGGTGCTCAATAAATGTTTGTGAAATAAACAAATGCACCCATGTCTGTTCCTCCTTATGGCCCCTTGTGCTTGGCAGAACATTGACACCTCCCCGTCCAAAGATGTCCACATCCTAATTCCCAAATCCTATGCATATGGTACCTCAATTGGCAAAAAGGACTTTGCAAATGGGATTACATTAAGGATCTTGAGATGAGGAGATGATCCTGGATTATCCGGATAAGCCCAGTGCAATCACAGGGTGCTTATAAGAAGGAAGCAGGAGGCTGGGCGCAGTGGCTCATGCCTGTAATCCCAGCACTTTGGGAGGCCGAGGCGGGTGGATCACCTGAGGTCAGGAGTTTGAGCCAAGCCTAGCCAACATAGTGAAACCCTGTCTCTACTAAAAATACAAACATTAGCCGGGTGTGGTGGTGGGCACCTGTAATCCCAGCTGCTCTGGAGGCTGAGGCAGGAGACTCACTTGTGTTCAGGAGGTGGAGGTTGCAGTGAGCCGAGATTGCCCCACTGTACTCCAGCCTGGGTGACAGAGTGAGACTCCATCTCAAAAAAACAAACCAAACCAAAAAAAAAGATGGGGCCCGGCACAGTGGCTCATGCCTGTAATCCCAGCACTTTGAGAGGCCAAGGCGGGTGGATCACAAGGTCAGGAGTTCCAGACCAGCCTGGGCAATATGGTGAAACCCCATCTCTACTAAAAATACAAAAAAAAAAAAAAATTAGCCAGGTGTGGTGGCTCGCACCTGTAGTCCCAGCTACTCGGGAGACTGAGGCAGAAGAATCGCTTGAACCCAGAAGGCGGAGGCTGCAGTGAGCTGAGGTCGTACCACTGTACTCCAGCCTGGACAAGAGAGCGAGACTCTGGAGACTCTGTCAAAAAAAAAAGGAAGGAAGCAGGTATGCCAGGTTCAGAGAAGTAGACCGATCAATAACAGGAACAACCAGGGCGAGGTGGCTTAAGAAAGACTCCAACAGCCCTTGCTGGCTTGGAGATGGAGGAAGGGGCCACGAGCCAAGGAATGCAAGAAGCCTCTGAAGACTGGACATGGTGGCTCACGCCTGTAATCCCTGCACTTTGGGAGGCCAAGGCAGGAGGATCCCTTGAGGTCAGGAGTTTGAGACCAGCCTGGCCAACATAGAGAGACCCCAGTCTCTACAACATAAAATTAAATTAAATTAAAAACGAAGCCTCTAGAAGCTGGAAAAGCAAGGAAAGTAGTTCTCTTCTAGAGCCTCCAGAAGGAATGCAATCCTGCAGTCGCCTTGATTTTAGCGTCGGAGAACTCAGAACCCCAAGGAGGCCGGGCGCGGTGGCTCACGCCTGTTATTCCAGCAATTTGGGAGGCCGAGGTGGGCGGATCATCTGAGGTCAGGAGTTCAAGACCAGCCTGGCCAACATGGTGAAACCCTTTCCTCTACTAAAAAAAAAAAAAAAAAAAAATTAGCCAGGCATGGTGGTGCGAGCCTGTAATCCTAACTACTCGGGAGGCTCAGGTAGAAGAATCACTTGAACCCGGGAGGCGGAGGTGGCAGTGAGCAGAGACCACGCCACTGCACTCCAGCCTGGGTGACAGAGTGAGACTCCGTCTCAAAAAAAAAAAAAAAAGAATTTGAGAATCCTTTGCCTTGAGTTTCCTAGTGGCAATCACAGTTGGTTTTGCCGACTCTCTTCCTTAGCAACCAGCAACCCCAATTTTCCTTGGGGAGCAGCCCTTTCCCCACTTCTGGTCTCAGTAGTTAGCTGACTCCACCCTCCCCCAGCTGTCCTGGCCAATCAGAGCACTACCTCTTCTGGGGGTTGCTATGATTGGTTCAGGACTAAGCCAGTGAGAATGAGAAGAGGAGGCTCTGTGTCCCTACCCGCAGGATATAGAGCTGGGAGGATGGAGTTTGGAGCCACTGAGTGGCATCCTTGCCACTAAGAAAGGGGAGCCCATCTCGGGGGTGAGGCTGGGAGAAGCCAGCGCAGAAGAAAGCAGAGTTGAGAGATGGCAAGAGAAAAATTGCTAATGTCATGAGTCGAGTTCCTGGATGCAACCATACCTCGAGCTGTAACATTCATTGCACTTGACAATGAGCCTGGGTAGTAATTTTCCTTTTTTGTTTTTTGTTTTTTTAAGACGGAGTCTCGCTCTATCGCCCAGGCTGGAGTGCAGTGGCGCGATCTCGGCTCACTGCAAGCTCCGCCTCCCGGGTTCACGCCATTCTCCTGCCTCAGCCTCTCCAGTAGCTGGAACTGCAGGTGCCCGCCACCACGCCCGGCTAATTTTTTGTAGTTTTAGTAGAGACGGGGTTTCACCCTGTTAGCCAGGACGGTCTCGATCTCCTGACCTCGTGATCCACTCACTTTGGCCTCCCAAAGTGCTGGGATTACAGGCGTGAGCCACCATGCCCCGCCTTTTTTTTTTTTTTTTTTTTTTTTTTGAGACAATGTCTCATTCTGTTACCAAGGCTGGAGTGCAGTGGCACAATCTCTGCTCACTGCAACCTCTGCCTCTCCGGTTCAAGCGATTCTCCTACCTCAGCCTCCTGAGTAGCTGGGATTACAAGCATGTGCCACCATGTCCAGCTAATTTTTGTATGTTTAGTAGACACAGGGTTTCACCATTTGGCCAGGCTGGTCTTGAACTCCTGGCCTCAAGTGATCCGCCCACCTCGGCCTCCCAAGGTGCTGGGATTACAGGCCTGAGCCACCGCACCCGGCCACTTTTTCTTTTTTGTTGTTATTATGGGAGTGGTTGTTTTAATGACTGGCAAAAGAATGTTGATGAGCACCTTTTCTGCATAATGTGTACGATCTTGGAATTTCTGGAATAGCTATGGGGGGAAAGCGCTAGGACCCGAGAGTCACTCCCAATTTATTATTTTATTATATATTTGTTGTAGAGACGGGAGTCTTGCTATGTTGCCCAGGATGGTCTCAAACTCCTGGCCTCAAGAGATCCTCCTGCCTCAGCCTCCCAAAGTACTGGCATTACAGTCATGAGCTGCAGTGCCTGGCAGGTTCCACTTCCAATTGTTAAGAGTCTGAAGCTAGAGACAGTTGGTTCTTTCATGCTCAAACTGGGTGGTGATGGTGCACTGTGGGCGAGGGTGCCTAGCACCATGAGTGCAGTGAGGTGGCCCTGCGGCAAAACCCAGGAGCCTGGAGGGTCCAAAAAGGCCGCAATAGACTGGGGGAGATTTGAAGAGAAAGCCTGAAAAACTCGAGGTTTCAAGTATCAGCAAAACCGTGGGAGACGACCAGGTGAAATGGCTGACATCAGTAATCCCCGCACTTTGGGAGGCCGAGGCAGGTGGATCACCTGAGGTCAGGAGTTCAAGACCAGCCCGGTTAACATGATGAAGCCCCGTCTCTACTAAAAATACAAAAATTATCCAGGCATGGTGGCAGGCACCTGTAATCCCAGCTATTCGGGAGGCTGAAGTAGGAGAATCACCTGAACCTGAGAGGCGGAGGTTGCAGGCAGCCAAGACTGCACCATTGCACTCCAGCCTGGGTGACAGAGCAAGACTCCATCTCAAAAAAAAAAAAAAAAAAAAAAGGCTGGTGGCTCACGCCTGTAATCCCAGCACTTTGGGAGGCTGAAGCGGGCGGATCATGAGGTCAGGAGATCGAGACCATCCTGGCTAACAGGATGAAACCCCGTCTCTACTAAAAATACAAAAAAAATTAGCAGGGCGTGGTGGTGGGCGCCTTGTAGTCCCAGCTACTCGGGAGGCTGAGGCAGGAGAATGGCGTGAACCCGGGAGGCGGAGCTTGCAGTGAGCCGAGATGGCGCCACTGCACTCCAGCCTGGGCAACAGAGCGAGACTCAGTCTCAAAAAAAAAAAAAAAAAAAATGAAAGAAGGGGAGCTTCCACAGTTATCGGTTGTAGCTTAATCCTAGAAAGCACTTGGGCATTAAATAGTCAGGTAAACCACGCACACATCCAATGTTCCAGCGATTCCATTTCTAGTCATAGTTCTTAGAGAAATACTTTGCCAAGTGCATAAAGAGAGAGGAAAGGACTTTTCATAGTAGCAGCATTTGTAATATTAAAAACCAGGAATAGAATGGGGTGCGGTGTTAGTCCCAGCTACTTGGGAGGCCGAGGCAGGAGGATCACTTGAGGCCAGGAGTTCGAGGCTGTGGTGTGCTATGATTGTGTCTGTGAATAGCCACTGCACTCCAGCCTGGGCAGCATAGGAAGACTGCATCTCTAAAACAAAATCCAAAACCAGGAATTAACCTAAAAGTTCATTGACAGAGTGGGGCACAGTGCCTCACACCTGTAATCCCAGCACTTTGGGAGGCCGAGGCAGGTGGATCACTTGAGGTCAGGAGTTGGAGACCAGCCTGGCCAACGTGGAGGAACCCCATCTCTACTGAAAATACAAAAATTAGCCAGGAGTGGTGGCGTGTGCCTGTAATCCCAGCTACTCAGGAGGCTGAGGCGGGAGAATCACTTGAACCCGGGAGTGGGAGGTTGCGGTGAGCCAAGATCACACCACTGCACTCCAGCCTGGGCAACACGAATGAAACTCCATCTCCAAATAAATCCATAAATAAATAAAATAAATATTTAAAAAATTAATAAAATAAAATATTGAGTGAAAAGAGCAAATTGCAGGATGATATGTACCTTATGAGAATATTAAGATTTATTTTTAGTGTGCAAAATTACGCTAGTCACGTTCGTGGATAGATGGGTGAGAGTTTATACACATAAGAAAGTAGAAAAATGCGTGACTGGAGGAGGTCAAAGGCCACTGTACCTTGACTTCTAGTATTTCCATTCTTACTTACAAAACAAAAACAGGCCTGAAGCAAATATGAGAAGGGTTAAGCACTGCTGGTCCTGCGTGGAGGAAACACAGGTGCTTGCTATATTTGTCTTTGCACTTGTCTTTCCTTTTTACTTTCCTCAAAATTAGAAAAAAAAAATGTTTATAACAAAGAAAGTTATGGAGGATTTAAATAGGTAGAGAGGAAGTAGGAGTGTGTTCCAGCAGAGGGACCAGCTTCAGCAAAGGCTTGGGGGCAGCAGTGAGCACGGCCTTTGGGAGATAAGAAAACCTATTGCAGAGGCAGGGCACGTTGGCTCACGCCTGTCATCCTAGCACTTTGGGAGGCCGAGGTGGGAGGAATGCTTGAGGTCAGGAGTTTGAGACCGGCCTGGCCAACATGGTGACACCCTGCCTCTACTTAAAATACAAAACTTAGCCAGGCGTGGTGGCATGCACCTGTAATCCCAGCTACTCAGGAGGCTGCGGCAGGAGAATCACTTGAGCCTGGGAGGCGGAGGTTGCAGTGAGCCGAGATCGCACCACTGCACTGAAGCCTGGGCAACAGAACGAGACTCTGTCTCGGAAAAAAAAAGAGAGAGAAAAGGAAACTACAGCAATCGTTCTATGTCCTGAGGGCACACTTGAATCCTATTCCCAACCCCCCAGCTCTAGACCGATTCATTCAGAATCTCCAGTGGAGGGGAGGGATGGAAGGTGTTGGTTGGAATTTGAAACTCCCTGGGTGATTGTAATCACCAGGGCAGGACTAGGAGCCATCAGATACACGGTCTAGTGCAGTAGTCACTTAAAACATGTTTGCTGGGTGGTGACTGAATAATGCAGGGAGAGTGAAAATGAAGGCTACAGGGACAGGCTGGCAGGGGCCAGCCTGTAGTTGGGACTTGGAAAGGGTTAGGCAGTCCAGATCCACTTTCCTTAACTGTGCTTAACAAATTACAAATATTAGCCTAAGAGAATTCCGGGTGATAAAAAATGTTCTAAAGAAAATACAGGTGCCGGGCACGGTGGCTCAAGCCTGTAATCCCAGCACTTTGGGAGGCTGAGGTGGGTGGATCACCTGAGGTTGGGAGTTCGAGACCACCCTGACCAACATGGAGAAACCCCATCTCTGCTAAAAATACAAAATTAGCCGGGTGTGGTGGCACATGCCCATAATCCCAGCTACTCGAGAGGCTGAGGCAGGAGAATGGCTTGAACCCGGGAGGCGGAGCTTGCGGTGAGCTGGAGATTGTGCCATTGCACTCCAGCCTGGGCAACAAAAGCGAAACTCCGTCTCAAAAAAAAAAAAAAGAAGGAAAGAAAATACAAGCACCAGGTATGGTGGTGTGCTAGCTACGTTCCAGCTACGGGGGAAGCTGAGGCAAGAGGATTGCTTGAGTCCAGGAGTTCGAGGCTGTAGTGAGCTGTGATCATGCCACTGCACTCCAGCCTGGGCAACAGGGGACCCTGTCTCATTAAAAAAAAAAAAAAAGAAGAAGAAGATGTTGATGATGTGATAGAAAACAGCTTCGTAGCTTCTTTAGTCAGGGCAGTCAGGGAGGGCTTCCTGGAGGAGGTAACATTGGCATTGGAGCTGAGCCCTAAAGGTTGAGAAGCTAGCCCTAAAGATGGCAAAGGATGGGTGTGGTGGTGTGCGCCTGTAATCCCAGCTACTAGGTAGGCTGAGGCAGGAAAATTGCTTGAATCTGGGAGGCAGGGTTGCAGTGAGCCAAGATCGCGCCAATGCACTGCAGCCTGGGCAACAGAGCGAGACTCTGTCTCAAAAAAAAAAAAGGGATGGGAAAGGAGGACCAGGCAGAGAGAACAAGCAAACAGGCAGTTCCAGCACAGGGTGACCAGGGCTGTTTTGGGGGATGCCCAGGGCATCAGAAGATCTGAGGGGTGGGCCTGGTTCAGGCACAGGTCAGGCAAGGCTTCCGGAAGGAGGCAGCTGGAATCCAGGTCTGACTTATCTCTGTCCAGCCCTGTCACTTGTGAGCAGAAAGGCCACCACCCCGCCCCCAGCGTCCCCGAGGGAAATGGCACCTGAATCAAGGCGTTTATTTTTTTCCAAGGGAGTGAAAGTGAACATGATCATCTCTCCATCCATCCGCTTTTTAAATTTAGCCCAGTGCACATGGAACTTGGTTCAGGAAAAACAAGAAGTTATAAAAATATAATTCCATTCTTCATCACGGGCAGCAGAGGGAGCGAGGCGGGGAGAGACAGGGGAATTCAGAGGATGGGGAAGGCAGAAAACTCAAAAACAGCTCCAGAGGCAGGGCTGCCTAGAGGGGAAGGTCCAAAGCCCCAGCCTCAGGCAGGCATCAAACTCACCTCCTGCCCTGCCCTCTACATAGGTCCCATCTCCTGCCTCATCTCCATCCCTCGCTCCCCTCTGCCCAAGGGCCCTTCCCCAGCCTCTCCCACCTTCTCCAGTCCCGCCCCCAACAGCTGGGACCAGACTGACCAATCTAAAATCTAGAATCCGACCAGGCACGGTGGCTCACACCTGTAAACCCAGCACTTTGGGAAGCCAAGGTGGGTGGATCACCTGCGGTCAGGAGTTTGAGACCAGCCTGGGCAACATGGTGAAACCCCGTCTCTACTAAAAATACAAAAATTAGCTGGGTGTGGTGGCACATGCCTGTAATCCCAGTTACTCAGGAGGCTGAGGCAGGAGAATGGCATGAACCCAGGAGGTGAAGGTTGCAGTGAGCAGAGATTGCACCACTGCACTCCAGCCTAGGTGACAGAGTGAGACTCTGTCTCAAAACAAACACATTTTATATGTTTCCAGCCATGAGGATGGAACTGCCGGGAAGACAGGGCCAAGTCTGATTTTTGTTGGTTTGTTTGTTTTTCTGGCTGTAAGTTTATTCAATCCTCTCCCATTTTACCGAGGTGGCTGAACATGTCCACCACCAAATGCACCTCTAAACTGGAATTCGGTTGCTGGCCCAGCCCCAGCCTTGGCTTCCTGGCCAGCACCAGGGGGCACAGGGCCCCACCTGTGGGTCTCTGTCAGCTTCCCATCTTGGGAGTCTTGGAGGGCACTCACCCTCCAGACGTTTAGGCCAAGGTCTGCCAGTCTCTGGACGGCTGCGGCATAGAGTGGCAGGCACACTCTCTGAGGGCAGCTGGAGGTCATTATGGAGACACTAGATACCCTCATTGGTAAGGTACCAGTAGAAATGTCTCCAGTCGGCCAGGCATGGTGGCTCACGCCTGTAATTCTAGCACTTTGGGAGGCTGAGGCGGACGGATCACAAGGTCAGGAGTTCGAGACCAGCCTGACCAACATGGTGAAACCACGCCTCTACTAAAAATACAAAAATTAGCCAGGCATGGTGGTGGGTGCCTGTAGTCCCAGCTACTCAGGAGGCTGAGGCAGAAGAATCACTTGGACCCGGAAGGCGGAGGTTGCAGTGAGCCGAGATGCGCCACTGTACTCCAGCCTGGGCGACAGAGCGAGACTCCATCTCAAAAAAAAAAAAAAAAAAAAAAAAAAAAAAAAAATGTCTCCAGGCAAATTGTTCCTTCACATAACCTCGCGATCTGAGAGACTGTTTGGCCTTTATGACGTGTAGGTTGGGCACGTTCCTGTCTGCCAGCTCTGGGTGCTTAGGCAGGTGGGCATCCTTCTTGGCCACCATGACTCCCTCCTTAAAAAGGAGTTCATAGACCGGGCACGGGGGCTCACACCTGTAATCCCAGCACTTTGGGAGGCTGAAGCGGGCGGATCACTTGAGGTCAGGAGTTCGAGACCAGCCTGGCCAACATGGTGAAACCCCATCTCTACTAAAAATACAAAAATTAGCCAGGCATGGTGGTGGGCGCCTGTAATCCCAGCTACTCAGGAGGCTGAGGCTGGAGAATCACTTGAACCCAAGAGGCGGAGGTTGCAGTGAGCCGAGACCGTGCTATTGCACTCCAGCCTGGGCGACAAGAGCAAAACTCAAGTCACAGAAAAAAAAAAAAAAAAAAGAGAAGTTCATAAATGGCAGTCCGGTTCTCCTCAGCCATCAATATCTCTGTCAGGGCCGGGACTGGAAAGCAAACCAAGGCTGCTTTTGTCTCCACTGCTTCTTTTCCCAGTACATGAATCTCCGGCTACCACTGAATCTCTGTTCTAGGCTCCGGGGTCCCTAAGACCCCTGAGTCTGGGGTCAACTCTGCTGAAGTTTGTAGGGCCATGGTGGGGATACCTTCTCAGCCAGAAAAACACAAGATCCCAAATATCAGCGCCCCCCACTTTCTTGAAACCCCCCAGACCCTGGACAGCAGGTCTGCATCCTGTCTGTCAGCTTCATCTCTGTTGCTAGGCAACCCCAGTGCTCTTCTCCACCCCCATCTCCCCGCATTCACACTTATTTCTTGGTGAAACAGACAAGCTCTTCCCAGCCGCCTCACCCCAAGTCCGTGCACCCCTGGGCACTCTCTCAGAACAAAATTGCCCTCTGGATGAGGGTCTCACACAAAGCTGGCCCCTCCCCACCTCCCATCCTCCCATTCCGCCTCCTGGGAATATATATATATAATTTTTTTTTTGAGACAGAGTCTTACTCTGTTGCCCAGGCTGCAGTGCAGTGGCACGGTCTCAGCTCACTGCAACCTTCGCCTCCCAGGTTCAAGTGAGTCTCCTGCCTCAGCTCCCCGAGTAGCTGGGATTACAGGCATGCGCCACCATACCCAGCTAATTTTGTATTTTTAGTAGAGATGGGGTTTCACCACCCGCCTCAGCTTCCCAAAGTGCTGGGAGTGAGCCACAGCGCCCGGCCACCTCCTGGGAATGGGAATAGATGTCTCCAGTAGTTCCCATGATTCTGATTTCCCGTGTTCTAAAGTCAGAAGCACCTTCCCTATGTTGGCTGGCTTCACTGTCACCCATGGAGGTGGCACAGCCATTGTTGCTACACAGAGGAGTACACTGAGGCTCCGAGATGCAGCGTTGACTGCCCCCAATCACTCAGCAAGGGTTGGGCTGCTGAACTTAAATCCGGAGGCCTGTGGGGACTCCCACTCAAAGCTGCAGGGGGTCCCAGGCCAGGTGCTGTATGACCTCGGGGAGGCCCCTTTCCCTCTCTGTTCCTCCCCAGCCAGCCAGGGAGAAGGTGAAGCTTTAAAATCCATTTGAATTCCATCTCCCTGGGCCAGGTGTTCTGGCACAGGCCTGAATCCCAACGCTTTGGGAGGCTGAGGCGGGAAGACCCCTTGAGGCCAGGAGTTCAAAACCAGCCTGGGCTATGTAACGAGATCCCATCTCTACAGAAAATTTAAAAATTAGCTGGCATGGTAGCAGGCACCTGTAGTCTCATTTACTCAGGAGGCTGAGGCAGGAGGATTGCTTGAGCCCAAGAGTTCGAGGCTGCAGTGAGCTATAATCTCACCACTATGAGGCACTCCAGCCTGGACGACAGAGCGAGACCCCATCTCAGAAAAACTCATAAACTCCATCTCCCATCTCTGCCTCAGTACCTGGGAGGCAGGAGCAGGTGGGGGATCTGGAAGTAGCGGAGAGGGGGGTGCCACAGGAGAGAGGAGAGTGTGGAGCCCAGAGGTTGGCAGCCCTGGGGGAGATGTGCAGCCAGAGCCTGAGAGACGGAAATAGAACGTCAGAGGAGAGGCAGAGATAGAAGAGAGGCAGAGTCAGAGGAGAGGGAGAGTGAGAGGAGAGGCAGAGACAGGAGGGGCGGGGGAGGAAGGCCAGACCATCCCCCTGTGCCCAGCCAGTGCTGGATCCACAGTGGCGTGGGGAAGGGAGAAAGCGGAGGAGAGGGAGGGGTGGGGAGGAAGGTGGTGGGTGAAGCAGGTGCCCCATGGGAGCAGCAGAGACAAAAAGATACAGAAGCAGAGAGACCCAGGTTGGGGGTCGGGGGAAGACAGAGAAAGAGAGGGCTGGGGAGAGAGAGAGAATGAGAAAGGGAGTGGGGGAGAGAGAATGAGATGGGGGAGGGTGAGGAGAGAGAAGGAGAAAGATGGGGGAGAGAGAAAGAGGGGGAAGGAAAGAGGAGGGAGAGAGAAAGAGAACAGGAGAAAGAGAGAGAAACAGAGGGAGAAAGGCGGGAGAGGGAGAGAGAGAGGGAGAGAGGGAGATGTAAACACAGAGAGATGTGCAGAGACCCAGAGATACACACAGAGATAAGGAGAGATGGAGAGGTCATCGTGGAGAACTGGGAGAGAGGGAGAGAGATGTGGCCAGCCCTAGACACTCAGAGTGCTGTTCGGATCGTAGTTGCCTGAGTAGCTTTTGAGGGTTCTTTTAGCAGTCATCATGGGGTATTCGGGCCAGTCTTGGCCAGTGCTGGAGCCTCGGGGTCTCCCAGAGTCCACCCCACAGCCCCTCATGGTCAGGCTGGGGTGGAAGGAACCCAGAACTGGGTGGGCAGTAGCCAGAGAGGCTCAGAAAGAGGAGCTGGAAGCAAAGCTATTGAAGGCAATTGATTGCCAGGAACAAAGGCTTTGGGGAAAAGCGTTTCTGGTAGAGGGACCAGCATGTGCAAAGGCCGGGTGGGGGTGAAATAAAGTCAGTGCACTTGGACATGGCAAGATCGTCCTGTGGCTCATGTTGGAATGGGTGCTGGGGAGGGGATAGGATGGAGATGAGGCAGGAAAGGCCTCCAGGGTCATGTACCCCAAAATACAGGCATTGGGGCCCAGAGAGTCCTCCGTCTTGGTTTGGCTCATGAGGAGCCACCAGGCTGTGGAGAAGTAAAACTGGACACAGCTGGACACTGACCAAGGGGTCAGGGCTGGGACAGAGGGACAATCCTGGGGAGCTCAGAGTTGGGAAGAGAGTGGGGGCACCAGACACTGATCCCTGGGATAAAACAGGCTGAGAATCCCTTATCCAAAATGCTTGGGATGGCTGGATGCAGTGGCTCATGCCTGTAATCCTAGCACTTTGGGAGGCTGAGGTAGGCAGATCACCTGAAGTTGGGAGTTCGAGACTAGCCTGGCCAACATGGTGAAATCCCATCTCCACTAAAAATACAAAATTATAGTGGCGCACACCTGTAATCCCAGCACTTTGGGAGGCCGAGGCAGGTGGATCACCTGAGGTCAGGAATTCAAGACCAGCCTGGCCAACATGGCAAAACCCCGTCTCTACTAAAAATACAAAAAATTAGCTGGGCATGGTGGTAGGCACCTGTAATCCCAACTACCTGGGAGACTGAGGCAAGAGAATCGCTTGAACCCAGGAGGCAGAGGTTGCAGTGAGCCGAAATCACACCATCGCACTCCAGCCTGGGTGACAGAGCGAGACTCCATCTCAAAAAAAAAAAAAAAAAAAAAAAAAACCTTTGGAACAGAAGCATTTTTCCATGGTGAAGAAGTGTTTTGGATTGGGGTTTTTTTTGGATTTCAGAATATTTTCATTATACTTGCCAGCTGAGCGTCCCTAATCTGAAAATCCGAAATCCGAAACGCTCCAACGAGCCATGGGCGCTCAAAGCATTTTCAATTGGAGCATTTTGGATTTTGGATTTTTGGATTGCGGTGCTGAACCTAGATAATAATTTAACAAGATGATGTCACAGCAAATGGTGGGGATGAGGTTATTTTAGCCAGGGATGGCTTCTCTGAGGAGGTGACATTTAAGCTGAGACCTAGAACAGGAAAATGAGACAACTCTGAGGGGATCTGGGGGCACAGCTGTTCTGGGAAGAGGGTGCATCCCACGCAAAGGCCCTGGGGCGGGACCGCACCTGGTGTATTGGTGTTGGAGGGACAGTGAGGAGGCCCGTCTGGCTGGAGCAGAGTGAACGAGGAGAAGAGCAGGAGGAGGGGAGGGCAGTAAGGGAGTAGGAAAGGTTCTGAAGGGCCTGGTGGGCCTCTGGGAGGACTTGAACTTTGACCTGGAGGGAGGTGGGAGCCAGAGGGCTGTAGGCAGAAGAAGGACAGATCTGACTTAGATTTTTCTTCTTCTTCTTGAAATGAAGTCTCACTCTGTTGCCCAGGCTGGAATGCAGTGGCATGATCTTGGCTCACTGCCACCGCTGCCTCCCAGGTTCAAGCAATTCTCCTGCCTCAGCCTCCAGAGTAGCTGGGGTTATAAGCACCTGCCACCTCGCCTGGCTAAGTTTTGTATTTTTTAGTAGAGATGGGGTTTCACCATGTTGGCCAGGCTGGTCTCAAATTCCTGACCTCAGGTGATCCACCCCCCTCGGTCTCCCAAAGTGTCAGGATTACAGATGTGAGCCACTGAGCCCGGCCCTGACTTAGATTTTAAGGGGTCATCTTGAATTCTTTCATGTAAGAAGAAAAATAAACATCTCAAGCAAAAGTGACCAAACCTAACTGTGTTCACTATGGTTGTTCCTCCCTTGATATCATTCTCCTGGCCGGGCTCGGTGGCAGGTGCCTGTAATCCCAGTGACCCAGGAGGCTGAGGCAGGAGAATCGCTTGAATCTGGAAGGCAGATTTTGCAGTGAGCCGAGATCGCGCCACTGCACTCCAACTTGGGCAAAAGAGCAAGACTCCATCTCAAAAAATAATAATAATAATAATTCTGCTAATATCAACCAACTCGTAAGTAAGCAATGTCAAGTTGACTATGACTGGTGGGTCTCCAGCTCCAGCCTAGGCTGGATCCGCTGACTTTGGCCAATTCAGGCCTTCCTCTGGCCTGCACTCCTGACCCTTTCCTGCGGCTGGGGACCCCCATTGTTGTCCCCTCACCTTGAGCCTCTCCGGCAGGGAGGTTGGTGTCTTCCCTGAACTCGCCAACTAACGCCTCAGCTCTGAAGGCCTAATTGTGCATGAAATCCAATCAAATTATCAGGCCCTGATGAGCAATTCCCTAGATTATTTAGCTCAGTGAAGTAAATAATGACATTAGCTGTCACGTTCTCCTGCAAGCTCATTTTGTGGTGGGCCTAGCGACAGAGGCCCCTCATTATCTGCAGTGTAACCGGAGGCCCCTGCACTCTGGTCATCCTGAGTGGTGGGAAGAAGGGAGAGGGTGGGAGCTCACAGTCTTCAGATATCAGCCCTAGAGGGACTCAGTGCTGTCCTACAAATGGGGAAACTGAGGCGCAATGCAGAACCTGCCTGAACTCACACAGACAGTTAGGGTCTCTGGAATCCATCTCCACATCTGCCATTCGTCCGGGAGAGTGGTGACCCACATGGGCACACACCACCGCCTGTCCTCATCTCCATCTTTGGGGGGGCCAAGGCAGAACTCAAATATGGGATAAAAGTGACATGCAGAGTGGAGGAATGCTCCAGTATGTACACATCTGAAGTCCTTGCCTCATTCAGAGGAACAAAGAGATGTTGATTAACTTCCAGTTATGGTAAGCTAAGTATACATGGTAAGAGTGTAAGGGTGACTGCTCAAAGGCAGAAATGGAATGCATAATTTCCAAATCATGAGAGGCAATAAGAAAGGAACAAAGAAGGCCAGGTTCAGTGGCTCATGCCTGCAATCTCAACACTTTGGGAGGCCGAGGTGGACGGATCACCTGGGGTCAGGAGTCCAAGACTAGCCTGGCCAACATGGTAAAACCCTATCTCTACTTTAAATATAAAATTGGCTGGGCTTGGGCCGGGCACGGTGGCTCATGCGTGTAATCCCAGCACTTTAGGAAGCCAAGGCAGGCGGATCACATGAAGTCAGGAGTTTGAGACCTAATTTTTTTTACAGTTTGAAGCCTGGCCAATGTAGTGAAACCCCATCTCTACTAAAAATATAAAATTAACTAGGCTTGGTGGCAGGCGCCTGTAATCCCAGCTACTTGGGAGGCTGAGGCAGGAGAATCGCTTGAACCTGGGAGGCGGAGGTTTCAGTGAGCCAAGATCATGCCATTGCACTCTAGCCTGGGCAAAAAGAGCGAAACTCTGTCTCAAAAAAAAAAAAAAAAAGAGAAGGAACAAAGAAAATCTGACAAATTCAGCAGGAGGTTGAAGAGAAGGTGAAAAGGAAGCAGCAGAAAAAAATTCATGTTAATTATAAAACACAGTCAAAGAAAGTGATGAAAATAAAGCCAAATATATTGGCAAACACAATAAATATAAATGAATTAAACTGATTGCTTAAAAGACATAGACTGTCGTATTGGATACATAGAAACAACAAAGAATAAACAAAATCCATGTGTATGTTCTTTTGAATACACCTAAAATAAAATAATGCATCATCAGCAAATAAATTACAAGAAAAAAAAAAAGAAGAGAAAGAGATGGACAGGAACCTATAGGCTAAAAGAGACTTTAAGACGTATCAACCAGCCGGGCACGGTGGCTCACACCTGTAATCCCTGCACTTCGGGATGACGAGGCGGGTGGATCACGAGGTCAGGAGATTAAGACCATCCTGGCTAACACGGTGAAACCCTGTCTCTACTGAAAATACGAAAAATTCGCCGGGCGTGGTGACGGGCACTTGTAGTCCCAGCTACTCAGGAGGCTGAAGCAGGAGAATGGCGTAAACCAGGGAATTGGAACTTGCAGTGAGCTGAGATCGGGCCACTGCACTCCAGTCTGGGCGACAGAGCAAGACTTGGTCAAAAAAAAAAAAAAAAAAAAAGACATATCAACCAAATACATATGTGAACTATATTCGGATCATGCTCCAAACTGTAAAAAAAATTATGACACTTTTGATATAATTAGAAATTTGAGGCTGATGAGATATTTGCTGATAGTATAAAATTATTGTTGGCCGCGCAAGGTGGCTCACGCCTGTAATCCCAGCACTTTGGGAGGCCGAGGCGGGTAGATCACGAGGTCAGGAGATCGAGACCATCCTGACTAACACAGTGAAACCCGGTCTCTGCTAAAAATACAGAAAATTAGCCGGGTATGGTGGCACATGCCTGTAGTCCCAGCTACTCAGGAGGCTGAGGTAGGAGAATGGCGTGAACCCGGGAGGCAGAGTTTGCAGTGAGCCGAGATCGTGCCTCTACACTCCAGCCTGGGCGACAGAGCAAGACTCCATCTAAAAAAAAAAAATTTTTTTTTAATTATTATTATTTTTTTTTGAGACAGGGTCTCATTCTGTTGCCCAGGCTGGAGTGCAATGGCACGATCTCGGCTCACTGGAATCTCTGCCTCCCTGGTTCAAGTGATTGTCCTGCCTCAGCCTCCCATGTAGCTGGGATTACAGGCCCCTGCCACCAGGCCGGGCTAATTTTTGTATTTTTATTAGAAATGGCGTTTCACCATGTTGGCCAGGTTGGTTTCAAACTCTTGGCCTCCAGTGATCCACCTGCCTCAGCCTCCCAAAGTGCTGGGATTACAGGCGTGAGCCACCGCGGCTGGCCATTGTTAACATTTTCTGCATAGTCCTCCTTATCTTTTAAAGATACCAATTGGTCATGCCTATAATACCAGCTCTTTGGGAGGCCTAGGCAGGTGAATCACTTGAGGTCAGGAGTTCAAGACCAGCCTGATCAACATGGTAAAACCTGTCTTTACTAAAAATACAAAATTAGCCGGGCGTGGTAGCACACTCCTGTAATCCCAGCTAGAGGCAGGAGAACTGCTTGAACCCAGGAAGTGGAGGTTTCAGTGAGCCGAGATCGCGCCATTGCACGCCAGCCTGTGCAACAAGAGAGAAACTCTGTCTCAAAAAAAAGATACAAATTGAAAAATTGAAATATTTTTGAGTCACTTATATTATACCCAGAATTCTTTCTTTCTTTCCTGCACTCATTTTTTTCTCTTTCTTTTTTTTGAGACGGAGTCTCGCTCTGTCACCCACGCTGGAGGGCAGTGGCATGATCTCAGCTCACTGCAACCTCCGCCTCCTGGGTTCACGCCATTTTCCTGCTTCAGCCTCCCAAGTAGCTGGAACTATAGGCGCCTGCAACCACGCCCGGCTAATTTTTGTAATTTTAGTAGAAATGGGGTTTCACTAATTGGTCAGGCTGGTTTTCAAACTCCTGACCTCAGGTGATCCACCCACGTTGGCCTCCCAAAGTGCTGGGATTACAGGTGTGAGCCACCACACCCAGCTTCTCTTTCTTTCTCTCTCTCTCCCTTTCGTTCCTTCCTTCCTCTTTCTTTCTTTCCTTTCTTTCTCTCTCTCTCTTTTTCTTTCTTTCCCTCCTCTTTCCTTCTTTCACTCTTCTTTTCCTTTCTTTTTTTTTGACGGAGTCTCACTCTGTCACCCAGGCTGGAGTGCAGTGGCATGATCTCCGCTCACTGCAACCTCTGCCTCCCAGGTTCAAGCGATTCTCCTGCCTCAGCCTCCTGAGTGGCTGGGATTACAGGCGCCCACCACCACGCCCGGCTAATTTTTGTATTTTTAAGTAGAGACGGGTTTCATCACGTTGATCAGGCTGGTCTCTAACTCCTGACCTCAGGTGATCTGCCCGTCTCGGGCTCCCAAAGTGTTGGGATTACAGGCATGAGCCACTGCGCCCATCTCAGTGCATGTTTTCTGGATGAACAAATGTGTACCTCTCCACAATCCCATCTTTCTCCAAGCCTCAGTTTCCTCCCATGTGAAATGGGGTGAACCTCTCCTGTGGGAAGCATGAAGTGGGGGCTTCATATAGGCAGCCTCCCCGCTCTCAGCTCAGGCCTGGGTGGAGGGGGTGCCCTCTTTCCAGGATTAATGGTGTCCCTGCCTCTGGGATCAGACTCTGGCTCCACTGGGCATTCGGATCTTGAACCCAGGTCTCAGGGCTGAGCCCCGGAGCTCTGAGCTGAGAAGAACCTGAGTTAGGGACCGGGGGCACTCAGCCAGTTTGTGGAGGGGGTCTGAAGTACCAGCCAGGGGGAGGGGTGGGGACCAGGACAGTGTTAGAGCTCCAGACCCCAGGGGTGCCCCAGAGAGGAAAATTGGGGAGGGGGACGGGCTAGGGGCCTCTCGCCTGCCTCTATCTATCTGCCTCTTCCCCATTCTCTTTCTAGATCTCTGTCTCTGTGTTTCTCTGTCTCTAGGTCTCTCCGAGTCTGTTTTTATCTCTGACTACCTCTTTTGATCTCTGCTGGTCTCCTTTCTCTTGTTTTCTCTGTCTCTGAATCTACCTTTATCCCTGTCTTTCTTTCCCTCTCTGTCTCTCTGTCTCTCTCTCGCTCTCTCTTTTTTTTTTTTTTTTTTTTTTTGAGACAGTCTCCCTCTGTCTCCCAGGCTGGAAGGCAGTGGTGCAGTCTCGGTTCACTGCAACCTCCGCCTCCCGGGTTCAAGTGATCCTCCTGCCTCAGCCTCCCAAGTAGCTGGGATCACAGGCACCCACCACCAGGCCCGGCTAATTCTCTCTCTGATTCTCCATCTCTCTGAGTCTCCTTTTATCTCTATCTCTTTCTATCTCTCTTTTCTCTTGTTCTCTCTCTCTCTAGGTCTCTGTCTCTATCTCTCTGAGTCTGTATCTCTGTCTGTATCTCTGTGGGTCTCCTCTGTCTCTCTGAGTCTCCCTTTATCTCTGACTGTCTCTGTCCATCTCTCTGTGTTTCTATCTTTGTCACCTTCTGTGTGAGTCTCTCTGTGTCTTTTATCTGTCTGACCCCAGCTCAGCTTCTCTGTGTGGGTATCTTTCTATCTGTCTTTGGTTCTCTCTTTCTCTCCTCACCTCCTTTGTCTCCCCTTCCCAGGCTCCATTTCTTTCCCCCACCTCTTCCTGGGTCCAGGTGCAGGCCCCCTCCCCGCCTCCACCCTGCCCTCCTCTGGCGGTATCAGCCCTTCCCGTCCAACCCAGAAAAAGCAGCCAGGCCAGGGCAGGGCAGCCAGCCAGCCTCTCTGCTGGGGACCCCAGGGACTCCAGCAGGACTCCCCCCTCCCTGGCCTGATCCCCAGGGGTTCTGCCCCCCTGCAGAAACCCTGCCTCCCTCAGCACCTCTTCTCTTCCTCTGCCTAGAGGTCCTGTGTTATTGCTGCTGGCACCCGAGGCTGCAGAAAAAAAAAACGGAAATCGCAGTCACCGTGGCTCCTACTTGTCCTTCTGTCTCCTTGCCCCAACTCCTCGGAGCATGAAAAGTTCCATCTCCGTGTGAGAACAACACAGTGGGTGCTTCATAGTTGTTTGCGGAATAAACAAACATGTATTGAGTGCCTACTGTGTGCCAAACAGTATTTGAGGTACAGGGAACACTGTGGCGTTCAAGACAGACAGAAGTCTGCCCTCCTGGAGTTGACATTCCAGAGCAGGAGGCAGATTGGAACAAGCACACATTGTACCATGTTGAGTAGTGCCTGCCTGCGAAAATAAATTCAAAAATTACATACACCTCAGTTGGGACCCGTGGCTCAGGCCTGTACTCCCAGCACTTTGGGAGGCTGAGGCGGGTGGATCACGAGGTCAGGAGATGGAGACCGTCCTGGCTAACACAGTGAAACCCCGTCTCTACTAAAAATACAAAAAATTAGCCGGGTGTGGCAGTATGCGTCTGTAGTCCCAGCTACTCGGGAGGCTGAGGCAGGAGAATCGCTTGAATCTGGAAGGCAGAGGTTGCCGTGAGCCAAGATCATCCCAGTGTACTCCAGCCTGGGCGACAGAGCAAGACTCTGTCTCAAAAAAAAAAAAAAAAAAAATACATACACCTCGGTTGGGCACGGTGGTTCAAGCCTGTAATCTCAGCATTTTGGGAGGATGAGGTGGGCGAATCACTTGAGGTCAGGAGTTTGAGACCAGCCTGGCCAACATGGTGAAACCCTGTCTCTACTAAAAATACAAAAATTAGCCAGAGCCAGACTCCATCTCGAAAAAAAATTAATTAAAAAAAAAAAATAGGCTGGGTGCGGTGGCTCATGCCTGTAATCCCAGCATGTTGGGAGGCCGAGGCAGGTGGATCACCTGAGATCAGGAGATAGAAACCAGCCTGGCCAACATGGTGAAACCCCGTCTCTACTAAAAATACAAAAATTAGCCAGGCATGGTGGTGAGTGCCTGTAATCTCAGCTACTTGGGAGGTTGAGGCAGGGGAATCACTTGAACCTGGGAGGCAGAGGTTGCAGTGAGCTGAGATTGTGCCACTGCACTCCAGTCTAGGCAACAAGAGTGAAACTCCATCTCAAAATAAATAAATAAATAAAAATAAAAATAAAAGGCCGGGCGCGATGGCTCATGCCTGTAATCCCAGCACTTTGGGAGGCCAAGGTAGGCGGATCATGAGGTCAGGAGATTGAGACCATCCTGGCCAACATAGAGAAATCCTGTCTCTACTAAAATACAAAAAAAAATATTAGCCAGGCATGGTGACACACGCCTGTAGTCCAAACAACTTGGAAGGCTGAGGCAGGGGAATCGCTTGAACCCTGGAGGCAGAGGTTTCAGTGAGCCAAGATCACGCCACTGCACCCCAGCCTCGTGACAAGCAAGACTGCGTCTCAAAAATAAATAAATAAATAGGTCGGGCGCGGTGGCTCACACCTGTAATAATCTCAGCATTTTGGGAGGCTGAGGCGGACGGATCACTTGAGGTCAGGAGTTCGAGACCAGCCTGGCCAACATGATGAAACCCTGTCTCTACTAAAAATACAAAAATTAGCTGGGGGTGGTAGCACACGCCTGTAGTCCCAGCTATTCGGGAGGCTGAGACAGGAGAACCGCTTGAACCCAGAAGGCAGAGGTTGCAGTAAGCCAAGATCACACAACTGCACTCCAGCCTGGGCGACAGAGTGAGATTTGGTCTCAGGAAAAAAATAATAAGTAATAAAAATACAAATACAAAAATTAGCCGGGCAGGGTGGCAGCTGCCTGTAATCCTAGCTACTCGGGAGGCTGAAGCAGGAGAATCACGTCAACCTGGGAGGTGAAGGCTGCAGTGAGCCGAGATCACACCACTGCACTCCAGCCTGGGCAACAGAGTGAGACCCTGTCTGAAAAAAAAAAGTATACACACCCAGAACCTCAGAATATGAGCTTTTTTGGAAATAGGGTCTTTGCAGATGTAATTGATTCAGGACCTCGAAATGAAATTCCATCTGCAGGCTTCATGGTCCTTTGCTGTGTTATCTTGCTTTGGACAACCCGTACATGGGAACTAATTCAATTTTTTGTTTTGAGATGGGGTCTCACTCTGCCACCCAGGCTGGAGTGCAGAGGCACAATCATAGCTCACTACAGCCTCGACCTCCTGGGCTGAAGCAATCCTCCCATCTCAGCCTCCCAAGTAGCTGGACTATAGATGTGCGCCACCACACCTGGCTAATTTTTTTTTTTTTTTTGTGATGGTGGTCTGACTATGTTGCCCAGGTTGGTCTTTAACTCCTGGCCTCAAGTGATCCTCCCACTTCAGCCTCCCAAAGCACTGGGATTACAGGTAGGAGCCCCGCCACAACCCAGGCTGGACTCATTCTTTTTTTTTTTTTTTTTTTGAGATGGAGTTTTGCTCTGTTGCCCACACTGCAGTGCAATGGTGCAATCTCGGCTCACCACAACCTCTGCCCACCACAACCTCCACCTTCCGAATTCAAGCGATTCTCCTGCCTCAGCCTCTCGAGTAGTTGGGATCACAGGCACCCGCCACCACGCCCAGCTAATTTTTGTATTTTTAGTAGATTTGGGGTTCACCATGTTGGCCAGGCTGGTCTGGAACTCCTGACCTCAGGTGATCCACCCGCCTCGGCTTCCCAAAGTGCTGGGATTACAGGCGTGAGCCACCGCACCTGGCCTCATTCTTAACCAGGCCTCGACAATCCTCTTCCCTTCCCTTCTTCAGGACCGAATTTTGAGTCATCATTCCAATCTCAGTGTATGTGTTGCCTCCTCCAGGAAGCCCACCCTGATGCCTCCCCTGGCCCCCACTGGAGGGCATCTTGCCCCTACTGTTTCCTCGAACCCAGCACAAGACCTAGCACACAGTTGGTGCTCAATAAATGTCTGCGGCTTGCATGACAGGGGCTGCTCTCCCCGATCTGTAAATAGCCCTGGCCTAATGATAAACATAATGAGCTCACACACGGGGACTCATAATTGTGACAGGCAGGTGGGCCCTGGTGGCCACGTGACCCCGCAGCTCCAGCCCGCGCCGGGCTCAGCCCAGGGCCTGCACCCACAGCAGCGCCACGGCCTCCTCATTAAAGCAGGCCTTTTACTTAGGCAGGCGCTGCCAATTCTAATTGATTGTCTGCGTCCCTGGGGGCACTCGAGTTCCCGAGGTCAGCAGCTGGGCCGGGTCCAGGCCGAGGCAGGCGGGGGGAAGCCGGCTCCCGGAGAGGGAACAAGGCGTGGAGATTGGGCCCGCTGCCTCTACCTACGCGCTGCCTCCCGTGGCCCCCGGGACTGGGGCACGCGCTGCCCTGCAGGCTCAGGTTCCGGAGGCTGATGTGGCCCCACCCCAGACCCGTGCAAGCTCCTGGTATGTGTGATGTTCCTGCACCTGGTCATGCCAAGAACACGTGTTGACAAACCCACAGGTCCAGAGCCAGAGGTGGTAGCACATAGGGGCTGGACTTGGGGTGGTGGGGGGGTAGAGAGGGGAGTGGGGGGCAGAGAGGGGAGTGGGGGGCAGAGAGGGGAGTGGGGGGGCTCAAATCTAACAGCTCTATGCCTCAATTTTCCCATCTATAAAATGGAATCCTAATACTACTAACTTTTTGTTGTTGTTTTTGAGACAGAGTCTCGCTGTCTCCCAGGCTGGAGTGCAGTGGCGTGATCTCAGCTTACTGCAACCTCCACTTCCTGGGTTCAAGTGATTCTCCTGCCTCAGCCTCTTGAGTAGCTGGGATTACAGGCACCCACCACCACACCTGGCTAATTTCTGTATTTTTAGTAGAGACGGGGTTTCGCCATGTTGGCCAGGCTGGTCTCGAACTCCTGACCTCAGGTGATCCACCCGCCTCAGCTTCCCAAATAGCTGGGATTATAGGCGTGAGCCACCGCGCCCAGCCTCTAATACTACCTTTCTCATGGGACTTCTTGGGGTAATTAAATAAATATATGCCTAGGAAATGCTGAAGCCCGGCTCTAGCCTGTACTTGGTGTTCTGTGGAGGTTATTACTTACGCATTCTACAAGTATTGAGCACCTACTGTATGCCAGGCTGAGCAGTTTCAGCAGTGAATAGAACACGCAGATTGCTGTCCTTGTAGAGCTGACATTCAAATGGTGAGAGAGAGTAAACCTAATTTTAAAAAAAGTGAACGTTGGGGCTGGGCACAGTGGCTCACACCTGTAATTCCAGCACTTTTGGGAGGCCGAGGGGGGAGGATTGCTTGTGGCCAGGAGTTCATGACAAGCCCGGGCAATAACAAGGCTCCATCTCCTTTTTTTTATTATTATTTTATTTTATTTTATTTTTTAAGACAGAGTGTTGCGGGCCGGGCGCAGTGGCTCACGCCTGTAATCCCAGCACTTTGGGAGGCTGAGGTGGGTGGATCACGAGGTCAGGAGATCGAGACCAGCCTTGCCAAAATGGTGAAACCCCGCCTCTACTGAAAATACAAAAATTAGCCGGGCGTGGTGGCGGGTGCCTGTAGTCCCAGCTACCCAGGAGGCTGAGCCAGGAGAATCACTTGAAGCCAGGAGAATCGCTTGAACCCAGGAGGCGGAGGTTGCAGTGAGCCGAGATCGTGCCATTGCACTCCAGCCTGGGTGACAAGAGCAAAATTCCATCTTAAAAAAAAAAAAAAAAAGACAGTGTTGCTCTGCTGCCCAGGCTGGAGTGATTGCAGTGGCAGGATCTCAGCTCATTGCAACCTCAGCCTCCTGGGTTCAAGTGATTCTCCTGCCTCAGCCTCCTGAGTAGCTGGGATTACAGGTTTCACCATGTTGTCCAGAGTGGTCTCGAACTCTTGACCTCAAGTGATCTGCCCGCCTCAGCTTCCCAAAGTGCTGGGATTACAGGCATGAGCCACCGCGCCTGACCACAAGACCCCACCTCTAAAAAAAAATTAAAAATTAGCTAGGCATGGTGGCACATGCCTGTGGTCCTAGCTACCCAGGAGGCTAAGGCAGGAGGATTGCTTGAGCCCAAGAGTTCAATGCTGCAGTGAGCTGTGATTGTGCCACTGTGCTCCAACCCGGGTGACAGAGAGACCCTGACTCCCAGGAAAAAAAATAAGTGAATGTTAAAGTGTTTTGGGGAGGACACAGGTAACACACACACACACACACACACATACACACACACACACACACAGTCTGAACGTGGTGAAAACATATGCACACAACTTAGAGAGGTAGGTTCTCTTTTTTTTTTTTTTTTTTTTAATTTATGAAGTATTTATTGATGATTCTTGGGTGTTTCTCGGAGAGGGGGATATGGGAGGGTCATAGGATAATAGTGGAGAGAAGGTCAGGAGATAAACACATGAACAAAGGTCTCTGGTTTTCCTAGGCAGAGGACCCTGCGGCCTTCTGCAGTGTTTGTGCCCCTGGGTACTGGAGATTAGGGAGTGGTGATGACTCTTAAAGAGCATGCTGCCTTCAAGCATCTGTTTAACAAAGTACATCTTGCACCGCCCTTAATCCATTTAACCCTGAGTTGACACAGCATATGTTTCAGAGAGCATGGGGCTGGGGGAAAGGCCATAGATCAACAGCATCCCAAGGCAGAAGAATTTCTCCTAGTCAGAACAAAATGGAATCTCCTATGCCCACCCCTTTCTACACAGACACAGCAACAATCTGATCTCTCCTTCCTTTCCCCACACTTCCCCCCCTCTTCCTTTCAACAAAACCGCCATCGTCCTCATGGCCGGCTCCCGATGGTCGCTGTCTCTTCGGAGCTGTTGGGTACACCTCCCAGACAGGGCGGCCGGGCAGAGGCGCTCCTCGCTTCCCAGACGGGGCCGCCCGGGCAGAGGCGCTCCTCACTTCCCAGACGGGGCCGCCCGGGCAGAGGCGCTCGAGAGGTAGGTTCTCTTATGTCCATTTCACAGATGGGGTAAATGAGGCTCTGAGACGAAAAGAAAATGGGCTAATTCAGGAACCTGTAACCATTTCTGTAACAGTTCCTGCTCCATGTGGCCCCAGAGCCTTTGCACCTGCTGTGCTCTCCATAAAAGTCCATTAGCTGAAAGGATTCAGCTCGGCTCCTGGGTGCTGCCCCTGTCACACATAATCTATAAAGTGGCAGGTGGGATAGGCCAGACAGGGGTCTCCCACCTCCCAGCCTTCATCAGGCCTGTCCCAGCCTCAGTAACCCGATTTCTTGAAGCGGTTTCCAGCTTCTCATTCTCCCTGGAGAAGTCTCATTACTCCTCTAGGGCTGAGATGCAAGAAACTGCAGCCTCCAGGGCTTTGAAACTGACACATTAAAATCAAAATCAACGTCTACATGGAGACCCTTGGGACTAGACCTTGGGTTGTGAGGCCCTGGCTGCCTGCTGTCACTTTTTTTGTTTTGTTTTGTTTTTCATTTTTTTGAGATGGAGTCTCGCTCTGTCACCCAGGCTGCAGTGCAGTGGCACGATCTCGGCTCACTGCAAGCTCCGCCTCCCGGGTTCACACCATTCTCCTGCCTCAGCCTCCCGAGTAGCTGGGACTACAGGCGCCCGCCACCACGCCCGGCTAATTTTTTGTATTTTTAGTAGAGACGGGGTTTCACCGTGTTAGCCAGGATGGTCTCAATCTCCTGACCTCATGATCTGCCCACCTCGGCCTCCCAAAGTGCTAGGATTACAGGCCTGCTGTCACTTTTAACTTTGTGGACAAGGGCATGACAGACTCTGGAGCCACTGGAGAATTGCCTGAAGCATCAGGAACTGGTAATAACCCACATTAGGGTAATGATTTTTTGTTTGTTTGTTTTGAGACAGAGTCTCACTCTATTGCCCCAGCTGGAGTGCAGTGGTGTGATCTCAGCTCACTGCAACCTTCACCTCCCAAGTTCAAGCGATTCTCCTGCCTCAGCCTCCTGAGTAGCTGAGATTACAGGCATACGCCACCACGCCCAGCTAATTTTTGTATTTTTAGTAGAGACGGGGTTTCGCCATGTTGGCCAGGCTGGTCTCGAACTCCTGACCTAGAGTGATCCACCCGCCTCAGCCTCCCAAAGTGCTAGGATTACAGACGTGAGCCACTGCACCCGGCCTGGTTCTTTTTATAGTAAAATTCCGAGAGCCATCAACACTTGCTGTCTCCACTTCCCCGTTTTCTGTTCCCTCCTAAATCTCCTCCAATGGGACTCTCACACCCCCCACGCCCTCCTGAAGTTGTCAGCCCCACAGGAGAGGGATTTTGTCTGCTCCGTTCCCTGCCGGACAGACGCCCAGTGCCTAGAAGAGCACCTGGCATGCAGCAGGTGCTCAATACGTGTTTGCTGAAGGAGTGAATGGCTGGATGCTCTCTTAGATGCTGCCCTGGAATTGATTCCAGAATCCTTCTCTACCTACTTGGAACTGACTCCAGTAGTGTCTATCCCACCCACCACCCTCTCACCCCATCTGCTGTGTGAACCAAGCTTAGAGCTCCCTACAGAGGAAGGGTGAAAAACAATCCATCCATCCATCCACCAGTAATCCATATACCCACTCACTAACTCATCCATCCATCCACCCACCAATAATCCATATATCCATCCACACACCCATCAATCTACCCATCCATCCATCCATCCATCTACTCATCCATCTATCCAACCATCCATCTATAATCCATATATCCATCCACTCAGCCATCCATCCATCCACTCATCAATCCATCCATCCATCTACCCACTCATCAATCTACCCGTCCATCCATCCACTCATCTATCTATCCAACCATCCATCCATAATCCATATATCCATCCACTCACCCATCCATCCACCCTCCCATCAATCCATCCATCCATCCATCCACCCACCCATCAATCCTCCCATCCATCCATCCACCCACCCATCCACTCATCCATCTATCCAAATCCATCCATCCATAATCCATATATCCATCCACTCACCCATCCATGCACCCTCCCATCAATCCATCCATCCATCCATCCATCCATCCACCCACCCACCCATCCATCCACCCACCCATCCACTCATCCATCTATCCAAATCCATCCATCCATAATCCATATATCCATCCACTCACCCATCCATCCACCCACCCACACATCTATCCACCCATCCATACATCCATTTACTCATCCATCCATCCATCCATAATCCATATATTTATCCACTAACCCACCCATTCATCCACCCATAATCCATATATCCATTCACCCTCCCATCCATTCACTCATCCATCTATCCACCTACCCATTCATCCATGCACCCACTCCCATCCATCCATCCATCATCCATCCATAATCCATTCATCCATCCACTCATCCATCCATCCATTCATCCATCTATAATCCATACCGGCACCCATTTATCAATCCACCCACCTATAATCCATACATTCACCTGTTCATCCATCCATCCATAATCCATACATCCATCCTCTCACAAATTCATACATTCACTTACCCACCTACCTACCCACCTACCTCTCTATTCATCCATCCATCCATCCATCTATCCATCCATAATCCATACCTGCACCCATTTATCAATTCACTCACCCATAATGCATACATTCACCTGTTCATCCATCTATCCATCATCCATACAACTATCATCTCACAAATCCATACATCCATTTACTGACCTACCTGCCCATCCACCTCTCTATTCATCCATCCATCCATCCATCTATCCACCCACTCATCCATTCATCCATAATCCTTCCATAATCCATCCATTCATTTATTCACTCATCCATACATCCATCTATCTAATCACCCATCCATTCACCACCTTTTTTTTTTTTTTGAAATGGAGTCTCACTCTGTCGCCCAGGCTGGAGTGCAATGGCACGGTCTCGGCTCACTGCAAGCTCTGCCTCCTGGGTTTAAGTGATTCTCCTGCCTCAGCCTCCCAGGTAGCTGGGATTACAGGTGCCCACCACAACGCCTGGCTAATTTTTGTATTTTTAGCAGAGACGAGGTTTCACCATGTTGGTCAGGCTGGTTTTGAACTCCTGACCTCAGGTGATCTGCCCACCTCAGCTTCCCAAAGTGCTGGGATTACAGGCGTGAGCCACCACGCCCAGCCCCTATTCACCACCTTTCTACCCATCCATCCACCGATCCATCCACCCTCACTCCCTCTCTACCTCTGCACTCATTCACTCAGAGGCAGGCTAACCCTTATGCTCATCTTTATTCCTCCCCCTGCCTGCTTTGTGCCCTTGAGCCAGGCCCTCCCTGTCTCTGGCCCTCGCTTTCCTCCTCTGCACAGTGAGGCTGATGATAGCACAGACCTCCAAGCCTTGCACAGTGGCCTCAGGCCACACACAGTTGTTATTTGTTGTGACAGACAGCCAACGGTGGTGGTTAAGAGTGCAGCCTGGGCTGGGTGCGGTGGCTCACACCTGTAATCCCAACACTTTGGGAGGCCGAGGTGGGAGGATTGCTTGAGCCCAGGAGTTCAAGACCAGCCTGGGCAACGTGGAGAAACCCTGTCTCTACAAAAAAACGTAAAAATTAGCCAGGTGCGGTGGTGCACACCTGTAGTCCCAGCTGCTCAGGAGGCTGAGGTGGGAAGATCACCGGAGCCCGGGACACAGAGGTTGCAGTAAGCTGAGATCGAGCCACTGCACTCCAGCCTGGGCAACAGAGTAAGACCCTGTCTCAGAAAAAATAAAAAATAAAAAAATAAAGAATGCAGCCTGGAGTTTGAATCCCTGATCTGTGACTCCCCTGCTGTGTGACCTTGGCCAAGTGGCAGAACCTCTCTGAGCCTGTTTCCCATCTATAAAATGAGGCTGATAATAGCACCTGCCTCCTTGAGGACTGTTGGGGGGGATTGCATGCAATTACACATGTTGCATATAGGGTTCAATAAGTGCTGGTTGGGGCTGTTAATGTATGTTTATGGTAACCCCAGGAGGTAGGGCATGGCTGTGGGTGCCTGACAGGCTGATGCCCAGTGAACTCTGAGAAGGGAGCAGCTGGCGGGAAACTTGGTGACTGCTGTGGCAGGCAGAGGGGGTAGCTATACCCCTTCTCCCCTCTGCTTGTAGCGGGAGAGCTAGGGGGCTGCTGGCCCAGCAGCCTCAGGTGAGGACCCACCAGGTGCACCTGTTTATGTGCAGAAAACAGGGTCTGCACTCCCTCTGCACCCAGGGAGTCACAGTCCAGGGTGGGGGTTATGGAGGCTTTGCTCTGTGCACCCTCTGGCAATTATCCTGACAGGGGCAGACTCAGAGTCCTCACCATCAGGAGCCCTGGGTGGTCCACACAGTCCAGGCAGGGGAGACAGGGTACGGCAGGGGAATCTGCTATATCACTCAACAGGCATGGGGTTCCCAGATAGAGTTACCCCGGGGAACCATCTCACACCCTCAATCCCTGACTCCAAGCCTCAGGGCCTGAAAGGGCCTGGGACGATGACCTCCCCACACACAAGCCTCTCTGAACCTCAAAGAAAGCACAAACTCAAGCCAGGTGTGGAGGCTCATGCCTGGAATCCCAGCATTTTCAGAGGCTGAGGCGGGAGGATCACTTAAGCCTGAGTTCGAGACCAGTCTGGGCAACATTGTGAGACCCTGTCTCTACAAGAAAATAAAACAGCCAGGTGTGGTGGCACACGCCTGTAGTCCCACCTACTCGGGAGGCTGAGACAGGAGGATAACTTGAGCCTGAGAGTTGGAGGCTGCAGTGAGCTGAAAGCACTCCATTGCACTCCAGCCTGAGTGACAGAGGGAGACCCTATCACCAAAAAAGAAAAAAGGCACAAACTCAGAAGGAAAAAATATAGTAACAATAACATTTATAAAGGGTTTCCTACAAGCCAGTATGCACTAGAATTAATTAATTTTTTTTTTTTTTTTTTTTTTTTTGACAGTTTCGCTCTGTGGTCCAGGCTGAAGTGCAGTGGTGCGATCTCGGTTCACTGTAACCTCCGCCTTTCAGGTTCGAGCCATTCTCTTGCCTCAGCCTCCTGAGTAGCTGGGATTACAGGTACCCGCCACCATGCCCGGCTAATTTTTGTATTTTTAAT
Organism: Pongo pygmaeus; assembly: GCF_028885625.2. NCBI lineage: Eukaryota > Metazoa > Chordata > Mammalia > Primates > Hominidae > Pongo > Pongo pygmaeus. The sequence continues at coordinate 4,497,290 of NC_072393.2, read as the reverse complement.
AGAGACGGGGTTTCACCATGTTGGCCAGGCTGGTCTTGAACTCCTAACCTCAAGCGAACTGCCCACTTTGGCCTCCCAAAGTGCTGGGATTACAGGCGTGAGCCACCGCGCCCGGCCTAGAATTAACTTTCACTGTCACAGCCACTTTATGAAGTAGATGCTATTATAGACCTCATTTTATTGATGGGGAAACTGAGGCACAGAGCGGCAACATGGCCTGACCAGTTGTACAGCTGGTAACTGGCACCCAAGTTTGAACCCTAGACTGTTTAAGCATCTTATTCCCCACACAGTAAAAACAGCCCAGGAAATGGGTACCACCATCTGCCCACGGTACAGATGAGTAAATTGAGGCTCAGAGAAGCTGTTAGGTCATGTGGAGAGAAAACAGGAGAGCCGGGGCTCGCGTCCTGGGCCACAGCCCCAAAAATGTGGTTTCCTCACCGCTTCAATCACCAAATGCTCTCTGGGCCTTGGTTTTCTCATCTGTAGAGTGGGTTTAATTGTAAAATCCAATTGGGAAGGCTGTGATGATGAACATATCAGAGCAGGCATGGAAGACCCCACTGTGGGATGGGGCAGAGCAGGAGGGCCTGCAGAGGAAGGAAGGATGTCAAGTGAGTTGGGGGTCGCCGTGGGGACAGCAGGGGGACAACGTTTCCCATGGCCACGCTCTCGAAACTTTCTCCCACCTGGAGCAGTTGGAGCTGCCTCTGGCACCCCCTGCCTGAAAACTCACATCCACAGCCGTCACCCTCAGCATCTCCCCAGTCACCTTGTGCCCCCTGTCCCCTCCCAGAGAACAGCGCAGCCTCTGTGTCTAGGCGTGAGGTTTGCCAGCGTTGCCCAGAGACGACTGGGTAGCAGGCGACTCCCGCCCCCTGCATGCAGACCCCGGCCCGCCCAGCCTCCAGGACCCCCTCACCGGGACAATGGACAGGCCAGGGGAGGAGGGGGACAGGCAGGGCTCGGGGCCTTGGGGAGCCTGGGAACGAGGCGGCTCTGAGTTGGCGTGCAGAGAGGGGGCTCCGAGAGGGCGGGGGGCAGGGCCGGGGGAACTTAGAGAAGGGGGCTCCGGGACGGGAGGGGGACATGGGGACTTAGAGAAGGGGCTCAGAGGGGAGGGGGTGCACAAAGGGAGAAGGTTCTCGGGGAGGGGAGGCAGCTGAGCCTCCTCCCCGACAGTGGCTCCAGAAGCGAGACCACCCCCTCCCCATGGCACAGGCTCGCGCCGCAACAGGTGTGGGGGGTTCTCAAGGCAGCACTAAGAGATGCAAAATCCCTTTCGGAAGTAAAGCGACACAGACCTGCAGCGCTCTAAATACAGACACAGCTGACTGGCGGTGGGGAGGTCAGAGGGAGCCAGGAGGGCCCGAGGAGAGGGAGGGAGATAGAGCATGGGAGAGGGGCGACCCCGAGCCCCGGGGACGCACGCGGTCAGGTTTCTGGATGGTCAGAAACCCTGTGACTTGATACACTCCTGACCCTGTGTCCTGGGGCCCCAGGGGAGGACAGAACTTAGGCGGCCCCCTCTGCCCCACTCAGCCTCCTTGAGCCCTGTTCCCGCCCCTCGAAGAGCCCCCTCCCCTCTCCACACCCCTCCCCAACCTCAGCTTCCTCTCTTCTCTCAACCCCGCCCCACTCAGCCCTGCCCCACAACTCCTCCCGCCTCCGAGCCCCGCCCCTCTCCTCTCAGCCCCACCCATTTTCTCTCAGCCCTGCCCCTTCCCGCCTCGCCCCCTCTTCTCAGCCCCGCCCCTCTCCTCCCAGCTGTACCACTTTCAGCCCCTCCCCTCTCTCAACCCCGTCCTCTCTCGGCCCCCTCCCTTCTCTCAGCCCCTCTCGTCTCTCAGCCCCCTCTCCTCCCTCACCCCTCCCCTCTAAGCCCCTCCCCTCTCTCAGCCTCCTCTCCTCCCTCACCCCTCCCCTCTCTCAGCCCCCTCTCCTCCTTCACCCCTCCCCTCGGAACGTCTCCCTTCTCTCAGCTTCCTCTCCTCCCTCACCCCTCCCCTCTAAGCCCCTCCCCTCTCTCAGCCCCCTCTCTTCCCTCACCCGTCCCCTCTAAGCCCCTCCCCTCTCTCAGCCCCCTCTCCTTCCTCAGCCCCCTCCTCTCTCAGCCCCGCCCCTCAGCTCCTCCCCTTGCGGGGCGCACCCCGACTGTCAGCTTCTTCTGGGGCTGTCCATTCTGGGCCAGGAAGAATAGAAACGTGACCCTTTGGTCCATGGTGGCCTCCCTGGCCCTTCCTCATCTGAGCAACAAAGCTCTCCAGGTTCGACCTTTCAGGGCCGCCCCGCGCATTTCCAGCCCCTTCTGCAGGGACTCCCCCTACAGAGACCCCCCACCCTGCCCGGCACACCAGTCCCGGGCTGGGCTCCCCTGAGTAGAGACCCTGCCAGAAGGACCGTCCTCCATGAAGACCCCTTCAGATCCCAGCGTGGACCTCAGCACACGACTCCTCATCCTTGAGCTGGAGTTCCCCCAGCATGGAAGTGCGCGATGGGCAGAGATTCTGACTTCATCCCTTCGTGCTTTCATTCGTGTATAGAGCAAGCGTCTAGTACCTACAGTCATGAACTCTGCAAACCTGTGCTAGGGGCCAGGGATACAGGGATATGTGACCCCGACAGAGCCAGCCTCGCCCCCAATGCGGTTCGCAGTTCAGTGGGGGAGGTGGTCATTGCGGTGATGAGGGTCAGAGGGCCTAGCTGGGGGGCGCACGGGAGTTTATGGTGGCTCCCTGAAGGCTTTCCGCAGGACATGTGATCTAACCTGAGGGCTAAAGAAATGCATTAGCTGCCGGGCACGGTGACTCAGGCCGGTAATCCCAGCACTTTAGGAGGCCGAGGCCGGCGGATCACAAGGTCAGGAGTTCGAGACCAGCCTGGCCAACATGGTGAAATCTTGTCTCTACTAAAAATACAAAAATTACCCGGGCTTGGTGGCGGGCGCCTGTAATCCCAGCTACTCGGGAGGCTGAGGCAGGACAATTGCTTGAACCCGGGAGGTGGAGGTTGCAGTGAGCCGAGATCGCACCACCGCACTCCAGCCTGAGACAGAGCGAGACTCTGTCTCCAAAAAAAAAAACCCATTCACAGGGCAGGCTCACGCCTGTGCTCTGGGCAGAGGAAAGAGCCAGTACAAAGGCCCTGAGGCAGGACCAAGAGCCCTGGCTGGCAATCCCAGCTTAGCCGTTTTCTTGCTGTTTGTCCAGGTCAAGTGGCCAGTGCTTTCTGAGCCTGACCTCCACATCTGTAAAGGGGACTCCTGACATATTACTCAACTAAAGGGTTCAGGAGGGCACCTGGCATACAGTAGGTGCTGAATAATATTTGTCAAAAGTGGATGAAGGAATTGAGAGGCGTTAGAGAATGCGAAAGAGAAGGCGCTTGGCTCCCATCTGGAGGTGGGTGGGTTGGAACAGCTCCTGACCTCTTCTCCCGGCCAAGGCCCCCTCTCCCCCCAGGCCCCTCCTCCCTGGCCCACCAGTCCCCTGCCAGCTGTCTCTCCATGTGTGCGCCAGCCCAACAGGAGCAGGCGCCTGTTCCGGAACGCCTGATGCTTTGCTTCCCAGGGATTTTAGAGGGACAGGTCCGCGGAAGTTCAGCTGCCACACGGGCTTAACCCTGGAGCCTGGGCGCCGGGTCCTCAGAGGCCCGACGCCATCCCTCTTGACCCCATAGAGAGCCCGGGCACTGCTCCCAGCCTTCACTGGAAAGACCTTGCTTCAACTCCGAGCTCTGGCCTTGCCTGGCTGTGTGGCCTTGGGAAATTTAGCCAACATCTCTGGTCGTCTCCACCAATAATAATACTAAGAAGATGGCGTGGTGGCTCAGGCCTGTAATTCTTTGTAAATTTTTTTTACAAATTACAAAGAATTGGTGAATTCTTTGTAATTCTGTAAAACTTTGGGAGGCAAGGCAGGAGGATCACATGAGGCCAGGAGTTCCAGATCAGCCTGGACAACATGACGAAACCCTGTCTCTACAAAAATAAAATAAAATAAAAATTTTAGCCAGACATGATGACACATGCTTGTAGTCCCAGCTACTCGAGAGGCTGACACTGGAGGTTGGTTTAAGCCCAGGAGTTTGAGGCTGCAGAAAGCCATGATTGTGCCACTGCACTCCAGCCTGGGTGATAGGAGACCCTGTCTCAAAAAAAAAATTAGACCAGGCATGGTGGTTCACGCCTGTAATCCCAGCACTTTGGGAGGCTGAGGACGGTGGATCACCTGAGGTCAGGAGTTCGAGACCAGCCTGGCCAACATGGCGAAACCCTGTCTCTACTAAAAATACAAAAATTAGCCAGGCATGGTTGTGCGTGACTGTAATCCCAGCTATTCGGGAGGCTGAGGCAGGAGAATTGCTTGAACCTGGGAGACAGAGGTTGCAGTGAGCCGAGATCATGCAACTGCACTCCAGCCTGGGTGACAAGAGCGAAACTCCATCTCAAAAAAAAAAAAAAAAAGTCTTTTCATGAATAAACTCTATTATTGTAACAGCTCTCCGTGTTCCCAAGTATTACTGACCCCATCTCACAGATGTGAAAACTAAGGTATGAAGAGAGGGGTTACCCAATTTACAGCGCAAAATAATCCAATCAATAATAACCACAATCTCTGGGCGAGGTGGCTCATGCCTGTAATCCCAACACTTTGGGAGGCTGAGGCAGGTGGATTACTTAAAGTCAAGAGTTTGAGACCCGCCTGGCCAACATGGCAAAACCCTGTCTCTACTAAAAATACAAAAATTAGCTGAGTGTGGTGGTGTGCACCTGTAGTTTCAGCTACTTGGGAGGCTGAGGCATGAGAATCACTTCAACCCGGGAAGCAGAGTTTGCAGTGAGCCGAGATTGCACCACTGCACTCCAGCCTGGCAACAGAGTGAGACTCCGTTTCAAAAAAAAAAAAAAAAAATTAGCCAAGCGTGGTGGCCGGCACCTGTAATCCCAGCTACTTGGGAGGTTGAGGCAGGAGAAACGCTTGAACCCAGGAAATGGAGGCTGCAGTGAGCCGAGATTGCGCCACTGTGCTCCAGCCTGTCTCAAAAATAAATTAAATTGTCAATTAAAATGAAATAAAATTAAAAATTCAATTCCTCACTGCTCAAGTCACCGTTTTTTGTCTGTGTGTTTGAGACATGGTCTCGCTCTGTCACCCAGCCTGGAGTGCAGTGGTGCAATCATAGCTCACTGCAGCCTCGACCTCCTGGGCTCAAGCGATCCTCCCACCTTAGCCTCCAAGTAGCTAGGACTATAGACACACACCACCACGCCCAGCTAATTTTTATTTTTTTTTTGGTAGAGACAGGGTCTTGCTATGTTGCCCAGGCTGGTCTCAAACTCCTGGGCTCAAGCCATCCCCCAACCCACCTTGGCCTCTGAAAGTGCTGGAATTACAGCCATGAGCCATTGCACTCAGCCTCAAGTCACCGTGTAAGTGCTGAATAGCCACATGGCTGCTGACTACCGTGTTAGCACAGATTTCAAACACCTCTGTCACTGCAGGAAGTTCTGTTGGAACCTTGCTGTGGGAGCATGTGCTTATCTGTGACTTGGCCATGTGATGAGAGCTCAGGCCCCGCGAAGTTACAGTTAACTTGATCATTTCTGTCTGTCTGGTAGAAAAGAGAACCCCAACTAGGGCTTTACTGAAATATAGACCATTAATTGGTTTGTATCTAGCCTGATCTTAATCTAACATTCTCCCTTAAAAAAAAAAAAAAAAATCTTGGGCTGGGCGCGGTGGCTCATGCCTGTAATCCCAACCACTTGGGAGGCTGAGGCAGGAGAATCACTTGAACCCAAGAGGCAGATGTTGTAGTGAGCCGGGATCGTACCATTGCACTCCAGCCTGGGTGACAGTGAGACTCCTTTTCAAAAAAAAAACAGCCTGGCCAACGTGGTGAAACCCCATCTCTACTAAAGATACAAAAAATTAGCTGGGCGTGGTGGCACCCACCTATAATCCCAGCTACTCAGGAGGCTGAGGCAGGAGAATTGCTTGAACCTGGGAGGCAGAGGTTGCAGTGAACCAAGATCGCGCCACTGCACTCCAGCCTGGGCGACAGGACAAGATTCCATCTCAAAAAAAAAAAAAAAAATCTTGGGCTGGGCACGGTGGCTCACGCCTGTAATCCCAGCACTTTAGAAGGCTGAGGTGGGCGGATCACCTGAGGTCAGGAGTTCCAGACCAGCCTGGCCAACATGGTGAAACCCCGTCTCTAATAAAAATACAAAAAATTAGCCAGGCATGGTGGTGGGTGCCCGTAATCCCAGCTACTTGGGAGGCTGAGGCAGGAGAATTGCTTGAACCAGGGAGGCGGAGGTTGCAGTGAGCTGAGACCGCGCCATTGCACTCCAGCCTGGCAACAAAAGTAAAACTCCATCTCAAAAAAAAAAAAAATATCCATAGATACCTAGTTCCTCAAATACTCTTAGAACCAGCCTCAACATTTTATTGGTTCCCTGAGTAATGAGCTAATGAATCATGGACATGTGCTTACTTGACGTTTGGGTGACTCAAGTTTTCAGCATTTATTTTCTTTCTTTCTTTCTTTATTTTTAGAGACGGGGCCTTGCTCTGTTGCCCAGGCTAGAATGCAGTGGTGCAATCATAGCTCACTGCAACCTCCAATTCCTGGGCTCAAGCAAGCCTCCTGCCTCAGCCTCCCAAGTAGCTGGGACTACAAGCAAGCACCACCATGCCCTGTTAATTTTTTTCAAATTTTTTTTGTAGAGATGGGGGTCTTGCTATGTTGCCCAGTCTCAACTTTTTGAGAACCATATATGTCTTTTTTTTTTTTTTAAGTTTCTCTTCTCTTTAACTGAACTGAACCTGGAAGAGACATGTAAATCCCCATTTTGCAAACAGGGAAACTGAGGCCAGCTCCTTGCCTCCCCCCATCCCAGACCCCCTCCAAGCTCAGGGGTCCAGTTGTTGCATACCTAGCTCTCCTCATTTGAGGACCCACCCTCCCACTGCCTGCCCAACTTCTAGAAACAACTCTGAGAACCTGTCTTTCTCCTACTGCAGCCAAGAACCAGGTCAGCCCAACGCTGGGACATCAAAGGGAATCTATAAATACAGCTGCAGGAGGAAAAATAGACACTTTCCTGGCCCCTCTCAGTCTTCCTTCTCTCCCACTCCAGATCTTTTTTGGCTGGGTTCCCACCCCAGGAGCCGGGCTGAAGCCCTCGACCCCAGGGACCCCCTACAGGGAGGCAGTGGAGGGGAACAGCTGATGGCACCCCAGTTTCCCCCAAGAAACTCAACCTCCTCTGCCCTCTCCTCCCCTACTAAGCAGCGAGAAAAGAGGGATATGAATGGGTCTTTCCTCTGCAGACGTGGTTCTGACCAGAGGTGCGCATTACCAGCTTGTCAAAATCTTCAGTCCCCAGAACCAGGGAATCTTCTCTCTGTCTCCTGGGGAACATGTAGGGCTTCTGCCCTGTGCTGGGCTCTGGGAAGCTGGCAGGAACAAGGCTGACTTAGTTGGGGCAGTCAAGGAGAGCTTCCTGGAGGAGATGATATGAGCTGAGCCCAAAGGATGATGGGAATGATTGGAGAGGATGAAGAACACGTGGGGAGGGGGATGGAAGGGAAAGAGTTTGGAGTCCTCCTTCATTCTTCGCTCTTCATATATGTATATTTCCTCCCCATCTGGCCCCTACTCCTCTTTCAGGTCTCAGCTCCATGTCACCTCCTCAGAGAGGCCCTCCCTGATGCCCCCAGAGAATCGCTGCCCTTCATTTTCTCTCTTTTTTTTAATTTTCCCTTTTCTTTCTTTTTTTTTTTTTTTTGAGACAGGGTCTCGCACTGTCATCCAGGCTGGAGTGCAGTGGTGCCACTACAGCTCACTGCAGCCTCAACCTCCCTGGCTGAAGCGATCCTCCTGCCTCAGCTTCCTGAGCAGCTGGTACCACACGCACATGCCACCATGCCTGGCAATTTTGTTTTATTTTTTATTTTATTTTATTTTTGAGATGGAGTCTCACTGTTGCCCAGGCTGGAGTGCAGTGGCATGACCTTGGCTCACTGCAACCTCCATATCCCGGGTTCAAATGATTCTCCTGCCTCAGTCTCCCAAGTAGCTGGGATTACAGGTGCATGCCACCATACCTGGCTAATTTTTTGTATTTTTAGTAGAGTCGGAGTTTTGCCATGTTGGCCAGGCTGGTCTCGAAGTCCTGACCTCAGGTGATCCACCCGCCTTGGCCTCCCTAAGTGCTGGGATAACAGGCGTAAGCCACCACATCTGGCCTCCTTCATTTCTTTTCTTCCTGGTCCTTATAATAATCTGAAATCATTTTAGCCAATTACTTGTTTCCTCATTATCTGTCTGCAAATGCCTGGAGAGGGCAGAGACCCTGCCGGCCTAGATTATCTCCCTCTCTCTCTCTGGAACTCACCTCCATGGGCCTCAGTTTCTCCATCTGTAAAGCAGAGTGGAAGTGTGACAAGTCGCTTCCATGGAGAAACTGCCGGCCTCATTTGTCATTAAAGTTACTATTTTCCTTGCAAACGGCTTGCCTGGTTCTGTAGACTCTTGTAATCGATATGCTAATTGATGCAGATTTTATGTAAATGACACGGATGTTTATTTCTCCCTAGAAATTCCCCACTGGCCTTGGGGATCCCCGAAGAAGCTGGGGAGGGGGTAGAGCTGTCTTAGCCCAGGTTCCTTGGGGACCCACCCACACTTAGGCTGGTGAGGGTTGAGGAGCATCTGGAACTTCCCCTACCCCCTCCTCCTTCCTGGGCTCCAGGCTTTGCCCAAAGATGAGCAAATCTCTAGACCCTGGGGTGGGGACGGGGATGGGGGGATAGAAAACTGGAGACCCAGGGGAAAGACTGAGACAGTGACAGTGAGAGAGCAAGATTGAGAGATAAGGAAGCAGACGGTGAGATGGACCTAGAGACAGAGACGAAAGGAGAGAGGCCTGGAGGGGTGAGGTGAGAGGGCAAGGCAGGTTCCCCCTGCAGGCGCAGAGCAGGCTGGGGACGGACTGCAGAGGGACCTGTCCCCCACCATGCTTTTGGAGCAGAGGAGCGACCTTCCCATCTCCATCCTGGACGCAGCCTATTGAAATCTTCTGGAAGGGAAAACTGAGTCCAGATAAGGAGGGCCACCAGCCTCACCATCATTGCAGGGCAGGGGCAGGGAGGCTTCCTTGACAGTCTCCTGAACCTTACCAGACACTTATTGAGTGCCTACTGTATGCCAACTCTATGTTGGTCAGTGCTGGACATCACCTTGGCCTGGACAGTTCTGGGCCCGGTCCTTGGGCTCCCAGTCGGGTGTGTGGGATTCAAACTGAGACATTTACCTTGGGAATGAAGGAGGACGGGTTGACCAGGTCAACCTGGGGGGAGAGGGAGGCAGAAGGCCAAAAGGAGAGAACTGCCCATGTAAAGGCCCTGAGGCAGGGTAGAGCTTGGCGCCCTAGAGGAGCTGAATTAATTCCAAAAGCCCCCTTACCTGCCTGCCCTCCCCTCCTCCCATTCCTCACTCTGTTCCAGCCACACGGGCCTCCTCACTGTTCCTCCAACATGCCAGGCACGGTCCTGCCCCAGGACCTTTGCATGGGCTGTGCCCACCCACCTACTACATTCTTTCCCTAGGTACCTGCATGATTTTTTATTTATTTATTTATCGAGACAGCTCTGTCGCCCAGGCTGGCAATACGATTTTAGACATACGATCTCTGCTCACTGCAACCTCCACCTCCCGGGTTCAAGCGATTCTCCTGCCTCAGCCTCCTGAGTAACTGGGATTACAGGTGTGTGCCACGACGCCTGGCTAATTTTTGTATTTTTAGTAGAGACAGGGTTTTACCATGTTGGCCAGGCTGGCCTTGAACTCCTGACCTCAAGTGATCTGCCCGCCTCAGGTTCCCAAAGTGTTGGGATTATAGGCGTGAGCCACTTTGCCCGGCCACTGCATGATTTTCTACCCCCTCTTCTTCAGGTCTCTGCTCAGATATCACCTCCTTGGTGAAGCCTTCCCTGACTACCTGTTTAAAATCTTTCCGCTAGGCCAGGCGTGGTGGCTCATGCCTGTAATCCCAGCACTTTGGGGAGGCTGAGGTGGGAGGATCCCTTGAGCCTGGGAGTTGGAGGCTGCAGTGAGCTATGATCAGGCCACCACACTCCAGCCCAGGGCCACAGAATGAGATCGTATCTCTAAAAACTAAAATAAAATGAGTGAATCCTCTCCTCTGATCTCCGAACTCTGCCAAGATGAGGGCCCATTTGTGTATTGCTCAATCACTGTGTCCCCCGCACTGCCTAGTAGAGCCTGGTACACAGTAGGTGCTCAATAGAGTTAGCTGAATAATAGGCCAGCAAGGGGCAAGCCCCCCCAGGGCTCAGTTCTGCTTCCTGAAGGTGTCGGAGGTTTTGTAGCCGAGGCTGAGCAGGCCCCTGGTGGGGAGGGAAGGGTATGATCTGAGCTCGACACCTTTGATGGCCTCTCTGCACGCTGTCAGTGTCACCTGTGTGGCTGGCCCTAGTGGCAATGACGAACTGCCACTAGCTGAGGTCATTCACACACACACCCTCCACCGTCACTGCCTGTTTCTGCTGTTGCTATTATTTCTATTTATTTATTTATTTATTTATTTTTGAGGCAGAGTCTCATTCGGCTGCCCAGGCCGGAATGCAATGGCATGATCTTGACTCACTGCAATCTCTGCCTCCTGGATTGAAGTGATACTCCTACTTCAGCCTCCCAAGTAGCTGGGATTAGAGGCACCTGCCACCATGCCTGGCTAATTTTTTTTTTTTTTTTTTGAGACGGAGTCTCTCGGCTCACTGCAACCTCCACCTCCCGGGTTCAAGTGATTCTCTTGCCTCAGCCTCCCAAGTAGCTGGGATTACAGGCACCTGCCACCATGCCTGGCTAATTTTTTTTTTTTTTTGAGACCGAGTCTCTCAGCTCACTGCAACCTCCATCTCCCGGGTTCAAGTGATTCTCCTGCCTCAGCCTCCCGAGTAGCTGGGATTACAGGCTCCTGCTACCACACCCGGCTAATTTTTGTATTTTTAGTATAAACAGAGTTTCGCCATGTTGGCCAGGCTGGTCTCGAACTCCTGACCTCAGGTGATCTGCCTGCCTCGGCATCCCAAACTGCTGGGATTACAGGCGTGAGCCACCACGCCTGGCCATATTGTATTTTTTAATACATTTTTTTTCTGTGCTTGGATCTTGCCACCCTTTCTGCATACCAGTTTTGGTTTTCTTTCTATCTTTAAAGAAAAAATGTGGGCTGGGCGCGGTGGCTCACGCCTGTAATCCCAGCACTTTGGGAGGCTGAGGAGGGCGGATCACGAGGTCAAGAGATGGAGACTATCCTGGCTAACACAGTCAAACCCTGTCTCCACTAAAAATACAAAAAATTAGCCGGGCGCGGTGGCGGGCACCTGTAGTCCCAGCTACTCAGGAGGCTGAGGCAGGAGAATGGCGTGAACCCGGGAGCCGGAGCTTGCAGTGAGCCGAGATCGTGCACTGCACTCCAGCCTGGGCAACACAGTGAGACTCCGTCTCAAAAAAGAAAAAAGAAAAAATGTGGTAAAACACACATCACAGAAAAATCACCATTTTAACAATTTCTAAGTGCACAGTTCAGCGGCATTAAGCACATTCACGTGGTTGTGCAACCATCACCTCCATCCTCTCCAGAACTTTCTCCTTTTCCCAATCTGAAACTGTCCCCATGAAACACTCACTCCCCACCCCACCCCCAGCCCCTGGCACTCTCCATTCTACTTTCTGTCTTTATGAATCTGATGACTCCAGGGACCTTCTTCTAGGAGTGGAACCACACTGGATTTGGCCTTTTGCGTCTGGCTTATTTCACTGAGTGTGACGTCCTCAAGATGTGTCCACATCTGAAGCCTGTGATGCCTGAATCGTATTTCACTGTGTCCATGGACCCCCTTATGTTGATCCATGTATCTGTTCATTGGCAGTTGGTTTGCTTCTGCCCTTTCGCTGCTGTGAACATGGGTGCCAGGATCTGTTCTGGTCATCTGTTTTCATTTCTCTTTTGACAATGCCCTACACAACTGTAACGGCATCAAAGCTCCTTCCCACAGCTTCCAAGAGAGGATGAAGATTAGGAAAAATCACCAAGAGGAAGAAGCAAGAATCTCAGGACCTCCCATGGAGAAGATTACTTACCTTTATTAAGCACCAACTATGTGACAGGCTCCAGCATTTTTTTTTTTTTTAATGGGGGACAGAGTCTCGCTCTATCGCCCAGGCTGGAGTACAGCGGCATGATCTCGGCTCAGTGCAACATCTGCCTCCCAGGTTCAAGCCATTCTCGTGCCTCAACCTCCCAAGTAGATGGGATTACAGGCACGCACCACCACGCCCGGCTAATTTTTATATATTTTTTAGTAGAGACAGGGTTTCACCATGTTGGCCAGGCTGGTCTCAAACTCCTGAACTCAGGCAATCCACCCACCTCAGCCTCCCAAAGTGCTGGGATTACAGGCATGAGCCATGGCGTCCGTCCTAGGCCCCGGCATCTTTTGGAATGTTCTCATGTTAAACAACTTGTTCACAGCTGGTGAGTGGTAAAGCTGGGGGATAGATGCCAGTGTGTGAGCTGCAGAGATCACATCCAGTCCACTGTCTGCTTGCTTGCCTCTGATGACAGGCAGCTCACTACCCCATCACTGATTTTAGAGAAAAGAAAACAGGGGGTGGAAAAGAGCCGTCCCCTCCAACTTGGGATGATCAGGGAAGGCCTCTCAGAGAAGGGAACGCTGGTGGGGAACAGCTTCCAGGCAGTGGGAACAGCAAGTGCCAAGGCCCCGAGGCAGGAGTGAGCTGGGTGTGCTCACTAGGCTGGAATGGGAAGCCTAGGGGAAGGGAGATCTAGTGGAAGGGAGAAATTTTTTTTTTTTTTTTGAGATAGAGTCTTGCTTTGTTGCCCAGGTTGGAGTGCAGTGGCACGATCATCTCGGCTCACTGAAACCTCTGTCTCCCAAGTTCAAGGGATTCTCTTGCCTCAGCCTCCCAAGTAGTTGCAATTACAGGCATGCACCACCACACCCGGCTGATTTTTTGTGTTTTTAGTAGGGATGAGGTTTTGCCATGTTACCCTGGCTGGTCTCGAATTCCTGAGTTCGGGCAATCAGCCCTCCTCGGCCTCCCAAAGTGCTAGGATTACAGGCGTGAGCCACCGCACCCGGCCAGAGGAGAGATTTTGAAAGCGGAGAATGTGACACCTGCCCCTGCCCAAATGACACTCACCTCCCATGCCTCAGTTTCCTATCTATACCCAAGGGCAGACCCCAGGGAGGTTGAAGGTCCCTGGACGCCCTCGCTCCACCCAGAAATTCCCTGTTACGGAGACCAGGATGCCACTGCCTCATTTGTCACTGCATCATATGCAGATGATGCCTTGGGGGAGGGGGTTCTGGGCCAATCCAGGACACACACGGGCCTTTCTGGGGGATTTCTCAGTTTCTGAGAAGGAGGAAGCCTTGTAATTGCTCTAATTTCGATTTATAAATCGGGCGGCAGGTTCCGCTGCTTCCGTCTCTAATTTAGTGTTTCCCGCGTGCAAGCGTGGTGCTGTTAGCTCCAGCCAGACACACAGCCTGAACCTCGGGCCCAGGGTCTGAGGGGCTGCAGAGGGGGTCTCAGGCACAGTGGGGACCACTGCCTCCCTGGCTGAAGCTCTCCTGTGCACCCGGAGCTTGCATATATAACCCCTCTCTCAATGAGAGGGAGGCAGCGAGGTGTAGGGACCAGGCGTCCTGGGTTCTGGGTTGGAGTCCTTGTCTCCATTCAAAATGTGTAAAGCACCTGGAGCTGTGCAGTGCACACAGTAGGTGCTTAATAAGTGCTTCTGAGGTTATTATTTCCCTGGATACCTCTGCTGCATACTGGGGAGGTGGCCACCATTATGTCCTGTTTTGCTAAAGAGAAAAATAAGTGACTCTGGTCTCACTCTCTGATCAATGGGCCGCAGTTTCCCCTTTGATACAATGAAGGCAAGCCCCGTTGAAATCTCAGACTCCCACTCATTCATTCCTTCATTCATTCTTTCATTCATTCGCCACATGTGTTGAGTGCTTACTGTGTGCTTGGCGCTGTTTTAAGCCTCGTGACACAGTGGAGTCCTGGACAGACCTGGGAACTTGACTGTCTTGGGGAGGGATTGGAAGAGAAACGAGTAAATGCATAAGAGAAAGTCCTATTGGTGAAAAGTTGAGCAAAGCCATCAAAACAGGGTAAAGAGGGATGAGGAGGGGAATTATTTTTATTTATGTATTTAGTTTAGAGACAGGGTCTTGTTCTCTTATCCAAGCTGGAGTGCAGTGGTGCAATCCTAGCTCACTGCAGAGTGATTACTGAAATGAGGGGAGGCTGGGGAAACATTGGAATTGAGATTTGGGGTAGGTGAGGAAAGGAGCTATTTGGACATCTAGGGAAAGAGTGCACAAGGCAGAAGGGACAGGCAGTGTACAGGCCCTGGGGCAGTACAAGCTCTGTGCAAAACCTACATATTCAGAGACACTGGCTGTCCCAATAAAGCTGTACCCTTGGCATTTCAGAATGGAGCTGCCTCCTCCTCCAGGAAGCCCTCCTGGATCTTCAGTGACAATCATGATTAGGCTGAAGAAGCAAGGTGGGGAGGCAGTCCGTGTCAGGCTCAGGGGCACCAGGCAGGGGGCAGGGAAGAGGTCTAAGATACCCCACTCACTCACCCCAGGTCACACTCACTTGCCTTAAGACCCCTCCAATTAGGGGGATCCCTGAGACACTAATGCTGTCCTGAGAGTTCTTCCAGGACAGCGGCACCTTCTTCTTAAAAGCTGGGGTTCAAATCCTGGCTCCACCATTTCCTGGCTGTGGGATCAGTCAAGTCACGGCTCTCTGGGTCTCAGTTTCCACTTTTGAAAATGGAGTAATAGCATAATAGTCCTAGAATCGTGGGGGTGCATATAGCAGAGGCCTAATATGTTACGTCATCATCATAATTATTAATATATGCGCAACACAAGGCATATTTTGGGCAGCAGGCCCAGGGATGCTGTGTGGTTTTTGGAAAGGGCTCCACCCTCTCTGGGCGCCAGACTCCCCCAAATCCTCTCAGCAGCTCCAGGAGAGAATTGGAGGTTGAGAAAGGGTCCTCAACAGAATCCCTGCCCCATTCCGCGAAGAGTCAGGGGTCAAAGAACAGGGAGCGAGGAAGGGTCAGGCCCATGCGGCCACCACTCCCCCAGCCCCGGGGCTCCAGGCGGTTAGCTCCGCGGAGGACCAGCTGGGCGGATTTAGCCGGCGCATCTGCCGCCTGAGCAGCTGCCGTTCTGGGGGGGCCGGAGAGGGATTTGGGACGAGGGAAAAATCTGTCCGAGGAGAATCGCGTTTGCGCGGCCCAGCTGCCGACTTGAGCTGGGGGTACACCCCGAATCCGCTCGGACCCCGGGACCCTCCCCCGCCGCGACCGCCCCCACTTGCCTCTAGGGGAGGGGGCGTCGGGGAGGCTCTGACGTCACACGTGGCCCCAGCCAATCGGAGCTGCCCTTTCGGAGCCCCCAGGGGATTCCCTGGCCTGAGCGGAGACCCGGGGTGCAACCTAGCAGCGAGGACCCCCCAACCTGGGGTTAAAGAGGGCCTGCACCTGGCCGGGGAAACTGAGGCGGGGGGCCGTTTGGGGAAGGGATGGGACCCAGGCGACTTCTCTGAGCGGCTGCCCGTGAGCCTGACTCCAGCTCGGCCCAGAGAGGGCCAGGGACCCCCGGGAGTCACACAGCGGGGCGACGAGGCTAGTGGTCCTGATGGGGGCGCGCAGGCATTGGGGCGGGGCTTCCCTTCCTCGCAGGCGCCGGCAGTAAGTGGCTAGGCTCAGCCTCATCCCATCCCGGGGGCCCTGAAGGCCTTCTGACCTCCTCCGGGTCTCCCCGGGCCTCCTCGGACCCGGGGCCGCAGCCCGGGCCGCACTGGGAAGAAGGTGTCGGTGGCCGCGGGCGCCCGCAAAACCCGCACTGGAATCCACCCGGTCGGAGCAGGACGGGAGCGCTGCGCTGCCAACGCGCCCGCCCAGGCCAGGGAAACTGAGGCCCAGCAGGGCGGGGCTTTGCTCAGAATCCCACGGCTGGGAGGGCGCTGCTGGCTCTGGTGACCTCGGGCGAGGCCCCGCCCCTCCCTGGGCCTCCCTGGCCCATCCTGCCACTGTCCTCCAGGTCAGGGCTCAGACAGCCAGGAGCCCTGGGCGGGAGGAGGGAGAGGCCCGGCCTGACCTTGCCCCGGTCCAGGACATGAAAGACCCATTCATGGTGGCAGAAGCCTGGGTGGCAGCTGAGCCACCGGTGGGGGTGGGGCCTCCCTCAAGGCCTTTGTCCCCGAGGTCTCTCTGCCTAGAACGCCCTCCCTGCACACCCCTACCCCCACCCCCCTGCTTGGATCTATGGTCCCTCTAAGGCCTCCATGCCACCTCCTCGAGGTCCTCCTGGACCTCCAGCCAGTCTGTCTCAGCCTGTAGTTCTGTGCCCACTGGTTTCTGTATCCCCAGGCTAGACAAAAGGCACAGGGCAGATTTGTCTTGTTGACAGCTCAGTCCAGTATCTGGTACACAGTAGGTGCTCAATAAATGTTTGCTGAATGACTAGGGTGCAGAACTGCCCAGCTGGGCACAGCCAAGAAGGCAGGAGAGGGAGGGGATGCCAGGGGCTGGGCACAGCGCAGGGAAGGGAGTGTAGGTGGGAGGACGCAGATTCTAGACCCCAAGCCTCGGAGCCGGGGCTCGGCCCCCTCCCTTGTGGAGCAGGCCTCAGTGGCCCCCAGTGGGCAGGACACAGGGTGGGGTGGGGGCTGGACACCAGCAGGTGCCTTGGCTGATTTGCCTGGGATGCTGGGGCGGCTGGAAGGCGGGAAGGGCAAAACCACGGGCAGGAAGGCCTGGCTGCTCCCGGAGGTTTGTGGTCACCAGGATGGCCCTGGGAACATGCCCAGGAATTGGAAGACCTGGGCTGTCTCCATGGGGGCCAGGGAGCCTGCAGATTGCCATGGGTGGCCTGGGGAGCAGGTTTCAAGTCCTGATACCCAGTCCCCACTGAGTGGCTGCTGGAAGCCAGTGCACAAGCTGTCTGGACCCCCTGGATGGCGTGGAGCCAGGGATGGGGCATAGTGGCCCCAGCACTCAGTAAGTGTGCAAGAAAAGTCACAAGCTACATAACAACAAAGTGTTGGCTGGGCTCAGTGGCTCATGCCTATAATCCCAGCACTTTGAGAGGCCAAGGTGGGAGGATCGCTTGAGGCCAGTAGTTCAAGACCAGCCTGGGCAATGTAGCAAGACCCCGGTCTCTACAAATAATAATAACAAAATTTTAAAAAAAATTATCTATCCCCTCTCCCCCATTTCTCTATTATCTATCTAAATTATAGAAAAACAGAAAAGAGGCTGGGCGCGGTGACTCATGCCTGTAATCCCAGCACTTTGGGAGGCTGAGGCGGGCGGATCACCTGAGGTCAGGAGTTCGAGACCAGCCTGGCCAACTTGATGAAACCCCATATCTACTAAAAATACAAAAATTAGCCAGGCATGGTGGCAGTCGCCTGTAATCCCAGCTACTTAGGAGGCTGAGGCAGGAGAACTGCTTGAACCCGGGAGGCGGAGGCTGCAGTGAGTCAAGATCATGCCACTGCACTGTAGCCTGGGTGACAGAGCAAGACTCCATCTCAAAGAAAGAAAGAAAAAGATAAGAAAAACAGAAAAGACAAGAAAAAATAAGTGTTTACAGAGCACCTACTGTATGGAGAGAGGCCAGGGCGACCAGGACAGCATTCAGTCCAGTGGGGGAGACGTAGAGGATCACATCCACATGGGGAGGTACTTTGGACAGGGAGGGGCACTGAGGCACGGAGAGCAGCCCCTGCTGTCCTGAATTCATTCGAAGGGTCGGGAAGGTTACAGGAAGATTTCTGAAACCTCCAGGATCTGTCCTGGGGTCTCAAATTCATGGGGGAACCTGCAGTCCTCGAAAAACTCCTTTCTGGGCCAGGTCCCACAGGGCGCTGGCGACAGAGGGGCAGGTCCGGGAGTCGTGAATCATGGAGATCTCTGCAGCCAGTTTGCTCAGGTCCAAAACCCCCTGAGGCTCTCTAACTGGGTGACCTTGGACAAGACCTCCCTGTGCCTCAGTTTCCTGAAGTGTCTAGTGAGTGTTGCTAAATGGAATACTTGTGGATTGAAGAAATGATCTCTTCTATGAAGGGGGCCACCCAGACCGCAGGGTTCCTGACAGCCTCATTGACCCCATGGGCTGGGTGTGATTGGGGCTGGATCCTGGGGATGCGAGTTTGAACAGAGGGGACCAGGAGAGGAAGTTGGGGCGGCTCAATTAATAAGTCCACCGCCTGGACCAAAGCAGGGTGACCCCCTTAGGCCTCCCCCCACAACTCACCCAAACGCCACCCACCGGCTCCGCCCTCCGCTCCGCGCCGCGGTTGCTCCGGGCCGGGTTTTGCGCGGCTCCAGCCCGGCTTTGGGGAGGTGGGGGGTTGCTGGAAAGGGGGGGCGGAGGTGGCAGAGCCGCGAGTCGCAGCGGCGGCCGCGGCGGGCGGAGGAGATGCGGCCGCGGCGCGCCCCCGGTCCGGCCGCCGCGCAGCGCCCCCCCCGGAGCCGACGCCATCGCGCGGGGGGCCGGGGCTGAGCCCCTTCCCCCAGCGCAGCGCCGCGGGCCCGGGGGCGGGGAGAGCGCGCGCCCCCAGCCCCCCTCCCCAGCCGGGGATGCCGGGCTGAGCGGCCCGGCCGGGACAGGTGCGCGCAAGGACCCCCCCAGCCCGCGCCCTCCCGCCCTCGCGCCTCCCGCCCGCGCACTCGCGGCGGCCGCGGCTCAGAGGTAAGCGCCCCGGGGCGTCTGCGGAGGGGGTTGGGGGAGGCGCGGGGATGGGGGCGTCTGTCGGCACGCAGCTGGGGGGGCCGAAAGGCTGGCTGGGGTGGCCGGGTCAGGCGCTAGGACTGGGGGGCCTGCGGGCCCTGCCACTGGGAGGGGACGGATTTGGGGCCAGGGAGGGGTTTTGGGGAGCGCTAGAACGAGGGGGGGAATCTCTCAGCCACACAACTGGGGAGGGGACCGGATTGGAGAGGGGGTCACTGGCCGTATGGAGGGGTCCAGTGGGGGTCCTGTGGCATCGCTTTGGAGGGGCTGGATTTTGGCCTGGGGCGCTCCCTGAGGCTCCATTATGGGGGTGTCTAATGGCACCGCAACGTGGGGGGGGCGCTTGGATTGTTGACTGGGGGCCTGTATGTACAGCTAGGTTGGGGGTTCTGTCGGCACCGCAGCGGGTGGAGATTTTGTCCTGGGGGGGGCTCGGAGGAGACACAATAATGAGGCTCGCGGCTGCGCCGCTGGGGAGCTGGATTGGGGCCCAGGTGGGGGGTTCGGGGCAGGCAGGGGGCCTGTTGGTCGGGGGTTGGGGGTGGCGTTGGGGGGCGGGGTCCTGAGAGCCAAGTCGAGGCGACCCGGGGCTGGTGTGGGGGTCCTGGCACCGGGAGGCCCCTCCGCCCCACTTCGCGTCCGGCCGCCGCACCTTGGGCGCCCGAGTCCTCTCCGGCCTCCTGTCCAGCCCAGAACAGGACGAGTCCCGGGTCCAGGCCGCGGGGCAGGGGTCGCAATGGTGTTGGAGGGGAGGGCCGGCCGGTCCGGATCCCCCCCGCTGCAGTGGGGGCCTGGGGGTTCGGGGCCCCCCAAGAGCTGACAAAAGGACAAAGAAAACGTCTATCTCCAAGCGCGCCGGGATGGGTGGGGGGCGCCGAGTGTGGCCCCCTCCCGCGGGCGCTGATTGGTCCCCGGGGTGGGGGTCACGTGCCCTCCTCTCCTGCTCTCCGCCTCTGGGCGCTCTCCGAGTTTGGGGCATCTCCCAGAGGGGGCGCTACTGTCATGAACCCCCACCTCTGCCCCGGCCGGGTTAATGCTGGAGCTAGGAGCGTTTGCAGGAGTCCTGGGGTTGGGGGAGGGATTCGCAGACCCTCGCCCCCGCCCCCATGTGGCCCTCTCTCTCTCGCTGAGGTCTTTGACATCCTCTACCTGAGGCTGTCATCTTTGTCCCCTAGACTGGAGCGGAACGGGGACTTGGAGTTACTGGGGTACTCTGAGGCTTTGGGGTTCTGGGTTTGGGTTTAAGGAGGGAGAGAGGGACTCATGGCTGTGGTGACTGAAGGGGGCCCCTGCCCCACTTGCAAAATTGCATTTCTGTTTTTCTGTGTTCCTTCAGCTTGTGAGAAGGTCCAAATTCCCTCTCCAAAATAAAAATTCAGGACCCCTGGGGCATCCCCCTTGCCCCTAAACCCTTTCCCACATCCCAGGAGACCAGTTTCTTTCAGGGGCAGGACTTCAGGATGTACCTGAACAATTGCTTTAAACTCTACATAGGGAGAGCACAGGTTGTGGGGTGGGTGGTGGGGGACGGTTGGGGCCAAGGCTGAGTTGGAACCCACCTGGGAGGGGCCTTAAACTCTCCGGGAAGTTGTCTGGGAGTCACTGCCACCCACACAGAGACGCCTCGGATACTGGGTAGGTGACAGCCTGGCGTCAGTCTCTTGTCTGTTCTGAACCGGCCCATTCCCAACAGCAGGCGGGGAAACTGAGGCCTGAGGAAGCCGTTGAAACCCAAGAGCCCTCCTGCATCCCAGCTCCTCCCAAGGGTTGCCTTGAAGCTCTGCTCCTCCCTTCTTCCCCTTGACTGTGGGCTATGCAGGATTCAGACCTGGAGCTTTGAGAGGAGGCGCTTGGCTGTGTGGCCTCAGGCTGGTCCCTAGTCCTTTCTGGGCTTCAGTCTTCCCAGGAGATGCGCTTTGGTTTTGGACTGGAGTGGGGGGAGGTGAGGTAGAGAGGGGTCGCTTGAGACTGCCTTGATCTGTGCCTGTCCCACTTTGCCTCTGGTTCCCCCACCAGACTCCACTGGGGCTGAGCCCCCACAGGATCTTAGGGTCCGTGTCGCCTCCTCTGCTTTGAAGTGAGTTGTCTCCAAGCCTAGGTATCCAGTCCCCCCAGGAGGGGCCTTTCCCCCTGAGACCTCAGTCCTCGCCTCTGACCAATGGGCATAGAAGGGGCTGGAGATGTGGCATGTCCTCTGCAGTGGCCACACCAGGCTGGCGTCCGGAGTTTGCTGGGGTTACCAGGACTGGGCCTGGAAGATAGAAATCAAACTGCCCTTGGAAAGGTGACCATGACGTCAGCCTGCAGGACAGGTGAGCTGGATCCCTGGGGACTGAAGGATGTTGCTGGTCACCGCCCGTCTCCTGGGAAGGAAGGTGTCCCGAGCTGACCCTGGGCGTGGCCCTGTCCTGTGGGCCCAGAAAGGGAGATGCTGGAGGGAAAAACTTCCAGGGCAGTGGTCAAGAGAGGTGGGAGCAGGGAAGGCCGCCTGGAGGAGGGAGTACTGGGACTGGGCTTGAAGGAGAAGGATTCTGCCAGGAGGAGAGGGGGACAGGCATTGCAGGCAGAGGGAACAGCAAGGATCATCACAGTGGGGTATGTTGGAGGAGCCCTGAGTGGCTAGACTATTTAAGAGGACCATGAGGTAGGCAGTGGCTTTGAATGCCAAGCCGAGGAGCAAACTTTATCCCAAGGGCAATAAGGAGCCATGGAAGGTTATAGAGCAGGGAGAGGAGGCATGAGTCACATTTCAGATCTTGAGGAAGGGTAGCTATGAGGAGACAGGCTCCTTGGAAACCAAATGCGTTGCTGGAAGGAGTGGTAAGCCGCCCCTCGTGGGAGGCAGGCCAGAGGGGTTGGACGGCTGTCTTTCCAGAATCCTGGATAAATAATCCTGATATTGGTCAGGCCCAAGTGATCTCCTGGATTTTTTTTTTTTTGTTTTTTCAATTTCCAGGTACTGTGGGTTTTCTGAACTGCTGCCGTGTTTAAGATACCAGGGTTCTGAGATTCTCAGGTATTTAAGGGGTTGTGGGCTCTCGGGCTGTGACTCCTCCAAAACCCAGCGGTGACTTGGTTTGGGCTGTGGCTTTCTCTTGGCCATGGTGGTGCGTTTCTTCCCTCCCTGTCTTCATGTAGCAGCAGTAGGGAAACTGAGGCTCAAAGCAGCCCAGGACTCAGGCCCCAGCCACCAGCCCCATGTCCTCTGGCTGAATTATCCCAAAACAGACCCTTAACCCTAGACACCTTCACCATCATGAACGGTGGTGCTGGCCACGGATGTGTGGCCATAGGAACCCAGGCACGCAATCCTCTTTCATTATCACAGTCCTTCATCACCTCTCCCCCAGGGACATCCAGGTGAAGTGGCAGACATTAGGACAAGTAAGAAAGTGGCGGTGGCTCACACCTGTAATCCCAGCACTTTGGGAGGCCGAGGAGGGAGGATCACCTGAAGTCAGGAGTTCAAGAACAGCCTGGCCAACATGGTGAAACCCCGTCTCTACTAAAAAAAAAATTAGCTGAGCATGGTGGCAGGTGCCTGTAATCCCAGCTACTCGGGAGGCTGAGACAGGAGAATCGCTTGAATCCCAGAGGCGGAGGTTTCAGTGAGCTGAGATTGCGCCATTGCACTCCAGCCTGGGCAACAAGAGCAAAACTCCGTCTCAAAAAAAAAAACAAGAAAGTTTCATGAGGCCGGGTGCAGTGGCTCATGCCTGTAATCCCAACACTTTGGGAGGCCGAGGCAGGAGGATCACTTAAGGCCAGGAGTTCAAGACTAGCCTGGCCAACATGGCAAAACCCCGTCTCTAGTAAAAATACAAAAATTAGCCAGGCATGGTGGCACACGCCTGTAATCCCAGCTACTCAGGAGGCTGAGGCAGGAGAATCGCTTGAACCCAGCAGGCAGAGGTTGCAAGGAGCCCAGATCGTGCCACTACACTCCAGCCTGGGGGACGGAGCAAGACCCCGTCTCAAAAAAAAAAAAAAGGAAAAAGAAAAAGTAAGAGACTTGGGAGGCCGGGGACCACCCTTAGGACTCTTTGGCAGGGACATGGGGCCCCACTACTTGCCACCCTCAATGCCCCTTCTCCATCTGGCCCCAGGGTCCAAAGGTGGCCACCCCACGGCCCCACCGGGAGGTAAGGCCCACTCTAGACTACATTTCCCAGGATGCACCATGGCCCAGCTAAGCCAGCCTTCCAAGGGCTGACCTAGGAGGGAGCTTCCCAAATACAAGAACCCAGAGGAGGATTGTGGGTTCCCAGGTGGGCCTGGTTCCAGGCAATTAGGTCAATCAGTCAGTCAACAAATGCTGCCAGATGGCCCCCATGTGCTGTGCTGGGTGATGCTAGGATCCCAGAGAGGTAACTTTAACTCCTCTGTCTAGTTGGAGGGCTTCCAGGCTAGAGGAAGAGAAACAGGGGCAGGCACTGGCCCCCTGTGCTACTCGGGTTCAGGGCTAGGGCAGAGGGAGCAACTGGGGCTAGGGAAAGCTGTACCCTGCCTCATGGATCAGGGAAGATGTACCAGGAAGGGGCATTGTAGCTAGGGCCATGATGGATGTTCAGGAGTTCACTAGGGGGCGGCCATATGTTTTCTGATGATTGCAGAAGAACCTCCCTCCCCTGAAGGCCATGGACTCAGAGCCCCTGGGGAAGCTGAAGTAGCCATTCTGAATTATCGCCCGTATAGGCAGCCATAGCATTTGGATCAGACTGACTTGAGATTGAATCAATTTCTTCTCTCACTCACTCATGCCCCCTCTCTGAGCCTCAGTTTCCCCATCTGTAAAACAGGGGTTGCTATTCTGCCTCCCTTAGGGTTGACCATTTAAACAAGAGGATGCAGGCAAAATGCCAAATATAGTTCTGTTGGGTTTCTGACTCCAGAAAAAGGAACAACCTTGCAAAGCAGAAACGTGGAGCTTCTGGCCATGATCTCATTTGGAGCTGTGGGAGCACTGGTTGCATTTAACAAGTGGACTGATGTTTAGTGAGCACCTATTAAGTGCCAGGTGCCACAGACCCAGCAATGACCAAGGCAGACTACTGCATCCGGCCCTTGTCGAATTCCCAGCTGGGCGGGGCGGGGCGGGGGGGGGAGCAGGGGAGCACAGACACTAACTAGAGAAAGGGCGAGGTAAATCAGGTATAGTCAGTGCCCTGAAGACAATTATCTTGCAAGTGGCTGAGAAGGGCGGGGCTGTGTTCACTGAGGCTGTCGGGGAGGGTGTCTCTGAGGAGGTGACATTTGAGCTGAGACCTAGAAGACGAGAAGGAGCTGGTCATGCAGAGATCTTGGGAAGCAGCACTCCAGGCAGAGGGCACGGCCCGTGCAAAGGCCCTGGGGCAGTACCTCACCTGGCGTGTTGGAGGAACACCAAGTAGGCCCGTGTGGCTGCAGCAGAGTGCAGAGGGGAGAGTGGGAGGAGGGAAGCGCAAGGAGAGTACAGGGCCAGTCATGCAGGGCCTGGTGGGCTGCAGTGAGGATTTGAGCTTTGACCCCCAGGGAGGTGGGAGCCATGGAGGGCTGCGGGAAGAGGAGGGACGGGACCTGACTCTTGGTGCCCTCTGGTGGCAGCTTTGGGGAAGACAGACGGGAGCGAGGCTGGAATTGAGGACCAGGTCCTGGTAATAATAATTGATGGGGGCCAGCCAGGCAAGGGTAATAGAGGGGGAAAAAGTGGATGGATAGGGGACAGATTTTTGGAGTCACCCACAAAACTTGCTGAGATGGACGTGAAGAGGCTGAAAGCCCCTTTCTCTGGGGGCAGGGCAGTGCTGTGGTTAAGAGCACGGCGTCTGGACTCCTGGGCCTGGGTTCAAATCCCAGCTTGGCCATTTCCGGGCTGTGCGACCTTGGCCCCATCCCTTGCCCACCCTGGCCCTGAGTTTTCCCGCCTATGGAATGGTCAGAAGAACCCCTGTCACCTACCCTGCTGGGCTAAGTGAGGGACAGGGCTGGGAACACGGGGTAGGCACCCTGTAAGTGTTCGCTGTTGTCCCTCTTTGAAGGTCAGAGCCTCAGGCTCTGGGGAGCAATGAGGCACAGATGGGGGTGACAGGTTCCCTGAGATGACCCAGCAAACTGGGGGCCCCTTCCCCTTGAACACTGTTCTCCACAGTCTGACGGTTCTCAAGCCCCATCCCCCAGCGCCCACGTCACTCTGCCAGCCCCTCCATCATTCCTGAGCCCTGACTCACCAGGACTTGTGGTCCGCTCTGACCCCGGGGCCTTTCCCCTGGGACCTATTTCCCGCCTTTGTCTTCTTCAAGTTCATTCGCCAGGTCTTCCGTTCCCAGCAGCACTTGGCACTCCCTGAGACCCCCACCCCCATTCCCCACCACCTCTCTCAGCGGGGCCCCCTCCAGGCCTCTCACACTGGTCCTGGCCACTTGGGGATCCCCAGCCTCTGGGGAGGGGCAGAGACTGGAGGAATTCTGGGGGAGGAGTTCAGCAGTTCAGGGAAGGGCACCCAGAACCCCAAGTTGGAGGGGAAGGGCTCCTCATTTTCTGCCCCTAGATCAAGCCCCCAAAGGCCGGGCCATCTTTCTTCCTCCCTAAGTGGAGTCCCTATAACAGAGCCTTATTCCCCTCTGAACCCCACAACCGGGTCCCAAGCTCAGGACCCACCCCTCTGTACTTCAAATTGGGTCTGAAGGGAGGACCTATCCGTCCCCAAACCTGCTTGGGAATCTGTGGGTGCTCGACACCCCAGCCTGGATTCCCTTGGAGCCCCAGCCCCCTCGAGCCACCCCCTCCTGGGTCCCTTAATTACCTGCTGGGTATAAATGACACTTTAATTTCCTCTGAACGGTCATTGCAAACCCCCCCCACCCATTCCTAATTACAAGTTACTGTTTCCGACTTGCCTCCTGGTGGCCCAATTTCAAAACAGTGATTAAAATTAATTACCTGGGAGCCCCCTCCCCGGAGATGCATCCATGTCCTCACTAGAGGTTCTGCCTGGGCTCCCACACCCTAGCTTCCCGAGTGGCCTGGGGACAGGGACAGCCTCTCTCTGGGTCTCTGCTTGCTTATCTGTGAAATATTTCAGCTGGCCAGATGCGGTGGCTCACGCCTGTAATCCAACACTTTGAGAGGCCGAGGCGGGTGGATCACTAGAGATCAGGAGTTCGAGACCAGCCTGACCAACATGGTGAAACCTCGTCTCTACTAAAAATACAAAAATTAGCCGGGCTTGGTGGCGCGTGCCTGTAATCCCAGCTACTTGGGAGGCTGTGGCAGGAGAATCACTTGAACCTGAGAGGAGGAGGTTGCAGTGAACCTAGATCGTGCCACTGCACTCCAGCCTGGGTGACAGAGCAAGACTTTGTCTCAAAAAAAAAAAAAAAAAAATTTAGGGTGTGCCACCATTATGGGCAGGTAGTACATTGTGAGCA
Organism: Pongo pygmaeus; assembly: GCF_028885625.2. Lineage (NCBI taxonomy): Eukaryota > Metazoa > Chordata > Mammalia > Primates > Hominidae > Pongo > Pongo pygmaeus. The sequence continues at coordinate 4,470,979 of NC_072393.2, read as the reverse complement.
CTTGGAAAATGTCAGCAAGAGGCGGCCTCACACAGTGGCTCACGCCTTTAATCCCAACACTTTGGGAGGCTGACTCAGGAGAATTGTTTGAGCCCAAAATTCAAGACCAGCCTGGGTATCACACCCCCTCTCTACAAAAAATACAAAAAATTAGCTGGGTGTGGTGGTGCACATCTGTAGTCCCAGCTACTCAGAAGGTTGAGGCAGGAGGATCGGGTGAGCCTGGGAGGTTGAGGTTGCAGTGAGCTGAGATCACACCACTGCACTCCAGCCTGGGTGACAGAGACCCTGTCTCAAAAAAAAAAAATGTCAGCAAGAAGCAAGATCACGTTTGCATCCATGGCACCCTTATGTGCTATGTGACCTCAGCAAAATGGCTTAACCTCTCTGAGCTTCAGTTTTTCCATCTGCAAACAGGGATGAGGGTGCTGGTCTCTGAGGGTTGATGCCGGCAAGAAATAAGTTCATATGTGGGAAAAGCATGGCGCATAGTAGGTGCAGCCTTCCTGAATCTGATCTTGAATTCCTTCTCTCCTGGCCTGCTGTGAGTTGAATGTGGAAGGCAGCTCAGGGTAGAGTCCCATCCTCTGCTCTGTGCCAAGCCCTGGACACGCACAACCCTGAGCATGGCTGAGTCTCCAGCCATATTGGTGTACAGTAGGTGTTTAAGAAGTCTGGAACGAACATATCCTTGCAACTATTTTAATTAATTAATTTATTTATTTATTTATTTGAGATGGAGTCTTACCGTCGCCCAGGCTGGAGTACAGTGGCATGATCTCAGCTCACTGTATCCTCCGCCTCCCAGGTTCAAGCGATTCTCCTGCCTCAGCCTCCCAAATAGTTGGGATTACAGGCGCCCGCCATTATGCCCGGCTAATTTTTGTATTTTTAGTAGAGACGGGGGTTTCACCACGTTGGCCAGGCTGGTCTCGAACTCCTGACCTCAGGTGATCTGCCTGCCTCAGCCTCCCAGAGTGTTGGGATTACAGGCGTGAGTTACTGTGCCTGGCGACTGTTTTATTTTTAAATTATTATCATCATCATTATTATTATTTTTTGAGTCAGGGCTCTCAGGCTGTCATCCAGGCTGGAGTGCAGTGAGGCCATCACAGCTCACTCTAGCCTTGACCTCTTGGGCTCTAGTGATCCTCCCACCTCAGCCTCCCAAGTAGCATGTCGCACCACACTCAGCTAATTATTATTATCTTTTTAGAGATGGGGTCTGGCTGTATTGCCCCGTTTGGTCTTGAACTGGCCTCAAGAGATCCTCCTGCTTCAGTCTCCCAAAGTACTGGGATCACAGGTGTAAGCCACCTCGCCCAGCCTCCTTGGAACTATTTTATAAGTGGGGGCTCTTCCTGGGACATTCATTCAGCTGATTTGTTGAGCACCTACTGTGTGCCAGGCCCCATGCTGGGCACTGGGGTTACAGCAGTAACTGAGACAGACCCCTGCCCTTGTGGAGCCAATATTTTTATCCTCATCTTTCAGAGGCGGAAACAAGCTCAGAGATGGGAGGGTTCTAACCCAAGGCAGCACAGCAGTCACAACAGTTAATTAAGCACCTATCATGGGGTGCTCATTTACCCCTCATGAGAAGCCGATGTGGATGGTTATCAGCTTGGTTCGCTGATGGAGAAACAGGCTCTGAGAACTGAGGACTCGGGAGGGAAGGTCAAGAGTGTAGGGGAGGCCGGGCGCGGTGGCTCACGCCTGTAATCCCAGCACTTTGGGAGGCCGAGGCGGGCGGATCACAAGGTCAGGAGATCAAGACCATCCTGGCTAACATGGTGAAACCTCGTCTCTACTAAAAATACAAAAAGTTGGCCGGACGTGTGTGGCGGGCGCCTGCAGTCCCAGCTACTCGGGAAGCTGAGGCAGGAGAATGGCATGAACCCGGGAGGCAGAGCTTGCAGTGAGCTGAGATCACACCACTGCACTCCAGCCTGGGTGACAGAGCTAGACTCTGTCTCAAAAAAAAAAAAAGAGTGGAGGGGAGGCCAGGCGCAGTGGCTTAGGACGGGCGTAGTCGCTCACACCTGTAATCCCAGCACTTTAGGAGGCCGAGTTGGGCGGATCACCTGAGGTCAGGAGTTCAAGACCAGCCTGGCCAACATGGTGAAACCCCATCTGTACTAAAAACACAAAAATTAGCCAGGTGTGGTGGCATGCACCTGTAATTCCAGCTACTCAGGAGACTGAGGCAGGAGAATCGCTTGAACCCGGAAGGCAGAGGTTGCAGTGAGCCTAGATTGTGCCACTGCACTCCAGCCTGGGCAACACCAGCGAGACTGCTTCAGAAAAAAAAAAAAAAAAGTGAAGGGGAGGCTCATAAGCCGCCTCCCAGGCTGGGCAGGGATGAGTTAACCGACATCCAGTAAGATGGGGGACATGGGGGCCTCTCTCTTCTGCCCCACCCCTCATGCCCGGGCCCCAGGGACTCCCTCCAGCCTTCCTGCCAAGTTCCTAGACAGCCCCAGAGCCTGGCTGGGCTGTGATGGGGGCGACCGAGGCAGCTGGAGGGGCAGCTGTAAGCAGAGCCCGTAACCAGACCTGGACGGCCCTGGGGCCCGGCTGCCGGGACCAGGTTACTCGATCCCCCGGGGGACGCTGGCCCCGGAGCCAGAATCCTGGGGTGGCCGGGACGATAGGGAGCTCCTTGTATGGAACTGGAGACAGACATCCCACCCCCATCCCTTGTGCTGTGGCAGATGGAGAAACGGAGGCTCCAAGTCTGCCTGGGATCACTGTCTTTTATCTTGGAACAGAGAGGCCCAGAGAGGGCGTGTAGCTGGCCTAAGGTCACACAGCAAGGTCATTTAACCTAAAGTGAACGCCTGTGTGCCAGGCCCTGAGCTAGTGTGTTTTATGGACAACAACAAAAAAAAGAGTCTGGCCGGGCACAGTGGCTCATGCCTGTAGTCCCAGCAGTTTGGGAGGCCGAGGTGGCAGGATCACTTGAGGCCAAGAGTTCAAGACCAGCCTGGGCAACATAGCGAAACCCCGTCTCTACAAAAAGTACAAAAATGAGCTGGGCGTGGTGACGCACACCTATGATCCCAGCTTACTGGGGAGGCTGAGACAGGAGGATTGCTTGAACCTGAGAGGTTGAGACTGCAGTGAGCTATGACGGCACCACTGTACTCAGCCTGGGCGACAGAGCAAGACCCTGTCCTTAGAAACAAACAAGAAATGAGGCTGAGTGTCGTGTCTGAGTGAAGGGGAGAGCCCCAGGAGTCCTTTCTGTGACATGCCAGCCTCCCCATCCAACTTGACCTTCTGTCTCTTCCTCTAGTGGTCCCAGTCTCCACGCTTTTTCCTCTGCAGTTCCTTCCCCTTGGAGCACCTTCCTCACCTTGTCACGGGGTCTCCCCTTCGACCTTCAGGCCTCAGCTCAGATGTCCCCTCCTGTAATCATTCCTCATGTTTTTATGGTCATGCTTATTATTGTCAGAAGCTACCGAGTTCCGATATTGGTTGACATGTGTAGCATACCCCCGTCTCCCCATGGGACTGGGAGCCCCATAAGGGTACGGCTTTGTAGCTGTCTCAGTCACGGCTGTGTCCCCATGCCCGGAACACATGTGTCTGGCATACAGCTGGCGCCCAATAATTACTAACCCAATGAGTAAGTGAATGACTTCCAATTTGGGGTACAGGGAGCCAGAGCTGGACGCAGTTGCTTCCAGGTTGGCGGTTGAGTGAAGATGAGGGCAGGGTGGTTGTGGCTGGGGGAACCCAGGGAAACTGAGGCCCAGCCAAGGCAGTCAGAGAAGGCTTCCTGGAGGGGGGGACACATGCATCACCTTGACTGGTGAGCAGGAGTCAGCTGTAGGGCTTGGAGGACAGAGAGTGAGGTTACTATATCTGGCTCGTTGGGAGGGCAGCGGGGCCTTGAGAAGGCTAAAAAGGTTCCCCAGCAGAGGGGACAGCCTGAGCCGAGATCCGCAGGGAGGGGCTGGAAATGCCTGATAGTAGGTGAGGGCAAGAAGAAGCTTCAAGTCATTCTCAGGGCAGGAGATGTCCTTGAACACTAAGGTATAAAAAAAATTGGTTCTAGGCCGGGTGCGGTGGCTCACGCCTGTAATCCTAGCACTTTGGGAAGCCGAGGCAGGCGGATCACAAGGTCAGGAGATCGAGACCATGGTGAAACCCCGTCTCTACTAAAAATACAAACAATTAGCTGGGCGCAGTGGCGGGCGCCTGTAGTCCTAGCTACTCGGGAGGCTGAGGCAGGAGAATGGCGTGAACCCAGAAGGCGGAGCTTGCAGTGAGCCAGGATCGTGCCACTGCACTCCAGCCTGGGCGACAGAGTGAGACTCCATCTCAAAACAAACAAACAAAATTGGTTCTTCTTTTGTGGGGCACTGGGGAGCCATGATAGGCCTTTGAGCAGGGGAGTAGCAGGGTCAGAGCTGAGCTTGGGATACGCAGTAAAGGGATGGCTGGGGTGGTGCTGGGGCCAGAGAGGACAATGGGCATTGCCCTTGAAGGACAGCTCAATACCCAGGCTAGGAATGCCCCCTGGGACAGAGCCAGGGACCAAGCCAGCTTCTGGAAGCAAGAAGGATTCAAGGTAGATTGAAAGTAAAACTTCCCTGCTCAGGCAAGAAAGCAAAAAAAAAAAAAAAAAAAAAAAGGGCCGGGCACGGTGGCTCACGCCTGTCATCCCAGCACTTTGGGAGGCTGAGGCAGGCGGATCACCTGAGGTCGGGAGTTCAAGACCAGACTGGCCAAACATGGTGAAACTTTCTCTCTATTAAAAAGACAAAAAAAATTAGCCAGTCGTGGTGGCGGGTGCCTGTAGTCCCAGCTACTCGGGAGGCTGAGGCAGGAGAATCGCTTGAACCCGGGAGGTGGAGGTTGCAGTGAGCCGAGGTCTCACCAGTGCACTCCAGCCTGGGCAAAAAGAGTGAGACTCCGTCTCAAAAAAAAAAAAAAAAAAAAAAAAGAATTTTAGCTACAGACCAGCTATCAGGAAACAAAAAAATGTAGAAAAAAACATATTTCACCTGCCGCATATTGGTTCAGATTACACTCTTTCTTCCTCATGGAGGTGCTTTAGGGTTGAATTTTAAATCACCCACAGTGTACAGAGATGGGGAAACTGAAGCCTGGAGAAGGGAAGTGACTGTCTGCGGTCAAACAGCTGAGGCAGAGCCGGGGTTTGAACCTGGGCTCTGTGGTTCTGGAGCCAAAGCTCTTCTTCTGGGACTTCTTCAGCTGCCGATGTTGTCTGTCTGGGCCTCAGTTTCCCCAACCAGCCGGTGAGATTGGGCTGAGCAGGGTGGGGCAGGATGGCTTGTCGATGGTGCCCCTGGTTCACTGGGGTCTTGTTTTTTTTTTTGAGACAGAGTCTCACTCTGTTGCCCAGGCAATGGCGCAATCTCTGCTCACTGCAACCTCCGCCTCCCGGGTTGCCGTGATTGTGCAATGGCGTGATCTCGGCTCACTGCAACCTCCGCCTCCTGGGTTCAAGCGATTCTCCTGCCTCAGCCTCCCGAGTAGCTTGGGATTACAGGTGTGCACCACCACTCCTAGCTAATTTTTGTATTTTTAGTAGACACAGGGTTTCACCTTGTTGGCCAGGCTGGTCTCGAACTCCCAACCCCAGGTGATCCACCCACCTCAGCCTTCCAAAGTGCTGGGATTGCAGGTGTGAGTTACCATGCCCGGCCCCAACAAGCAATTATTTTTATTTTATTTTATTTGAGACAGGGCCTTGCTGTGTCACTCAGAGTGCAGTGGTGCAATCGCAGCTCACTGCGGCCTCAACCTCCTGGACTCAAGTGATCCTCCCACCTCAGCCTCCCAAGTAGCTGGGACCACAGGCACACATCACCATGCCCAGCTAATTTTTGCATTTTTTGTAGAGATGGGGTCTTTATGTTGTCCAGGCTGGTCTCAAACACCTGAGCTCAAGTGATCCTCCCGCCTTGGCCTCCCAAAGCACCGGGATTACAGGCATGAGACACCACACCCGGCCCAGCAATTACTGAATCCCAGTGGTGTTGGGGCACTTGTCATTTGCCTAGACACACCCGCCCTGCCTCAAGGGGTTTCCAGTGCGGCGAGGTAGATGGGCTCTGAACAGTCCCATAGGTGGGTGATTGTTTTATTTATTTATTTATTTATTATTATTATTGTTTTATTATTTTTTTTTTTTTTGAGGTGTAGTTTTGCTGTGCCGCCCAGGCTGGAGTGCAATGGCACGATCTCGGTTCACTGCAACCTCTGCCTCCTGGGTTCAAGCAATTCTCCTGCCTCAGCCTCCCAAGTAGCTGGGATTACAGGGGCGCACCACCACGCCTGGCTCATTTTTCTTATTTTTAGTAAAGATGGGGTTTCACCATCTTGGCCAGGCTGGTCTTGAACTCCTGACTTCAGGTGATCTACCGGTGGGGGGGCCTTGGCCTCCCAAAGTGTTGGGCTTACAGGCGTGGCTCACCATGCCCGGCCTCATTATTTTTTTCTTTTTCTTTTTCTTTTTTATTTTTTGAGATGGAGTGTCGCTCTGTCGCCCAGGCTGGAGTGCAGTGGTGCAATCTCAGCTCACTGCGACCTCCACCTCCCAAGTTCAAGCGATTCTCCTGTCTCAGCCTCCTGAGTAGCTGGGACTATAGGTGCATGCCACTGTGCCCAGCTAATTTTTCTATTTTTAGTAGAGACAGGGTTTCACAATATTGACCAGGCTGGTCTCAAACTCCTGACCTTGTGATCCGCCTGCCTCGGCCTCCCAAAGTGCTGGGATTACAGGCGTGAGCCACCGTGCCCGGCCCCAGGCGATTATTTTATGTGGGGAATCCACACATGAAGCTGCACCTCTCAGAGTTTGTGATGCACGTGGATCCCTGCAGGATCTTGCTGAGGTGCAGCCCTGGGTGAGCGGGCCTGGGCCTGGGTTTCTGCATTTCTGACAGTGGTGCCCCTGCTGCTGTTCTGAGACCCACACTCCCAGCAGCACACGGGCCTGAGTGTGATGGGGGAGGGGAGGAGGGCATAACGTGGGGAGGGCAGAGGCATGTGGGTTCCAGGAAGGTCGAAGGGGAGCCTCTCTTAGATGACCTGAAGTGAGGAAGTGAGTTGTGTGTGTATCTGGGGGAACTCACAAAGCAGAGGGCACAGCCTGGGATAGGGCCCTAGGGCAGGACCATGCCTGGCCTGTTGGAGGAACAGCAAGGAGGCCCGTGTGGCTGCAGCCCAGTGATGGGTGGGAGAGAGGGAGAAGGGGAGGGTAGACAGGGCACGGGGCAGGTCGTACAGGGCCTGGTGGGCTGCATGGAAGACTCCGGCTTTGACCCGGAGGCAGGTGGGATCCATGGAGGGGTAAGGGCAGAGGAGAGGCGGGACCTGACTCGTGCTCAGAGGCGTCCTCTCTGGTGGCTGCTTCGGGAAGGACAGCCTGGGGATCCGGGCGGAGGGGACTGGACTGGGCTGAGCTGGGCCAGGCAGGCGGGGATGCGAGTGGCCACGATACCGACGGGAAGCGGTGAGAGATCTGCCTAAACTCGAAGGCAGAGGCCGCAGGGGTGGCTAATGCTGGCTGTGAGGCTGGTGGAATGGGGTGTGGCGGGGAAGTCAGGATGAGCTCCAGGTGTGTCCTAAGCCATCAGCTGAGACGGAGGACGCAGGAGAAGTGGGGCCGGGTCGGGGGACATCGACCATCCGTTGACCCCGATTGGATCGGTAGCCTCGGTGCCACTCCAGCGAGAACCCCATTAGGGTTTTTGTTTTATTTGTTGTTTGTCTTGGAACTCACAACTGGATCCTAACACTTACACCGAAGCCTCAGGGGCCAAGAACAGTCCCGACACGCCGGCCTGGAGGAGAGAAGGTTGGGGGAGAGTTCCCCCAGGAAATTCAGGCCCATGACGGGGTGACAGTAGCTAGGGCGGCGCGGTTCTGGGGTCGTGCCCAGCATGGCTGAGGGTGAGACTTCATGAGCCCCGTGCCTGGAGCGGCTGAGGGGAAGCTGTACCCCGAATCCGGAGCTGGGGGAGGCCTGGCTACAGTCAGGACTGTGGGTGTCATCGGATATAGACGGGGTTTTGAGCCCCAAGACTGGACAAGGCCGCCCAAGAGGGGCGTGAGTCGAGGGAAAAGAGAGGTGGAGAACTGGCGGTTGAGGGGGGTGCAGGGCGGGACAGAAAGGCGGGAGTGAAGCTGGCGAGTGTGCGGCATGGGGGGCTGCCAGAGGACAGAGCTCCCAGGAAGAGAAGCTGAACTACGGGGTCCCCGAGGACGTTTCCATTCCTGAGCCTCAGTTTCCACATCTGCACAGTGGGCTCGTGTTTGCAGAGCTGGAGTGACAGCCGGGGGCCTCCTGGAGGGAGCTGTTGCTCTTTGCGGCCCCTCTCCCCCAACAAGGCACCCCCACAGAGTACATGCAAGTCCCCAGGGTTGCAGGGAGGAGCCCCCCAACCCCTGGGGCACGCAGACATGTGGGTGCACGGGTGCTCCGGAGAACCCCGCACGCCACAGGGTGCATCCGCCAGCCCCGTGGCTCCCTATGACCAGGTGTCCGGCAGCCGCAGCGTGGCAGGTGGTGGGGCCGCTTCCGGGCAGGCAGGCGCCGAGCGGCTGCTGGCAGAGGCTCCTCGAGTTTCACGGAGAGAAGCAGATGGTCTTGGGGGTAGGGGGAGGCGCACAGGCCTCGGGTAACCCCAGATCGAGGGGGTAAACCGAAGCTAAGTAGATGGGGTTCGTTGTGAAGTGGTCTGGACTCCCCACAATAAACATTTGGGGTTCAGTTGTGTGTTATTATCGAAATAAGTAAAATTGAGCAGGATCTGTGGGTTCCGCTGGTCCAGACTTTGGGCAAATGACTTTACCTTTCTGTGCCTCAGTTTCTCTGTCTGTATAAGGGGCCTATTAAGAGAACTCACCAGGCTGGGTGCGGTGGCTGACGCCTGTAATCCCAGCACTTGGGGAGGCTGAGGAGGGTGGGTCACTTGAGGCCAGGAGTAGAAAACCAGCCTAGGCAACATGGTGAAACCCCATCTCTACTAAAAATACAAAAATTAGCTGGGTGTGGTGGTACATGCCTGTAATTGCAGCTACTGGGGAGGCTGAGGCAGGAGAATTGCTTGAACCTGGGAAGCCGAAGTTGCAATGAGCTGAGATCATGCCACTGTACTCCAGCCTGGGCCACAGAGCAAGACTCTGTCTCCAAAAAAAAGCACTCACCCCTTGGGGGTGTTGTGAAGATTAAATGAGTTAATTTAAGTACTTATGACAATGCCTGGCACCTAGCAAGTGCTTTGTGTTTGCTAGGTGTTTTTTTTGTTTGTTTTTTGTTTTTTTTTTTTTTGAGACAGAGTCTCGCTCTGTCACCCAGGCTGGAGTGCAGTGGCGCGATCTCGGCTGACTGCGAGCTCCGCCTCCCGGGTTCATGCCATTCTCCTGCCTCAGCCTCCCAAGTAGCTGGGACTACAGGTGCCCGCCACCATGCCCGGCTAATTTTTTGTGTGTTTTTCGTAGAGACGGGGTTTCACCGTGTTAGCCAAGATGGTCTCGATCTCCTGACCTCGTGATCCGCCCGCCTCGGCCTCCCAAAGTGCTGGGATTACAGGCGTGAGCCACCGTGCCCGACCTGTTGTTATTTTATTTTATTTTTTTGAGACAGAGTCTCACTTGGTCGCCCAGACTGGAGTACAGTGGACCAGTCATAACTCACTGCATTCTTGAACTCTTGGGCTCAAGCGATCCTCTTGCTTCAGCATCACAAGTAAACTGGGACTACAGGCATGTGCCACCACGCCTGGTTAATTTTTTATTTCCTGTAGGAATTGTGAGGGGGTGTCTCACTATGTTGCCCAGGCTGGTCTCAAACTCCTGAGCTCAAGCAATCCTCTTGCTTTGGCCTCCCAAAGTGCTTTACAAAATTAATAAAAAAATTAACTGGCCGTGGCAGTGCACACCTGTAATCCCAGCTTCTCAGGAGGCTGAGACACGAGAATCACTCGAACCTGGGAGGTGGAGGTTGTAGTGAGCCGATAGTGAGCCACTGCACTCCAGCCTGGGCCACAGAGTGAGACTCTTCCCCCCACTGCTCCCTCCCCCCTGCCCCCCAAAAGAAAGCCAGGCATGGTGGTGCGCACCTATGGTCCCAGCTACTCGAGAGGCTGAGGCAGGAGGATCGCTTGAGTCTGGAAGTTCAAGGCTGCAGTGAGTGGTGATTGTGCCACTGTACTCCAGTCTGGGCAACAAGCCAGACCCTGTTAAAACAATGTTTAAAGAAATAGTTTCTAGAGTTAAATATTGTTCTGATAAAACTCAAGATGAGGCCGGGTGCTGTGGCTCACACCTGTAATCCAAGCACTTTGGGAGGCCGAGGTGGGCGGATCACGAGGTCAGGAGATTGAGACCATCCTGGCTAACATGGTGAAACCCTGTCTCTACTAAAAAATACAAAAAATTAGTCGGGTGTGGTGGTGGCGGGAGCCATAGTCCCAGCTGCTGGGGAGGCTGAGGGAGGAGAATGGTGTGAACCCGGGAGGCGGAGCTCGCAGTGAGCGGAGATCATACCACTGCACTCCAGCCTGGGCGACAGAGCAAGACTCCGTCTCAAAAAAAAAAAAAAAAAAAAAAAAACCACAAGATGAAAGACAGACCATATCACACCAATTAGGATGGCTACTGTCAAAAAACCAGAAGGTAGCCGGGCGTGATGGCTCACACCTGTAATCTTCGCACTTTGGGAGGCCAAGGCGGGTGGATCACCTGAGGTCAGGAGTTCGAGACCAGCCTGGCCAATATGGTGAATCCCCGTCTGTACTAAAATTACAAAATTTAGCCATGCATGGTGGAACCCGCCTGTGGTCCCAGGTACTCGGGAGGCTGAGGTGGGAGGATCGCTTGAACCCAGGAGGCGGAGATTGCGGTGGACCAAGATCATGCCACTGCACTCCAGCCTGGGTGACAGAGCGAGACTCCATCTCAAAAAAATAATAAGAATGAAGGAGGCTGGGCACGGTAGCTAACATCTGTAATCCCAGCACTTTGGGAGGTCGAGGTATGTGGATTGCATGAGGTCAGGAGTTCAAGACCAGCCTGACCAACATGGTGAAACCCCGTGTGTACTAAAAATACAAAAAAAAATTAGCCGGGCGTGGTGGCATGCACCTGGAGTCCCAGCTACCTGGGAGGCTGAGAAAGGAGAATCGCTTGAACCTGGGAGGTGGAGGTTGCAGTGAGCTGAGATCGTGCCACTGCACTCCAGCCTGGGAGACAGAGCGAGACTCTGTCTCAAAAAAAGAAAAAAAAAAAAAGGGAAGGAAACCCTGACACAGGTCACAGTGTGGATGCATCTTGAGGCAATCACGCTCAGTGAGAGAAGCCAGACACGAAAGGACAAACACTGTGTGACCCCACTCCTAGGAAGTCCTAGACTCATCAGGTTCAGAGAAACAGTAGGATGGGAGGTGCCAGGGGCTGGGGAGGGGGGTGAGGAGTGAGTGTTTCATGGGGACAGAATTTCAGTTTGGGAAGTTGAGAAAGTTCTGGAGATGGTGGTGGTGGTGGTTGCACAATTATGCGGATGTTCTTAATGCCTGTGAACTGTGTGTCCTTAAAAACAGTTAAGGGCCCACCAGGCACCGTGGCTCACAACTGTAATCCCAGCACTTTGGGAGGCGGAAGCAGGCGGATCACCTGAGGTTAGGAGTTCGAGACCAGCCTGGCCAACATGGTGAAACCCCGTCTGTACTAAAAGTACAAAAATTAGCTGGGCGTGATGGCACGTGCCTGTGGTCTCAGGTACTTGGGAGGCTGAGGCGGGAGGATCGCTTGAACCCGGGAGGCAGCGATTACGGTGAGCCAAGATCATGCCGCTGCACTCCAGCCTGGGTGACAGAGCGAGACTCCATCTCAAAAAAATAATAAGAATGAAGGAGGCTGGGCACGGTGGCTCACACCTGTAATTCCAGCACTTTGGGAGGCCGAGGTGTGTGGATTGCATGAGGTCAGGAGTTCAAGACCAGCTTGACCAACATGGTGAAACCCCATGTGTACTAAAAATACAAAAAACTGTAGCCGGGCGTGGTGTCGTGCACCTGGAGTCCCAGTTACCTGGGAGGCTGAGAAAGGGGAATTGCTTGAACCCGGGAGGCGGAGGTTGCCGTGAGCCGAGATGGCACCACTGCACTCCAGCCTGGGCGACAGAGCAAGACTCTGTCTCAAATAATAATACTAATAGTTAAATGAAAATGGTTAAGATGACAGCTTTTATGTTATATATATTTTAGCCATTTTTTTTTTAAGGCACAGGGCAGACAGGGCTCTTAGCAAGGTTCTGGGGTAGGGGCTAGAAAGGCCCGTGGCATGAGGGGCAGGTAGGCGGAAGAGGGGTCTGCGGTCAGGGGCCTTGAATCCCAGGGAGAGGCTGGGGCTGGACTCGGGTCCCTGGGAGCTACAGGGTTGTAGAGCAGGGGAGGCGGCAGGGAAGGAAACTCTGAAGGAAACAGGGCCGTACCCTGAACACACGTGGAATCCGGGTGTTCGCTGAGTCACAAATCCTGGAAGCTCAGGGTCGTGGAGAGGAAGTCCAGCCGCGCTATGCAAGGTCTTCCTGTTTTTGGAGGAGGCAGGCACCCCAGGGCCGATCGTCGCGAATCACCTTCACCTCCGGGGGCTCAGAATCCCTGAGCCACAAGGCCAGGGCAGGGCTGGGGGATACCCCTGCTGCTCAGACAGGGAAATGGGCACAGAGCTTGCCCAATACTTCCCAGAAGGACGAGGCTGCTGAGCTTCTCATTCAGGGCTCCGGGACCTGGACTGTACCCCTTTCTGGTAGGGGGTGCCCTGAACTGGGACCTTCAGCATGGAGGGCGGGGGTTCAGAGGGTGAATTCCGCCGCCATGTCATTACCTGGATGGGAGAGGGTCTCCACTCCACACACCTAGAAGTATCTGCAAAGTTACCTTGAATGGGAGTGGGAAGCAGGCCCCCTTGAGAAGTAGTGAGGTGCCTGTCATGGAGGTGTGCAAGCGGAGGATGAAAAGGCTGGATTTGGGAAGGAGGTCAGACCTACCAGGGTTGCAGAGGCCCTTAGCATGGGGAATATTCTGTGATTCTTTAGTTATGTAGTACTGTCATTCCCAGCTTGTGGCTTTTTTTTTTTGGATGGAGTCTTGCTGTGTTGCCCAGGCTGGAGTGCAGTGGTGCGATCTTGGCTTACTGCAACCTCCACCTCCTGGGTTCAAGGGATTCTCCTGCCTCAGCTCTCCAGTAGCAGGGATTACAGGCACAGGCCACCATGCCTGGCTAATTTTTGTATTTTTTTGTAGAGACAGGGTTTCGCTATGTTAGGCAGGCTGGTCTTGAACTCCTGACCTCAGATGATCCTCCCACCTCGGCCTCCCAAAGTGTTGGGATTACAGGCGTGAGCCACCGCATACAGCCAGCTTGTGGCTTATAAAATTCCAAGAGCCTTTGACTCTTTTTTTTTTTTAGCTTTTGAGTTTAATATTTTGTGTTTTAATTCTAAGTATTTTTATGCATGTATTTTGAGATTGCATTTTTAAATATATGTTTTAGGATATTTGTATCCATTATTATAATAATTACTATTAGTTTTAAATTACCGAATGCAGTTTTGTTTGAAGTCGTTTTCTGGGCTTTCACGCACACGTGGCCATGAAGTTGTTCTGATAATTAAATCGGTGCTGTGTATTATTATTATTGCCATTATTGTTGTTGTTATTAATTATTATCCCCGTGGGGAATTTTTCTGGGATTTGAAGGAGCGTCTGCGGCTCTCGCGCGCCGTCTTGTGGCCGCGAGCGGAACTGCAGGCCGCTCACCTCGCCGCCCCTTGCCCGCAGGCGTCACCTCCTGTCGCCTGGCCCTCGCCATGCAGACCCCGCGAGCGTCCCCTCCCCGCTCGGCCCTGCTGCTTCTGCTGCTGCTACTGGGGGGTGCCCACGGCCTCTTTCCTGAGGAGCCGCTGCCGCTCAGCGTGGCCCCCAGGGACTGTGAGTCTGGGGGTGTCTTGGGGCGGGGGTGGAGTCCCGTGGGAGTATCTGCGTTCCCAGTTGGGTCTGCTGCGCCCACTGGGGGACTCAACCGGTCCAGGAGCCACCCCTAGAAGGGGCATGACCTTAGGCCACCCTCTCTTCACCCCCAGCCCTTGCTCACACCCCTCTCCACCCCCTCACTCAGACCTGAACCACTATCCCGTGTTTGTGGGCAGCGGGCCCGGACGCCTGACCCCCGCAGAAGGTGCTGACGACCTCAACATCCAGCGAGTCCTGCGGGTCAACAGGACGCTGTTCGTTGGGGACAGGTATTGCTGGGGACAGCGAGGAGGCCTGTGTGACGAGCAGAATGAGCGAGGGGGAGAGAGAGAGGAGGTGAGGGCAGGGAGGGGATGGAGCAGGTCGTGCAGGGCCTGTTGGGCCATTGGGAGGACTTAGGCTTTGACCCGGAGGAAGGTGGGAGACACGGAGGGTTGTAGGTAGAGGAAGGACTGGACCTGACTCAGGTGCTCGCACGCGCCCTCTGGTGGCTGCTTCTGGGAGGGGGCGAGATTGGAATCCAGGGGACCAGGGTGGAGGGGACTGGGCTGTCGAGGCTGGCTATGATTGAGGCTGGACCAGGTGGAAGCTGTCGTGGGGAGAAGCGAGTGTGAGATTACGGGGCTTCTAGGGATGGGCTTCCCAGGAAGGAGAGAGATCGGACAGATCAGATGCTTTGGAGAGGATGAGGAGGATGCAGAAGTGACCACTGGGCTTAACTACACGAGGTCACCAATGACGTTGAGCAGGGCGGCTTCCTCGGCAAGGGTGTGAGGGGAGAGAGCCTGGTGGGCGCCTGGGAGGCGCCGAGTGGGGCACCTGACCTAAGGCCATGGGACATGGCGTTGGGGGCAATCCGTAGGGCGTGTCGGGCAGGAGGTGGAATGCAGGATATGAAGGCCTGCTGGGGCCCTTAGGGGGGGTGTGGTCGGCGCTGGAGTTGCTCGTGTCAGAGGCATTGGCATGTCCCTGCGTGCCCCCGAGTGCACACCACATTGGCAGTGGGAAGGATGGAACGGGAGAGGGTGGTGGAGCCCCCATGTCTCACTAACTATACCCCTCCCCCAGGGACAACCTCTACCGGGTAGAGCTGGAGCCCCCCACGTCCACGGAGCTGCGGTACCAGAGGGTGAGGAAGGGGTGCAGGTGGAAATGGAGGGGTAGGGCCAGGGGAACGCGGCACTGCGCCGTGGAGCTGGGTGGATTCGGCTCTGCACGGCGGGGTCACTTAGAGCTGCTGGGACCCGGTACTCCCTCACCAGCTCTCTCTGTCTGCAGAAGCTGACCTGGAGATCTAACCCCAGCGACATAAACGTGTGTCGGATGAAGGGCAAACAGGAGGTGAGTTGGCCCTTGCTCGGTCCCCGCCACTGCGAATCAGCCCTGGCATTACCCATGCCCCGCCCCAATCAGGTTAGGCCACGCCCACTCCGTCAGCCCTGGCCACGCCCCAACCGCCAGCCCTGTCCACACCCCCAAACAGCCAAGGCCTCGTCTACGTCCCCACCCAATTGGTCCTAGCCCGGCCCCCAACCTAGCCACAATTAGCCATAACCACGCCCCAAATAGTTCTGGCTATGCCCACACCTGTGCCCCAGTCAGTCCTACCACCACCCCCAGCTTCGTTCCAACAAGCCCAGGCCATGTTCACACGCCACCCAATCGCTCACACCCCACCCAATCGATCAGGTCCCCATCCCGACCCCTCCCCTGTCAGCCCTGCCCACCCCCCACGCCCCCGGCCCGTCCCAATAAGCTCAGGCCATGGCCACCCCACCAGCTCTGGCCACGCTCCCAACCTGGCCCCAATCAGCCATAACCATGCCCACCAAGCCCCAGTTAGTTCTGGTCACGACCATGCCCCACCCCAATCAGCCCTGACCACACCCAGGGCGGATCCTTCTCCTCCATCCCAGGTTAGGACTCTGCTGTTGCCATGGTTTTGCCCACAGTCTGACCATGCACACCATCCTGGCCTTGCCTGCATTGCTGATACAAACTGTTTCCCTGTCTGGGCCGCACCGTGTCCCCAGCCAGTCCTAGGTTCAGCCCCTGTCTTGGCCACGCCCCAAGGAGGGCCCAAGCCTCGGCCACGCCCACAAGAGACCGGCCCTCCATCCACACAATTCAGGTTCTGGCCACGCCCATGACCATGACCACGCCCACATCGCGCTCCCAACTTCCTCCTGTCCCCATCTCAGGGCGAGTGTCGAAACTTCGTAAAGGTGCTGCTCCTTCGGGACGAGTCCACGCTCTTTGTATGCGGTTCCAACGCCTTCAACCCGGTGTGCGCCAACTACAGCGTGAGTCTTCAGACTCCCTGCGCCCCAGGTCCAACCTCCAGGCCTTTGCTCGCCCGACCTCCGCTGGCCATGGCTTTTCCCCAGGCCGTGTCACCTCCTCCAGGAAGCCTTCCTGGATATACTCTCCCTGCCTTCTCCCCCTGAGCTCAAGAGGAGTCAGCGCTGTCCAAACGAGGCCTGTACGGGGCGCCAGGGAAGCCGTAGCTACTTAGGCAGTGAGCCAGTTACAGGTCTAACTAGGGATTGACTCTTAAACCCATTTACAGATCAGTAAACTGAGGCCCTGAGAGGTTAAGTGAGTGGCCAAGGTCACACAGTAATCCATGGTGGATCAGGATTCCCCCTGGAGTGGGGGGCTGAGGGAGCCAGGGGCTGCTAGGCGGGGTCAGGAGATCTGTCACTCAGGCCCCATGGTCCCTGCAGATAGACACCCTGCAGCCCGTCGGAGACAATATCAGCGGTATGGCCCGCTGCCCGTACGACCCCAAGCACGCCAATGTTGCCCTCTTCTCTGGTAAGTACCCCCCCCAACCTCCATGTGATCAGCCCCAGCCACAGGCAAGACCTGGCGTTTTCTACTCCAGCGTCTGGGTCGTTTAGAAGGCAGCTGGATGACCACTTGTCCCAGCTGTGACATGGGCAGACTCTCAGCCCAGGTTTGGGGCTCAGCTGGGATTGAGGCTCACTGGGGTTTGGGGTTTAGCCGGGGTCAGGGGCTCAGTTAAGGTCAGGGCTTGGATGGAGGTGGGGCTTGGATGGGATCAGGGCTCAGCCTGGAGACAGGGGCTCCCCTAGGCTCAGGACTCAGTCTCAGAAAATCAAGTTTCGACCCACCCAGCCCCTGACCTCTGCGGTCTCATCTCTTGCCTGCCTTCCCCACCCACCCCATCCAGACGGGATGCTCTTCACAGCTACTGTTACCGACTTCCTAGCCATTGATGCTGTCATCTACCGCAGCCTCGGGGACAGGCCCACCCTGCGCACCGTGAAACACGACTCCAAGTGGTTCAAAGGTGAGACCAGGAAGGGCAGTGGGCCCAGACCTGGCAGGGCCCAGAACCTGACATTCATCAAATCTCCCCACCAGAATAAGAGTCCCAGAGGAGCTTGGTGGGGAGATTTCCACCACATTCTTTGGAATCTGTTGGCCTTTTTGAAGACTAGAAAGCTAGAGGAACAAGTTTAGTTGGATCTAAAGTAGAACCCGCTGGAAGTGGGTGGCTTAGAAGCCCAAAATGGAACCACAGAAAAGATATAGCAGGACTCAGCTCTTCAACACATGAGGGAGGAAGATAACAAAAAATAGTTGATGTTGCCATTTGCAGCAAGAGACACAGCGATTTTAGGCTTCTGACCTCCCTTCCCCCTGCAAAATACCAAACTTCGAGTCTGTTTTATATTGTCTGGGTAACCAGCCTAGGTCCCCCCTTCACCATAAAAGCCAGTGAGTTCTTAGCCCCAGAAACCCCCTTTGTCATGTCAGGGGCTGAGTTCTGACTCCTCCTGTCCTGCAGAGCCTTACTTTGTCCATGCGGTGGAGTGGGGCAGCCATGTCTACTTCTTCTTCCGGGAGATTGCGATGGAGTTTAACTACCTGGAAAAGGTGAGGCCGGTACAGTGGGACATGAAGTTGAGAGGCTCTGCTCATGCGAAGTGAGGGGGCAGAGGTGGATCCATGAATCCCTGCATGGGGTGAGAGGGTCCTGCCCTCCATTTCTGGTCCCCAGGGCCTCCTTTCCAGCCATGATCAGGCCCTGAGGCTGAAGACATCTACGGAGCAGCCGTGGAGCACTCAGCCCTGACGAGGGACTTGAGTTGGAAGTCAGATACACCTGGTGCTGTTGCTGTTCACCTGTCCACCCACCCAGCCACAATCACTTATCCATCCTTCGTCCCCTGTCCATCTGTCTACCTGCTCACCCTCCCGCTTACCCATCTGCCTGTTCTTCAGCCCACCCACACTTTCATGAGCCCATTCATCCATCTACTCATCTGCCCACCCACTCACTCATCCACCCACTACCATCCATCCGTGCACTCATCCATCTCTCCATGCATCCATCCACCCATCAATTCATCCAGCCACCCTTCCATCCTATCCATCTATCAGTCCATCCATCTAGCCATCCATCTATCCATCATCTATCCATCCATTCATCCATCCATCCATCCCATCCACCCATCCATCCATTTATCTACCCATCCACCCACACACCCACCCACCCACCTATCCATCCATCCATCCATCCATCCATCCATCCACACATCCATCCATCCATCCATCCATCCATCCCATCCATCCAGCTGCCAATCCATCCACCCATCCATTCATCCATCTACCTATCCACCCACCCATCCATCCATCCATCATTCATCTATCCATCCATCTGCCAATCCATCCATTCTTCCATCTCATCCATCCATCCATCTCATTCACCCACTCATCATCTATGCACCCACCCATCTATCCATGCATTTATCTGCCCATCCACCCACACACCCATCCGTCCATCCATCCATCCATCCATCCATCCATCCATCCATCCATCCATCCATCCACTCACCCATCCAACCATCCACCCACCCAACTCACCCATCCATCCATCTGTCCATCCATCCATCCATCCATCCATCCACCCACCCACTTACCCATCCATTCATTCATCCACTTATTCACCTATCCATGCATCCATCCAGTCCATTCACCTGGCTTTCTCTCCATCCATCTGTTCATCCATCCACCCACCCATCCATCTACTTATCTACCAATTGCTTGATTACCTCGTCCTCCTTCACCATCTCTTCCATTATCTATCATCCTTTTTCAGATGTATTTATTTATCCATCCACCCACTCATCCCTCCATTGTAATCGTCCATCCATCTACTCATCCACTCATCCATCCATCCAGGCAACCAGGCAGTGCTGAAGTGCACAGACTGCCACTAACTACTATTGTGACCTTGGACCAGTCACTTCCTTTTATCCGTGCCTCTTACCAGTGTCCCCATATGTACAATGGGGGGATATCAGTAGGCCCCGCTCGGGAAGAGTGTAAGAGATGTGAGAGTAAAATGTGGGTCTTCGTGGAAACAGTGATGATTATGGTTGTCACTGTTGCTGTTATCATCATTGACATTCCCACCGGGGATTTCTGCCAGGGAAGCCAGTGCCCAGAGAGGAATGGTGACTGGCCAGGGTCCCACCAGAGCCAGGGTCAGACTCCTCCATCCCAGTTTGGGTGGTGGGTGGCACAGCCTGTGAGCAGGCCTTCCTGGGACACAGAGTTCAGGCCCCCATCTGTCCACTGTCACGCCCAGGTGGTGGTGTCCCGCGTGGCCCGAGTGTGCAAGAACGATGTGGGAGGCTCCCCCCGCGTGCTGGAGAAGCAGTGGACATCCTTCCTGAAGGCGCGGCTCAACTGCTCTGTGCCTGGAGACTCCCATTTCTACTTCAACGTGCTGCAGGCTGTCACGGGCGTGGTCAGCCTCGGGGGCCGGCCCGTGGTCCTGGCCGTTTTTTCCACGCCCAGCAACAGGTCAGCGCCCACCAATAGGAGCGAACTGGGAGCATTTGCTGGGCATGGGTAGAGAGGGCCTGCATTCACTCCTCAGATATGCCCTGGGTCCTAGGTTGGGCACCACTGGATTAGACCTCTGCGAGGCCTCAGCCCCAGGCTGGGGTGGGACAAGCTGACACTGACCCTCTAAGACCCTTTGGTCAGAACTGGGCCAAAGGTATCCTCATCCTCTGCCTTTGGGGAGAGGAGCAGGGAGGGCTTCCTGGAGGAGGGGACACTGGAGCTAGGCTTTGGGTGTGAGATGGAGGAAGAGGGAAGAGTGTTCAAAGTTGAAGAAACAGCACATGCAAAGGTCCTGAGGCTGCAGTGAGTTCAGTATATTTAAGTAATCGCAAGAGAGTCTGTGTGGGAACTAGGGGAGAATGCACAACAGGAGGGCAGGGAAGTGATGGGATGGATCAGGCAACGCTTTGTGGGGCGCAGGCAGAAACCTGGACTTTTTCCCTGAGAGCACTGGGGAGCCGTGGAACAGTGAAGAGCAAGAGGGATGAGATCAGATTTGCATTTTTTTTTTTTGGTATGGTTTGGTTTTTTTTGAGACAGAGTTTCACTCTTGTTGCCCAGGCTGGAGTGCAATGGCGCGATCTTGGCTCACTGCAACCTCTGCTTCCTGGGTTCAAGCAATTCTCCTGCCTCAGTCTCCCTAGTAGCTGGGATTACAGGCGTGCGCCACCACACCCAGCTTATTTTGTATTTTTAGTAGAGACGGGGTTTCTCCATTTTGGTCAGGCTGGTCTCAAACTCCTGACCTTGTGATCCACCCACCTCGGCCTCCCAAAGTGTTGGGATTACAGGCGTCAGCCACCGCACCCGGCCAAGGTTTGCATTTTTTAAAAGCCTGCTTGTGGACTGGGCACGGTGGCTCCGCCTGTAATCCCAGCACTTTGGGGGGCTGAGGAGGGCGGATCACTTGAGGTCAGGAGTTTGAAACCAGCCTGGCCAACATGGTGAAACCCCATCTCTACTAAAAATACAAAAATTAGCTGGGTGTGGTGGTGGGCACCTGTAATTCCAGCTACTCGGGAGACTGAGGCAGGAGAATTGCTTGAACCTGGGAGGTATAGGTTACAGTGACCTGAGATCACGTCACTGCACTCCAGCCTCGGTGACAGAGCAAGACTCGGTCTCCAAAAAAAAAAAAAAAGCCTGCTGGGGAGTGGGTTCTAACAGTGGCACTGGGGAGGCAGGACATCCAGTTAAACAGGGATGGGGGCCTGCACAGGGGTGGCCTCGTAGACCCTGAAATGTGGTCCAATCTGAGATGTTACTTAGGAGGAGTGGCTGCATTGGACAGATGTGGGAGGGACAGGGGACATCTCTGGCCTAGGAAGACTGAAGATTCGCTGGCTCCTGCAGACAGAGGCTCCTGCACGCGCTTGTCCGAGATGGGGCCTCCCACTGGGCTCACCAAACTCTTTCATCCCAACCCCTCAGCATCCCTGGGTCGGCTGTCTGCGCCTTTGACATGACACAGGTGGCGGCTGTGTTTGAAGGCCGCTTCCGAGAGCAGAAGTCCCCCGAGTCCATCTGGACACCGGTGCCAGAGGATCAGGTGCCTCGACCCCGGTGAGAACCCCCTCCATCCTGAGTCACGTGTCTGGATGAGGTCCTGATCCCCAGGGCCAAGGGCTGGGGCTTCCTGGTGGTTATTTAGCTGATGCTGAGTTCAGCTGTACCCATTATACAGTTGGGAAAAACTGAGGCCGGGTGTGGTGGCTCACGCCTGTAATCCTAGCGCTTTGGGAGGCTGAGGTGGGCAGATCACCTGAGGTCGAGGGTTTGAGACCAGCCTGACCAACATGGCGAAACCCTGTCTCTACTAAAAATACAAAAATTAGCCAGGCATGATGGCACATGCCTGTAATCCCAGCCACTCGGGTGGCTGAGGCAGGAGAATCGCTTGAACCCAGGAGGTGGAGGTTGCAGTGAGCCAAAGCACTCCAGCCTGGGCAACAGATTGAGACTCCGTCTCAAAAACAAAACAAACAAACAAAAAAACTGAGGGCCGTTCGGCAAAGCAATGGGTACCTCTGGTGAATCAAGCCCCTTTATGAGGACCTTTACGTTCGTCCTGACCACACCCTTGTCACCCCCAGGCCCGGGTGCTGTGCAGCCCCCGGGATGCAGTACAATGCCTCCAGCGCCTTGCCGGATGACATCCTCAACTTTGTCAAGACCCACCCTCTGATGGACGAGGCGGTGCCCTCGCTGGGCCACGCGCCCTGGATCGTGCGGACCCTGATGAGGTCGGTCCTGGAGGGGCAGGGCGTGGTGAGGGGAGACAGGATGAGGTAGATTGAGGGTGAGAGGATCCAGATGCTCAACACAGCTGAGCCCATGGCTTCCCGCGCTGCCCAGAGAGCTGGAGACACAGAGACAGAGAGGGAAAGATGGAGAGACACTAGGAAAGAGAGAACAAAGAGAGACAGAGAGGGATCAAGAGGTGACAGATGGGGCTGGGCACGGTGGCTCATGCTTGTAATCCCAGCACTTTGGGAGGCCAGATCACCTAAGGCCAGGAGTTCGAGACCACCCTGGCCAACATGGAGAAACCTCGTCTCTACTTAAAATACAAAAATTGGCCGGGCGCGGTGGCTCACGCCTGTAATCCCAGCACTTTGGGAGGCCGAGGTAGGCGGATCACGAGGTCAGGAGATGGAGACCATCTTGGTTAACATGGTGAAACCCCGTCTCTACTAAAAATGCAAAAAATTAGCCGGGCGTGGTGGCGGGCGCCTGTAGTCCCAGCTACTCGGGAGGCTGAGGCAGGAGAATCACTTGAACCCGGGAGGCGGAGGTTGCAGTGAGCCGAGATCCCGCCACTGCACTCCAGCCTGGGGCCAGAGGGAGACTACATCTCAAAAAAAAAAAAAAAAAAAAGAGGTAGACAGACAGACACATACCAGGAGAACAAACGGGGAGAGAGACAGAGAAACAGGGAGAGAGGCAATCAGAGACAGACACCCAAAGAGACAGAGATAGGGAAGAGAGACAAAGAGAGAAAGAGACTGAAAGGTATACAGACACACATACATATCAGGAGAAAGCGGGGCTGGGCACAGTGGCTCACGCCTGTAATCCCAGCACTTTGAGAGGCTGAGACGGGAGGATCACTTGAGGTCAGGAGTTTGAAACCAGCCTGGCCAAATGGTGAAACCCTGTCTCTACTAAAAATACAGAAAAAAAAAAAAAAAACATCAGCTGGGTGTGGTGGTGTGTGCCTGTAGTCCCAGCTACTTGGGAGGCTGAGGCAGGAGAATCGCTTGAACCCAGGAGGCGGAGGTTGCAGTGAGCTGAGATCACGCCACTGCACTACAGCCTGGGCAGCAGAGCGATACTCTGTCTCAACAAAACAAAACAAAACATAAATTTGCCAGGCGTGATGGCGCACGCCTGTAGTCCCTGCTACTCAGGAGGCTAAGGCAAGAGAATCGCTTGAACCCGGGAGGCGGAGGTTGCAGTGAGCTGAGATTGCGCCACTGCACTCCAGCCTGGGTGACAGAGTGAGACTCCATCTCAACCAAAGAGACAGGGCTGAGGAGAGCCTGGTTTGGGGTTATGTTTCAAAAAACGGCGAGTGTGCCCACGTGCCTGTGTGATCACCCGTGTCCCCAGCATCCATGCACACACGCATTTATTGCTGTCACATGTTTTGGTGTGTCAGCGTCTGTATGCACCCGTGTAACTATGCCTATGTCCGTGTTGGTGGCATGTGGTGATATGGGGCCAGCCTGACCCTCCCCTGCCCTGTCCCCCAGGCACCAGCTGACTCGAGTGGCTGTGGACGTGGGAGCCGGCCCCTGGGGCAACCAGACCGTTGTCTTCCTGGGTTCCGAGGCGGGGACGGTCCTCAAGTTCCTCGTCCGGCCCAATGCCAGCACCTCAGGGACGTCTGGGCTCAGTGTCTTCCTGGAGGAGTTTGAGACCTACCGGCCAGACAGGTAAGTCCGGGCAAAGGTGGGGAAGGGGTGCCAGCAGGAGGAGAGATGGGCTGAGATGCCCTCAGCCTCACCACTCTGCTTGTCCCCAGGTGTGGACGGCCCGGCAGTGGTGAGACAGGGCAGCGGCTGCTGAGCTTGGAGCTGGATGCAGCTTCGGGGGGCCTGCTGGCTGCCTTCCCCCGCTGCGTGGTCCGAGTGCCCGTGGCTCGCTGCCAGCAGTACTCGGGGTGTATGAAGTGAGTGTCCACCCCAGGCCGGCCGTGGGCGGGAAGCAACGGAGGATGGGCATAGGGAGGGAGAGCTGGGTTCCGGTCAAAAGCCCAATGATGTCCTAGTCATTGAGCTGGGCAGAGGGCACGGCCTGTGCAAAGGCCCGGGGGCAGGACCACTCCTGGTGTGTTGGAAGAACAGCAAGGTAGCCGGTGTGGCTAGAGCAGAGTGAGCAAGTGGGAGAGAGGGAGGAGAGGAGGACGGGGAGGGGATGGGAGGGGACGGGGCAGTTTGTGCAGAGCTTTGTGAGCCTCGGGGAGGACTTGGGCTTTGACCTTGAAGGAGGTGGGAGCCATGTAGGGTTGCAGGCAGAGGAGGGACTGGCCCTGACTCAGGTGCTTACAGGTGCCCTCTGGTGGCTGCTGCCAGGAGGAGACTGCAGGGGAAGGAGAACCAGGGACCAGGGTGGAGACTCTTCCCCTGTGTCTAAAATGGGAGGAAAGCTAGGATGCATGCCAGTGCTGGCACACACCTGTACTCCACGTGAGCCTTCAATGCAGAGGACCCTGCTTCCTGCCCGCCGTTATTGCAACAATGACCCAGTAGCTCCGAGTCCAAGGGCACAGCCTCTGGCACGATGCCTGGGCTCCCATCTCAGCTCTGCCACTTGGGCAAACATTTACTTTCTCGAGCCTTAGTTTGCGTATCTGTAAAATGGGGAGTGAACAATGCCCTGCACACAGATTTGTTCTAAGGACTCCAGAAGTTGCTATTAAGAGGAGGGACTGGGCTTGGTAGCTCACGCCTGTCATCCCAGCACTTTGGGAGGCCAAGGCAGGAGGACTCCTTGAGCCCAGGAGTTCGAGACCAGCCTGGGCAACACAGCATAGTGAGAGCCTGTCTCTAAAAAAAAAAAAATGCAAAAATCAGCTGGGTGTGGTGGCACACACCTGTGGTCCCAGCTACTCAGAAGGCTGAGGCAGGAGGATCACTTGAGCCTGGGAGGTTGAGGCTGCAGTGAACTATGATCATGCCACTGTACTCCAGCCTGGGTGACAGAGCATGACCCTGTCTCTTAAAGAAAAAAAAAATTAAACTTTAATAAAAAAATTTTTTAAATTTAAAAATAAACGCCAGGCGTGGTGCCTCACACGTATAATTCCACTACTTTGGGAGTCCAAGGCGGGTAGATCACTTGAGGTCAGGAGTTCAAGACCAACCTGGTGAAACCCAGTCTCTGATAAAAATGCAAAAATTAGCTAGGTATGGTGGTGCGTGCCTGTAATCCCAGCTACTTGGGGAGTTGAGGCAGAAGAATGGCTTGAACCCGGGAGGCAGAGGTTGCAGTGAACCAAAATCCCGCCACTGCACTCCAGCCTGGGCGACAAGAGTGAAATTCCATCTCAAAAATAAATAAATAAATAAATAACAAGAGCGAAATTCAGTCTCAAAAATAAATAAATAAATAAATAAATTAATTAATTAATTAAAATAAAAATAAAGAGGCAGGTGCTTGGAACAGGGCCCACAGGTCACCATCACCATTGGGGCTGTGTAAGTGACTTGGACACTTGTCCCATTCGGTCCCTGGTCTGCTCTAGGAACTGTATCGGCAGTCAGGACCCCTACTGCGGGTGGGCCCCCGACGGCTCCTGCATCTTCCTCAGCCCGGGCACCAGGTACTGCGGGAAAGGAAGGTGGGTGGAGGGTGTGTCAGACCCGCCCATGATCCAGGATCCCCCTGATCTCTGACTGTGAGAGGGGCCTCTGCTGACGGTGCCTCCTCTCCCCATTAGAGCCGCCTTTGAGCAGGACGTGTCCGGGGCCAGCACCTCAGGCTTAGGGGACTGCACAGGTGAGTCGGGGGGATGGCAGGCTAAGACCCCCATCCCCCACTACCATGGGGGAGGGGAGGGAGGAGGCTGGAGGACCCTCGAATCCTCCGGGAGGTGGGTGGGGAAACGACTCCATCAGAGAACTTTAGAAAGGCATGGGGTGGGCCGGGCGCGGTGGCTCACGCCTGTAATCCCAGCACTTTGGGAGGCCGAGGTGGGCGGATCACGAGGTCAGGAGATCTAGACCATCCTGCCTAACACGGTGAAACCCTGTCTCTACTAAAAATACAAAAAATTAGCCAGGCGTGGTGGCGGGCGCCTGTAGTCCCAGCTACTTGGGAGGCTGAGGCAGGAGAATGGCGTGAACCCGGGAGGCGGAGCTTGCAGTGAGCCAAGATCACTCCACTTCACTCTAGCCTGGGAGACAGAGCAAGACTCCCTCTCAAAAAAAGAAAAGAAAGTCATGGGGTGGTCTCATCTCATTTATTGGGGAGGGAGACAGGGGAAGAACAGAGACACCAAGAAACAGACAGGCTTTGACAAGGACGAAGAGACAACAGAAGGCAGACAGACCAACTTCAATAGGACAGAAGGGGCCAGGCACGGCGGCTCCTGCCTTTAATCCCAGCATTTTGAGAGGCCAAGACAGGACGATCACTTGAGGTCAGGAGTTGGAGACCAGCCTGGGCAACATAGTGAAACCCTGTCTCTAAAACAAAAACCCAAAAATAATCCAGATGTGGCAGTGCATGCCTGTAGTTCCAGCTACTTGGGAGCCTGAGGCGGGAGGATCGCTTGAGCCCAGGGAGGTGGAGGCTGCAGTGAGCTGTGATCAAGCCACTGTACTCCAGCTTGGGCAGCAGAGGGAGAACCTGTCTTTTTTTTTTTTTTTTTTTTTGAGTCAGAGTCTTGCTCTGTCACCCAGGCTGGAGTGCAGTGGTGTGATCTCAGCTCACTGCAACCTCCACATCCCGGGTTCAGTTAATTCTCCTGCCTCAGCCTCCCGAGTAGCTGAGATTACAGGCACACGCCACCATGTCCGGCTAAAATTTGTATTTTTAGTAGAGATGGGGTTTCACTTGTTGGCCAGGCTGGTCTCAAACTTCTGACCTCAGGTGATCTGCCCGCCTCAGCCTCACAAAATGCTAGGATTACGAGTGTAAGCCATCATGCCTGGCCCAGATCCTGTTTTTAATAAAACAAACAGGTAGCTGGAGGCAGGGTTGCAGTGAGCTGCACCACTGCACTCTAGCCTGGGGGACTGTCTCAAAACAGCAACAACAAAAAAATTAAAAAATAATAAAAATAAGGCCAGGCGTGGTGGCTCACGCCTGTAATCCCAGCACTTTGGGAGGCAGAGGTGGGTGGATCACAAGGTCAGGAGTTCGAGACCAGCCTGGCCAACATGGTGAAACCCCATCTCTACTAAAAATACAAAAATTAGCCAGGTGTGGTGGCGGCACCTGTGGTCCCAGCTACTCGGGAGGCTGAGGCAGGAGAATCACTTGAACATGGGAGGTGGAGGTTGCAGTGAGTCGAGATTGCCCCACTGCACTCCAGCCTGGCACACAAAGCAAGACTCCTTCTCAAAAATAAATAAATAAATAAATAAATAAATAAATAAATAAATAAAAAAGAGGACAGAGGGCCCGAGGAGGTAGGAGGGATGCCCAGGGCCACCCCGCCGGCCCCGCTAACCCCACTGTGCTCCCCGGCCAGGACTCCTGCGGGCCAGCCTCTCGGAGGACCGCGCGGGGCTGGTGTCGGTGAACCTGCTGGTAACGTCGTCGGTGGCGGCCTTCGTGGTGGGAGCCGTGGTGTCCGGCTTCAGTGTGGGCTGGTTCGTGGGCCTCCGTGAGCGGCGGGAGCTGGCCCGGCGCAAGGACAAGGAGGCCATCCTGGCGCACGGGGCGGGCGAGGCGGTGCTGAGCGTCAGCCGCCTGGGCGAGCGCAGGGCGCAGGGTCCCGGGGGCCGGGGCGGAGGCGGTGGCGGTGGCGCCGGGGTTCCCCCCGAGGCCCTGCTGGCGCCCCTGATGCAGAACGGCTGGGCCAAGGCCACGCTGCTGCAGGGCGGGCCCCACGACCTGGACTCGGGGCTGCTGCCCACGCCCGAGCAGACGCCGCTGCCGCAGAAGCGCCTGCCCACCCCACACCCGCACCCCCACGCCCTGGGCCCCCGCGCCTGGGACCACGGCCACCCCCTGCTCCCGGCCTCCGCTTCGTCCTCCCTCCTGCTGCTGGCGCCCGCCCGGGCCCCCGAGCAGCCCCCCGCGCCTGGGGAGCCGACCACCGACGGCCGCCTCTATGCTGCCCGGCCCGGCCGCGCCTCCCACGGCGACTTCCCGCTCACCCCCCACGCCAGCCCGGACCGCCGGCGGGTGGTGTCGGCGCCCACGGGCCCCTTGGACCCAGCCTCAGCCGCCGATGGCCTCCCGCGGCCCTGGAGCCCGCCCCCGACGGGCAGCCTGAGGAGGCCACCTGGTCCCCACGCCCCTCCGGCCGCCACCCTGCGCCGCACCCACACATTCAACAGCGGCGAGGCCCGGCCTGGGGACCGCCACCGCGGCTGCCACGCCCGGCCCGGCACAGACTTGGCCCACCTCCTCCCCTATGGGGGGGCGGACAGGACTGCGCCCCCCGTGCCCTAGGCCGGGGGCCCCCCGATGCCTTGGCAGTGCCAGCCGCGGGAACCAGGAGCGAGAGACGGTGCCAGAACGCCGGGGCCCGGGGCAACTCCGAGTGGGTGCTCAAGCCCCCCCCGCGACCCACCCGCGGAGTGGGGGGCCCCCTCCGCCACAAGGAAGCACAACCAGCTCGCCCTCCCCCGACCCGGGGCCGCAGGACGCTGAGACGGTTTGGGGGTGGGTGGGCGGGAGGACTTTGCTATGGATTTGAGGTTGACCTTATGCGCGTAGGTTTTGGGGTTTTTTTTTGCAGTTTTGGTTTCTTTTGCGGTTTTCTAACCAATTGCACAACTCCGTTCTCGGGGTGGCGGCAGGCAGGGGAGGCTTGGACGCCGGTGGGGAATGGGGGGCCACAGCTGCAGACCCAAGCCCTCCCCCACCCCTGGAAAGGTCCCTCCCCGACCCAGGCCCCTGGCGTGTGTGGGTGTGCGTGCGTGTGCGTGCCGTGTTCGTGTGCAAGGGGCCGGGGAGGTGGGCGTGCGTGTGCGTGCCAGCGAGGGCTGCTGTGGGCGTGTGTGTCAAGTGGGCCACGCGTGCAGGGTGTGTGTCCACAAGTGACGATCATGGTGGCCCCAGCGGCCTGGGCGTTGGCTGAGCCGACGCTGGGGCTTCCAGAAGGCCGGGGGCCTCCGAGGTGCCGGTTAGGAGTTTGAACCCCCCTTCTGCAGAGGGAAGAGGGGACAATGCCGGGGTTTCAGGCAGGGGACACGGGGAGGGCCTGCCCAGAATTCACATCGGCAGCAGCTGTCTAAAGGGCTTGGGGGCCTGGGGGGCGGTGAAGGTGGGTGGGGCCCCTCTGTAAATACGGCCCCAGGGTGGTGAGAGAATCCCATGCCACCCGTCCCCTTGTGACCTCCCCCCTCTGACCTCCAGCTGGCCATGCATGCCACGTGGCTGGCTGGGTCCTCTGCCCTCTCTGGAGTTTGCCTCCCCCAGCCCCCTCCCCATGAATAAAACTCTGTTTACAACCACCGGCCCCGATGACTCTGGCTCTGCTCTGCCTCCTGGGGGTGGCATGGGTGGGGGGCACCCTCAAAAGTCAAGGCCAGGCCGGGCGCGGTGGCTCATGCCTGTAATCCCGGCACTTTGGGAGGCCGAGGTGGGTGGATCACTTGAAGTCAAGAGTTCGAGACCAGCCTGGCCATCATGGCAAAACTCCATCTCTATTAAAAATACAAAAAATTAGCCAGGCTTGGTGGCGGGTGCCTGTAATCCCAGCTACTCGGCCGACTGAGGCAGGAGAATCACTTGAATCTGAGAGTCAGAGGTTGCAGTGAGCTGAGATCACACCACTGCACTACAGCCTGGGTGACAGAGCGAGCCTCTGTCTCAAAAAAAAAAAAAAAAGGCTGGGTCAAAACAAATCTGGGGAGCTGAGTGTGGAAACATGGAGATGTCGGGGTCCCCATCTTCATCTGCATAGGAGCCAGTTTCTTTTTCTTTTTCTTTTTCTTTCTTTTTTTTTTTTTTTTTGAGACAGAGTCTCACTTTATTACCCAGGCTGGAGTACAGTGGCGCGATCTCGGCTCACTGCAACCTCTGCCTCCCAGGTGCAGGCAATTCTCCTGTCTCAGCCTCTCGAGTAGCTGGGACTACAGGCACCCGCCACCACGCCCGGCTAATTTTTGTATTTTTAGTACAGACGGGGTTTCATCATATTGGTCAGGCTGGTCTCGAACTCCTGAACTCAGGTGATCTGCTTGCCTCGGCCTCCCAAAGTGCTGGGATTATAGGCGTGAGCCACTGCGCCCAGCCAGCCCTATGAATTTTGTTTTAAGTGAGACAAGAAGCCATCAGAGAGTTTTAAGCAGGGATGTGATCTGATTTCATTTTAAGGGATCGTTTTGTTACTGTGTCACTACATTTCACAAGCTTGCTTCCTCTCAGTCCATGTTGATTAAGACCAACTAACGGCTGGGCTCTGGAGACAGGGCAGGGCACAAGACAGACCGAGTGCAGTGGCTCACGTCTATAACCCCAGCACTTTGAGAGACTGAGAAGATTCCTTGAGCCCAGGAGTTTGAGACCAGCCTAGGTAACATATAAAACAATTTTAAAAATTAGCCGGGCATGGTAGCATGTGCCTGTATTCCCAGCTACTTGGGAGACTGAGGCAGGAGAATTGCTTGAACCCAGGAGGTGGAGGTTGCAGTGAGCCGAAATCGCATCACTGCACTCCAGCGTGGGTGACAGAGGGAGACTCCATCTCAAAAAAAATTAGCCAGGCATGGTGGCACATGCCCGTAGTCCCAGCTACTTGGGAGGCCTTGAGCCCATGGTCAAAGCTACAGTTAGCTATGATTGCACCACACTCCTCCAGTCTGGGTAACAGAGCGAAATGCTGTCTCAGAAAAAAAAAACAAAAAAACAATGACAGGGCATGGTGGCTCACGCCTGTAATTTCAGCACTTTAGGAGGCTGAGGCCAGTGGATCACATGAGCTCAGGAGTTCAAGACCAGCCTGGGCCACATGGCAAAATCCTGTCTCTATTAAAAATATAAAAATTAGCCAGGCATGGTGGTGCATGCCTGTAGTCCCAGCTACTCGGGAGGCTGAGGCAGGAAAATGGCATGAACCCGGGAGGCGGAGCTTGCAGTGAGCGGAGATCGCGCCACTGCACTCCAGCCTGGGCGACAGTGCAAGACCCTGTCTCAAAAAAAAAAAGAAAAAAAAAAAGAGTCATAGGTGCAGATAAAGGTGACACCATCATACCTAAATATTTAGAACTCAACAAGAATGCAAGCACTCTATAGCCAAGTCCATGAGATGCAGCCAAAGCTATTCTCAAAGGGAAATTTGTAGCCTCCAAATGCATTTAATAGGAAATGAGGAAGAATGGAAACGATAGCATGGATGTCAGATTCAGATGAAGAGAAAAAAGGGCAGAAGGAGACCTTGGAGATTTGAGTTCAGCTTCACAGATGGGGAAACTGAGGCCAAGAAAATTTAAGTCACTTGCCAAAGGTCACAAAGCAAAGGTGTTCATGACAGAGCTAGAATTCAGAATCAGGTTTGGTTCCTCCCAAGCCACTGTCTAAGGACCGGAGAGACTTTTGGCATTACTCACTATTGGATTGTATTTTTAAAATGACTTCATTTAAAAAAAAGCAATATCAACATACCATGAAGTCAAGACAAGAGTTTTTTTGTTCTTTTCAGTGAGCTTCCTGGTTGCTCAAGTTTATGGTAAATACCTCTTCTTGCTCAGAGAGCTGTCCCTGTCTCCAGGAATGGTGCCTTGCAAACCTTGATCCTTGAACTATGGGTTGGGGGAAGTGAGGATGCAACTAGAGAGACTCTTGGATGCCCCCAAAAATTAGGAAACAGGGAAAGAAAAACCTGGGTTTTAGAAGCAGAGTCAAAAAGGGGTTGAACAGGAAACAATTTCCAGGAAGCAATTTTGTAATCTTGACCCCTCCCCTTCCCCTGCCTGGCTTAGGCTCAGCCCCTATCAGGAACTGGATGGGGGTGGGGACTTCCCCAGGGTTGGTTCCCCTGCCCCCAGTCCAGGCAGGTATAAGGCCACCTCCGCAGACCAGGACAACCCAGAAGCAAAAGAGAAGAGCTACCATGTCCCCTTGGAGCAGACAGCGACCCAAAAGGTAGGTCCCCACACTACCTGTCCTAGGCAGGTTTGAACGCCAGGCCATGCGGAGATACAGCACATTCCAGCTAACCCAGAGAAGTCACAGGGAGCAGATACAGGCCTGGTGGCTGGCACAGATCAACCTTAACTGTGACAGAAAGACTGGTGCGCGCGCGCGGGCACACACACACACACACACACACACGGCACACACACGGCACACACACACACACACACACACACACACACACATCCATCCCTGCAGAAGCCCAGGTGCGCATGGGCAGCAGGGAGCCGGGGGAGGCTTCTTGTTAGAGGCCTGGGGCCACAGTGAGCAAGGCTGTCCAGACCATGTCTGATGGCTGCCGGGCCAGGGAAGCCCTGGAAGAGGAGGGGAAGCCCCAAGCTTCCAAGGGTTATGGTGCTAAGTGTAAACCACCGCTTCCCAAGGCCAAATGCCCACCCTCAGACCTGGCCAAAGCAGGACACACTTTTTGTGTTCAGAGGCTGCAGTGAGCTATGTTCATGCCAATTTCCTCCAGCCTGGGCAACTGAGCAAGACTCTGTCTCAAAAACGTGAACCTGAACATCTGTCTTCCTCCAAGCACCCAATTGGTCAAGGCTGGACAGAAAGACCAGGATCCCAGAGCAGAGAAGTCTTCATGGAAAAGAGGGCATTGGAGCTGGGGCTTTGAAGGATGAATAGGAGTTCACATCAAAACACAGAGCCAGGTAGACAAGGACTGACCCAGAAAATAAGCCAGATCAGAAGAAACTAGCAAGTTGGACTGTGAATAATTAACAGCTCATGGGGGCTAGGCTGGTGATGGGGAAGTGTATTCATGTTATGCAGGAGTTACACTCAGAAACTCAACTTTCCTAGAATTATAATTCTCCCTGGAACAGGGGCCACTTCTGGCAGCTGTGGGGGTGAGGCTAGAAGCTGGAAGAGGAGGAGGAAGCAATTGCCCTAGTCCAGGTAAGAGATAAGGCAGCATAGTCCAGGCTGCTAGTCGCAGAGATGGGAAGAAGTGGGCAGATTTGCGGGTGTATTTTCACCTAGCTGAGTGTATTTTCACTGTGGTTTAGTAAGCATCTTCTGTTACTGCCTGCAGCCCAGGGGGCATTCAACCCCATCTTTCTAGAACTCTGTTCCTGCTGCTGCTGTTAGCAGCCTCAGCCTGGGGGGTCACCCTGAGCCCCAAAGACTGCCAGGTGTTCCGCTCAGACCGTGGCAGCTCCATCTCCTGTCAACCACCTGCCGACATCCCCAGCTACCTGCCAGCCGACACCGTGCACCTGGCCGTGGAATTCTTCAACCTGACCCACCTGCCAGGCAACCTCCTCCAGGGCGCCTCTAAGCTCCAAGAATTGCACCTCTCCAGCAACGGGCTGGAAAGCCTCTCGCCCGAATTCCTGCGGCCAGTGCCGTGGCTGAGGGTGCTGGATCTAACCCGAAACGCCCTGACCGGGCTGCCCCCGGGCCTCTTCCAGGCCTCAGCCGCCCTGGACACCCTGGTGTTGAAAGAAAACCAGCTGGAGGTCCTAGAGGCCTCGTGGCTGCACGGCCTGAAAGCTCTGGGGCATCTGGACCTGTCTGGGAACCGCCTCCGGAAACTGCCCCCGGGGCTGCTGGCCAACTTCACCCTCCTGCGCACCCTTGACCTTGGGGAGAACCAGTTGGAGACCTTGCCACCTGACCTCCTGAGGGGTCCGCTGCAATTAGAACGGCTACATCTAGAAGGCAACAAATTACAAGTACTGGGAAAGGATCTCCTCTTGCCCCAGCCGGACCTGCGCTACCTTTTCCTGAACGGCAACAAGCTGGCCAGGGTGGCAGCCGGTGCCTTCCAGGGCCTGCGGCAGCTGGACATGCTGGACCTCTCCAATAACTCGCTGGCCAGCGTGCCCGAGGGGCTCTGGGCATCCCTAGGGCAGCCAAACCGGGACATGAGGGATGGCTTCGACATCTCCGGCAACCCCTGGATCTGTGACCAGAACCTGAGCGACCTCTATCGTTGGCTTCAGGCCCAAAAAGACAAGATGTTTTCCCAGAATGACACGCGCTGTGCTGGGCCTGAAGCCGTGAAGGGCCAGACGCTCCTGGCAGTGGCCGAGTCCGAGTGAGAACCGGGGGCTGGGGGTTGAGGGTGGGGGGTCTGGTAGAACACTGCAACCCACTTAGCAAATAATCCTGCCTTTGGCCGGGCGCGGTGGCTCATGCCTGTAATCCCAGCACTTTGGGAGGCTGAGGCGGGAAGATCACAAGGTCAGGAGATCGAGACCATCCTGGCTGACACAGTGAAACCCCGTCTCTACTAAAAATACAAAAAATTAGCCGGGCATGGTGGCGGGCGCCTGTAGTCCCAGCGACTCGGGAGGCTGAGGCAGGAGAATGGCATGAACCTGGGAGGTGGAGCTTGCAGTGAGCCAAGATGGCGCCACTGCACTCTAGCCTGGGTGACAGAGCAAGACTCTGTCTCAAAAAAATAAAAATAAAAAACAAAGAATCCTGCCTTTTACAGGTGAGACTCAGGGCTGTCCATAGTGGCTGGGACCCCGTTTCACCCACCCATGCGTCCTAGAACACACGATGGGCTTTCCTTACCCATGTCCAAGGTGTGCCCTCCATCTGGAATGCCGTTCCCTGTTTCCCAGATCTCTTGAACTCTGGGTTCTCCCAGCCCCTTGTCCTTCCTTCCAGCTGAGCCCTGGCCACACTGGGGCTGCCCTTCTCTGACTCTGTCTTCCCCAAGTCAGGGGGCTCTCTGAGTGCAGGGTCTGGTGCTGAGTCCCTTTAGCTTGGGGTCAGAACCAAGGGGTTTAATAAATAACCCTTGAAAACTGGATCGGATGAATTGGCTTTCATTGTGTTCCTAGCATCTTGTCAAATCAACTTCCTAGGACTCCAGGGTGAAGGAGGAAAAGAGGCATGGCCCAGGCCCAGGGGTGTGGGATATGGTCTCCCTAGGGGATGACAGTTGGGATCAATGGCCTGTGACTTCTCCTCTCCCTTCCCCCATCCTGGGACCTAACTGCAAATAAAGCCTTGACCGTTGCCTGGGTGTCATTTTACCAGTGGATTTCTGCCAGGGCTTGTGTCCTAGGAGAAGGTTTAAGTTAAACCAGATTGCCCAGGTCTCCAAACAATTTGTCACGCTGGCCTGAGATCATCTAAGGGGGCACCTGCCCCGGGCAAGGTTGCAGGGGCGGGATGGGGCTGAAGGGATGGGCAGGGTCCTGGGCCCACCTGCTGATACAGCATTGGCCATGTCGGGGCTGCAATCAGATTTGGGAGACCCTGGGGCTTGGGAGCACGTCCAGTTTTCCCAGCTCCCTAAAAAATGACCATGCAGCCTGGCGCCGTGGCTCACGCCTGTAATCCCAACACTTTGGGAGGCTGAGGCAGGCAGATCACTTGAGGTCAGGAGTTCGAGGCCAGACTGGCCAACATGGCAAAACCCTGTCTCTACTAAAAATACAAAAATTAGCCAGGCATAGTGGCACATGCCTGTAATACCAGCTACTCGGGAGGGTCAGGCAGGAGAATCACTCGAACCTGGGAGGCGGAGGTTGCAGTGAGCCAAGATCACGCCACTGCACTCCAGGCTGGGCGACAGAGTGAAACTTTGTCTCAAAAATAAAAATAAAAATAAAAAGACCATGCCTACATCTGTGGTCATTCCAGGCACAGCAATGAAAAGGCAGGGATCTGGGGTCCAGCAGGGCTGGGTTTGAACAGGATCCCTGGCCGGGCACGGTGGCTCATGCCTGTAATCCTACTACTTTGGGAGGCCAAGGCGGGCAAATCACGAGGTCAGGAGTTCAAGACTAGCCTGACCAATATGGTGAAACCCCGTCTCTACTAAAATAAAAAATTAGCTACGTGTGGTGGCGGGTGCCTGTAATCCCAGCTACTCGGGAGTCTGAGGCAGGAGAATCACTTGAACCCAGGGGACAGAGGTTGCAGTGTGCCAAGATCGCGCCACTGCACTCCAGCCTGGGCGACAGAGTCAGACTCTTTCTCAAAAAAAAAAAAAAGAAAAAAAAAAAGGAATAGGATCCCTCACTTGCTGTGGTATGCAGGGCAAGTGATTTATGATCTCTGAGCCTCAGCTTGCTCATCTGTGAAATGGGGATCCTAGGGAAAGGGCAGGCCTGGCTTCTGGCTTAGTTAAGGGGCAGATTAAGAAATAAAAAGAGGCTGGGTGCAATGGCTCACACCTGTAATCCTAGCAATTTGGAAGGCTGAGGTGGAAGGATCACTTGGGGCTCAGGGATTGAAGACAAGCCTGGTCAACACAGGGACATCTCGTCTCTACAAAAAGTTTTAAAAGTTAGCTGGGCGTGGTGGTGTGTGCCTGTGGTCCCAGCTACTTAGGAGACTGAGGCGGGAGGATCACCTCAGCCTGGGAGGGCAAGGCTGCAGTGAGCTGTGATCACACCACTGCACTCTAGCCCTGGACAACCGAGCAAGACCCAGTCTCAAAAATCAATAAATAATAATAATTAATAAGAAAAGTCATCAGCGAGTTGGCCAAGGTCACTCAGGGCTATGGGGGCTGTGATCGCATGGACTGTCTCTATGGCAACAGCAGTGAGGGTGACAGGTGGCCAGACTTGGTCTGGGAAAGTATAATAGCTCAATCTTTTGAATCTAGCGCTCCCGAATTGCTATGGCAACCGTAGGGCACTGGGCTAGCTCAAGGAGAGGGCGAGGGAAGCCTGGAGCCACGCCCCCTGGGCACGCCCCCGCACGGCCTCTCCCCATTGGTCAGTTCCGGAGGCCCCCCCCCCACTCCGAGAGCAGCTATAAGAGGGGCGGGCGGGACTGGTGGGGGGGGGCGGAGACTTGAGCCTGGGGTCAGCGGAGACACCTGGGGTCTGAAGCCGCTCGCGCCCAGGTGAGTGCCCTAAGGGCGGCGTCCAGGAGCGCCCCCCGGGCTCAGGAGAGGAGCTCCAGATAGGGTGGTTGGGCGAAGGTCCGGCGGCGTGGGACGGGTACGACCGGCCAGAGCAGGTGGCTGGGACCCTTGGCCCAGTTGGCCCCAGCTCAGGACCCAGTTGGGCGAGGACCAGGCCTCAGAGGACGCGGGGTGGCAACCGGAGGGATCGCAGGCCGCAAGTCTGAGGCCCGAGGTCGAGCTCCCCATTCTAACTCTAGCTGACTGCGTGACCTTGGGACCAGCATGGACCTGCTGCGTGTCTCAGTTGCCCTGTCTGTCAAATGAGCTTTGAGTGGACTAGGACCCAGCAGCTACCACCTCCAGCTGTCTGGGGTGCTGGGGCAGTTCTGGGCCCAGGCAGGGGCCGCAGGGGGAGCAGGGACCTCCCCCATCTTACAAAACAGGAAACAGCCCAGAGGGGTGAAGGTGCTTGCCAAAAATCACACAGCTGGCTAGGTGCAGTGTCTCATGCCTGTAATCCCAGCACTTTGGGAGGCCGAGGCGGGCGGATCACTTGAGCCCAGGAGTTTGAGACCAGCCTGGGCAACATGGCGAAACCCCGTTTCTACTAAAAATACAAAAATTAGCCGAGCATGGTGGCACGTGGGTAATCCCAGCTAACTGGGAGGCTGAGGCAGGAGAATCACTTGAACCTGGGAGGCGGAAATTGCAGTGAGCTGAGATGGCGCCACTGCTCTCCAGCCTGGGCGAGAGAGATTCTGTCTTTAAAAAAATAATAAATAAAAATAACACCGCAATTAATGGTAGCATTTGAACCCAGGTCTTTCTCACCTCAGAGACCATGCTTCGAGTCACTCCGGCAACCCTGCCTTGCCAGAGGCTCATTATTGGACACCTTCTGTGTACAGAGCTCTGAGCATGCATTGTCTGAGCCCCACAGAGTGCCCCATTATGCAGATGAAGAAATTGAGGCCCCAAGAGGTTTGAGAGTTGCTTGAGTCACAGAGCCCAATTTGACAGGATCTCACGCCTGGGCAGGTGCTCCCCGTACTCAATCCTGCCCTGCAGGGTGACCCTGTTTGCAGCACGATGTCTGAAGACGAGGCGGCTCAGATCCCCAGACCCAGTGTGTGGGAGCAGGACCAGCAGGTGAGGGCTGCCCCTCCCATGAAGCGGGGACACAAGGAATTGTGTGGGACAGTCCCTTCTAGGAGTGTTTCAGGCCAGATATCCCGCCCCACTCCTCTCCTTGCTGGGAAAACCTGAGTCATAATATATTTTGGTCCATGGAGGGGATGGTCTATTTCCTAGTGGGGGCTTAATGAGGCCCTGGGAGGGGAGTGGCTCTCAAAGACACGCAGCTGGCTTCTGTGGCCCCTACCCAACCCTTTCCCTCTCCTTTGATCCCTGGGTCTCCACCTGTATCCTTCTGTCTCCACATCCACCATCATGGCGCCCTCAGTAACAACAACAGTAAGAGCAGCAATCACTGTATCGGTCACAGTTCCAACCGTTTCATGTATATTGGCTCCTTGAACACCCATCACAACCCTAGTAACCCATTTCATAGATGGGGAAACCAAGGCACCGAACAGTTCAGTGGCTTGCCCAAGTTCACACAACTTGCAGGCAGCTGAACCAGAAGTGAACAGAGGCCTTTGTGCTCCAGGGGCAGTGCTCTGAACCCCCAGACTCTAACGTCTCCTCCCTCGAGCAGACAGATCGCAGTGGACCCTTTAACAACATGGGTTTGAACTGCACAGGTCAGGCTGGGTGCGGTGGCTCATGCCTGTAATCCCAGCACTTTGGGAGGCCAAGCGGGCGGATCAACTGAGGTCAGGAGTTCGAGACCAGCCTGGCCAACATAGTAAAACCCTGTTTCTACTAAAAAAAAAAAAAAAAAAAAAAAAAAAAAAAAAAAAAATTGGCTGGGCGCAGTGGCTCACGCATGTAATCCCTGCACTTTGGGAGGCCAAGGCAGGTGGATCACCTGAGGTCGGTAGTTTGAGACCAGCCTGACCAACGTGGAGAAACCCCATCTCTACTAAAAATACAAACAAAAAAAACAAAAAAAAACAAAAAACAAAAAAAACCGGGTATGGTGGTACATCCCTGTAATCCCAGCTCCTCGGGAGGCTGAGGCAGGAGAATCACTTGAACCCGGGAGGCGGAGGTTGCACTGAGCCGAGATTGCGCCACTGCACTCCAGCCTGGGCGATAGAGCGAGACTCCCTCTTAAATAATGATTATAATTGCCAGGTGTGGTGGCGGGTGCCTGTAATCCCAGCTACTTGGGAGGCTGAGGCAGGAGAATCGTTTGAATCCAGGAGGAGGAGGTTGCAGTGAGCCGAAATGGTGCCACTGCACTCCAGCCTGGGTGACAAGAGTGAAACCCCATTACAAACAAAATTGTAATGCTCTGTGTACGCCATGGGAAGAGGAGCCTGTGAGTGCAGGAACCGTGACATTCTCACATCCACATTTATCTTCACCGCATCTACGTGGCGGGGTGCTCAGTACTCCATCCTTCCACTCTACCATCCCTCGTCCTGGCCCAGAGAGGGGAAGTAGGTTGAGGTGTGTCTGGGGCCCCACTTTCCCCAGGGTCCCCCTGATGCCGACCCTTCCCACAGAACGTGGTGCAGCGTGTGGTGGCTCTGCCCCTGGTCAGGGCCACGTGCACCGCAGTCTGCGATGCTTACAGCGCGGCCAAGGACAGGCACCCGCTGCTGGGCTCCGCCTGCCGCCTGGCTGAGAACTGCGTGTGCGGCCTGACCACCCGTGCCCTGGACCACGCCCAGCCGCTGCTCGAGCACCTGCAGCCCCAGCGTGAGTGCCCCGGCCCATGTCCCTGGGAGCTGTGGCTTGCCCCCACCGCCAACCGTCCCATCCCCCTTGGTCTATCTGCATTACACTCCTGGGGGTCATCTTCAGCCTAGCCACCTGTCCCACTGCCATGCCACCTCTCCTCAATCTCTTCACTTAAGTCCCTCTTTAATCTGATCACCAGCCAGGCGTGGTGGCTCATGCCTATGATCCCAGCACTTTGGGAGGCCGAGGCAGGAGGATCACTTGAGGCCAGGAGTTCAAGACCAGCCGGAGCAACATAGCGAGACCCTGTATCTCAAAAAAAAAAATTTTTTTTTTTAATCTGGCTGGGTGTGGTGGCTCATGCCTGTAATCCCAGCACTTTGTGAGGCCGAGGAGGTTGGATCACAAGGTCAGAAGTTCAAGACCAGCCTGGACAACATAGTGAAACCCTGTCTCTACTAAAAATACAAAACTTGGCCAGGTGTGGTGGCGCACACCTGTAATCCTAGCTACTCAGGAGGCTGAGGCAGGAGAATTGCTTGAACCTGGGAGGCGGAGGTTGCAGTGAGCCAAGACCGCACCACTGCACTCCAGCCTGGGCAACAGAGTGAGACTCCATTTCAAAAAAAAAAAAAAAAAAAAACAAACAAAACTGATCCCCTGACAGGTGCGGTGGCTCATGCCTGTAATCCCAGCATTTTAGGAGTCCGAGGCAGGTGGATCACTTGAGGTCAGGAGTTCGAGACCAGCCTGGCCAACATGGTGAAACTCCATCTCTACTAAAAATACAAAAAATTAGCCGGGCATGGTGGTGGGTGCCTGTAATCCCAGCTCCATGGGAGGCTGAGGCAGGAGAATCGCTTGAACCTGGGAGGCAGGGGTTGTAGCAAGCCGAGATCACACGACTGCACTCCAGCCTGGGTGACAGAGCTAGACTGTCTCAAAATAAATAAATAAATCTGATCCCCTGGCCCTCTGCCCTTACCTGTTTACTGGTGGGGCCCCTCCTCTCTGTCCCTATTCCATCTGTCTCCTTGTCCCCCCTCGTTTGTTGGCCTGATGTGCCTTGGGTCCATCTGTCTCTCCAGGCCCCCTCCCCTCTGCGCCTGCCTCTGCCTGTCCTAAGCCCCGCAGCCTCTGCTCTGTAGTTCTCACATCTCTGTGGACCCCTGAGCCGATGACAGGCGGGGGACTATAGGATCCTTGGCCTCTAGTCTGACCCAGGAAGAGGGTCACCTGAGGGTCCTAGCCCAGCACCTCCTCACCTCCCTCTCAGCCAGCTTCTGTGACCTTGAGTCTGTCCTTTGGGCCATCTGAGCTGGGCATGGCTGAAAAGTCGCCTTGGTGCTGGGAGAACAGGGTGGTAGGGCCCAGGCAGGAGGGCAGAGGAGGCAGTGCCCAACCCAGCAGCCTACCCACACCCTCAGGGCCCCCGGTCTTACCTAGGGAGGCAGCCAGGTCCCCCTGTGGTCTAGGCCTTCTCCCTATCTCCCTCTCCTAGACTCTCTATCCAGGAGCCACAGGCGTCTGCCCCAGCATCTTTGGTGTAAGCGGCTTCTTGGTGTAAGGTCTCAGGAAGCCTGTCCATCTCCTGGTGTGGGTCTCGTCTCCATCATTCTGTTTCGTTTCTCCCTGTCTCTCCTGGTCTCCTTCCTTCTCTGTCTCTGCTTCTCTCTCTAGCATTCCCTCCGTCTACAACTCTCACTGCGTCCCTATCTCCCTCTGTGTCTCCCCGAGTCTCACTCCACGCCTCTCTCCCTTCAGTGGCCACCATGAACAGTCTCGCCTGCAGAGGCCTGGACAAGCTGGAGGAGAAGCTTCCCTTTCTCCAGCAACCTTCGGAGACGGTACCCCGGACGACTAGATGTGGGGACCTCCAGTGGGGGCATGCCAGACTCGAGGCGGGAGGGAGGGAGGGATGGTGCCAGCCAGGCTTTTAGTTGACTCGAGAAAAAACAGCCAGGTTAAAATAACTGCAACATATATATATATGTGTGTGTGTGTATGTATATATACATATATGTATATTTGTATATCTGTATAGTGTATATATGTATATCTGTATAGTGTATATATGTATATATACGTATATGTGTATATATGTATATACGTATATGTGTATATATGCGTATATATGTATATATATGTGTGTATATATATGTATTGCTAGTA
This sequence comes from Pongo pygmaeus, assembly GCF_028885625.2. Classification (NCBI taxonomy): domain Eukaryota; kingdom Metazoa; phylum Chordata; class Mammalia; order Primates; family Hominidae; genus Pongo; species Pongo pygmaeus. The sequence goes on along the minus strand of NC_072393.2, from coordinate 4,428,931 downwards.
AGGGCGGGTAACTCCCTCAACACCATCTGTGAGAGAAAGGTTTTATCACCCATTTTATAGGGGAAACTGAGACACGGAGCCAGGAAGAAGTCCAGGGATCTTTGAGTCCCAGCCCCAGGGAACTAGGGTGGCAGAAATGGAGCTGGAGTCCCGCGGTGCCTGGAGTGGGGGGGCCCTTCCTTCCAGGTGGTGACCTCGGCCAAGGACGCGGTGGCCAGCAGTGTCACGGGTGTGGTGGACCTGGCCCGGCGGGGCCGGCGCTGGAGCGTGGAGCTGAAGCGCTCCATGAGCCATGCCATGGATGTTGTGCTAGAAAAATCAGAGGAGCTCGTGGATCACTTCCTGCCCATGACAGAGGAAGAGCTCGGTGAGGACGACACCCTCAACCCTAACCCCTGAGTCCTGCCCCGTCCCCATCCCCCCATGGTACAGATCAGAGAGGTCTGAGACTCACCCAAGGTCACACAGCAGATCAGCAGGAAACATACAACTCAAAACCAGGCCTGTCCTCCCTCCCGTTCACTTCCACGGCCCCTCAACCTGCATCCTGCCAGGAGTCAGAACACCGAGACCCTAAGGGCATATAGGGCTTTTAGACTTGAGGTCCCAAACTGGTGGCCCCCCAAATGCCTGTGCAACGTGTTTTAAATATTTTCATTTTTTGCATGCATTTAACCAGATTTTACATTACATGTCCCGATTCTTGGCCTGTTTTGAAAAACTAGACACACTGCCAGGCACAGTGGCTCACGCCTGTAATCTCAGCACTTTGGGAGGCCAAGGTGGGCAGATCATGAGGTCAGGAGTTCGAGACCAGCCTGGCCAACATAGTGAAACCCCGTCTCTACTAAAAATACAAAAAATTAGCCAGGCGTGGTGGCGGGTGCCTGTATTCCCAGCTACTTGGGAGGCTGAGGCAGGAGAATCACTTGAACCCAGGAGGTGGAGGTTGCAATGAGCCAAGATCGCGCCATTGCACTCCAGCCTGGGCGACAGTGCGAGACTCCGTCTCAAAAAAAAAAAAAAAGAAAAACTAGACACAGCCAGAATATTGTCTGCCCCTTCAGATGGTTTGCTCAGCTCCACTAGTCCCCAGTGGTTTACGTCATATCTACTTTGATGGTTTTTGGTACCTGCCTGGCCCTGGAGACCATGTGAATGTCCAACTCTGGCCTTACAGCACTGGAAGAATGTATGGGCTTACCCCCACCTTAGCAGAAAAGCAGGGAGGCGGCCAGGCGCGGTGGCTCACACCTGTAATCCCAGCACTTTGGGAGGCCGAGGCAGGCCGATCACGAGGTCAGGAGATCGAGACCATCCTGGCTCACATGGTGCAAACCCCATCTCTACTAAAAATACAAAAAATTAGCCGGGCGTGGTGGCGGGCGCCTGTAGTCCCAGCTACTTGGGAGGCTGAGGCAGGAGAATGGCGTGAACCCAGGAGGCAGAGCTTGCAGTGAGCAGAGATCGCACCACTGCACTCGAGCCTGGGTGACAGAGCGAGACTCTGTTTCAAAAAAAAAAAAAAAAAAAAAGGCAGTGAGGCATTGATTAGGCACTTCTTGTGTGCCAGGCACTCCTGAAATTTTTTTTTTTTTTTTTTTTTTTTGGAGACGGAATCTCACTCTGTTGCCCAGGCTGGAGTGCTGTGTTGTGATCTCAGCTCACTACAACCTCTGCCTCCCAGGTTCAAGCGATTCTCCGGCCTCAGCCTCCCAAGTAGCTGGGATTACAGGCACCCACCACTACACCCGGCTAATTTTTGTATATTTAGTAGAGATGGGGTTTCGCATGTTGGCCAAACTCCTGACCTCAGGTGAGCCGCCTGCCTTGACCTCCCAAAGTGCTGGAATTACAAGCGTGAGTCCACCACGCCCAACCACTGTTTGTTTTTTTTTTTTTTTGAAATGGAGTCTCGCTCTGTCGCCCAGGCTGGAGTGCAGTGGTGTGATCTTGGCTCACTGCAGCCTCCGCCTCCTGGGTTCAAGTGATTCTCCTGCCTCATCCTCCTAGACAACTGGGACTAGAGGTGCACACCACCACACCCAGCTGATTTAAAATTTTTTTTTTAGGCCGGGAGTGGCGGCTCATGCCTGTAATCCTAGCACTTTGGGAGGCCGAGTTGGGCAGGTCACAAGGTCAGGAGATCAAGACCATCCTGTGAATGGTGAAACCCCGTCTCTACTAAAAATACAAAAAATTAGCCGGGCGTGGTGGTGGGCGCCTGTAGTCCCAGCTACTCGGGAGGCTGAGGTGGGAGAATGGCGTGAACCTGGGAGGTGGAGCTTGCAGTGAGCCGAGATTGTGCCACTGCACTCCAGCCTGGGTGACAGAGCGAGACTCCATCTCAAAAAAAAAAAAAAAAAATTTTTTTAGAGATGGGGTCTTGCTCTGTCACCCAGGCTGGTCTCCAACTCCTGGGCTCAAGTGATCCCCCTGCCTTGGCCTCCCAAAGTGCTAGGATTACAGGTGTGAGCCACTGTGCCTGGACTATGATATATTCTTTTTATTTTTTTCCACCATATCTTGTGTGTATTTTCTCTTTTTTTATTATTTTTCATTCATTTTTTTTAATTTTAATTTTTTTTTGAGACGGAGTCTTGCTCTGTTGCCCAGGCTAGAGGGCAGTGGTGTGATCATAGCTAACAGTAGCCTTCAATTCCTGGGCTCAATTGATCCTCCTGCCTCAGCTTCTCAAGCAGCTGGGACTATAGGCACGTGCCACTGTGCCCAGCCCTGGCTAATTTCCGTATTTCTTTTTTAGAGACAGGGTTTTGCTATATCACCTAAGCTAGTCTCAAAGTAATCCTCCCTGGGCTCAAGCAATCCTCCCATCTCGGCCTCCCAAAGTGCTGGGATTACAGGTGCATGCCGCTGCACCCAACCTGTATTTTTAAAAGGCTGCTTAAAAGAATAGTTAAGTAGGCCAGGCACGGTGGCTCACACCTGTAAACCCAGCACTTCAGGAGGCCGAGGCAGGCGGATCAATTGAGCTCAGGAGTTCTAGACCAGCCTGGCCAACATGGTGAAACCCCATCTCTACTAAAAATACAAAACTTAATCGGGTGTGGTTGTGCACGCCTGTGGTCCCAGCTATTCAGGAGGCTGAGGCAGGAGAATCGCTTGATCCTGGGAGGCAGAGGTTGCAGTGAGCTGGGATAGTGCCACTGCACTCCAGCCTGGGGGACAGAGCGAGACTTCGTCTCAAAGAAAAAAAAAATGGTTAAGCAGTTTGGGGCCAACGTGCCTGGGTTCCAGTCTGGGTCTGCTTCTTGTATCCTGCAGGATCTCACCTCTCCTTTGCCTCAGTTTTCCTCCTGTGTAAAACAGGGCCCACCATAGTGCCTACATCTTAGGGTTTGGGGAAGACCAAATGGGTTGATGTCAGTCAAGGGGAACTGTGAATGTGGGAACCTGTGGCTTCTGTACCCAGAGGTGGGTGAGCAGATGTGGAGGGGGTGGCTGTGCTGACCCCGTGCTGTCCCCGAATCCTGTCCTCCAGCGGCACTGGCGGCTGAGGCTGAAGGCCCTGAAGTGGGTTCGGTGGAGGATCAGAGGAAACAGCAGGGCTACTTTGTGCGCCTCGGATCCCTGTCAGCGCGGATCCGCCACCTGGCCTACGAGCACTCTCTGGGGAAACTGAGGCAGAGCAAACACCGTGCCCAGGACACCCTGGCCCAGCTGCAGGAGACGCTGGAGCTGGTGAGAGCCCGCTGCCCGCCCCTGCTCCGGGATGCAGGCCAATCAGTATGGATTGAGTGCCAGCTGAATACTGGATCCCGTGCTAGCCTGAAGCGGGAGGCGGAGCTGAGTGCAGCTGTCTCCAGCTGCGTGTGTTCAGGGCTGGGGGACCCGGGCCTGGAGGAACCCAGGGATGTCATGGCTCTGCCTGGAGAGTCAGGGAGGGGTTTTGTGGAAGAGGGGAAGGAGAAGCTGGAATTTATAGCAAGTTAGGGTAGGTCAGAAGAGAGCCTTCCTCTTCTGGTGCCCTCCTCATCAGAATCCTCCCATCCTCAGCTCTTCCTTCCCCGCAACAGCCACCAGAGGGCACCTGTAAGCCCCTGAGTCAGGTCCGTCCCTTCTCTACCCACAGCCCTCTATGGCTCCCACCTCCCTTGGGGTCCAAGCCCAAGGCTTCCCCACGGTCCTGCACAACCTGCCTTGGTCTCCTAAATGCTTACTGAGGCCAGATCAGTGGTCCTGGACCCCACCCCCACCCCCAGATCCCCCAGCTCTGAAGACCACCATTTCTGTCCTTGCAGATAGACCACATGCAGTGTGGGGTGACCCCCACCATCCCGGCCCGCCCTGGGAAGGTGCACGAGCTGTGGGGGGAATGGGGCCAGCACCCTCTGGAGAGCTGCCGCCGGAGCCAGGTGAGACTGCAGGAGTGCCAGGTGAGGTGGTGTCTGCCACCAGGCTGCAGAGGAAGAGGCGGAGCGACGGACTGTGGGTCAGCCCAGTACTGCTGGGTACCCAGCTCAAGCTATCTCAAACCAAGTGCTGAGCTCAGCTAGTTGAGGTGTCCGTGGGGGGAAATTTAGGCAGGTTTAAGTCCCATTGTGTGTTTTACTTATGTATTTATTTTGAGATGGAGTTTTATTATTTTATTATTTATTTATTTTTGAGATGGAGGGAGGTGGGGGGAGAGGGGGGTGTTGGCCCAAGCAAGCAGTAGTCCCTGGCTTCCCGCTCCTTCTCTCTTTCCCTCCCTCCGCATTCTCTCCCTGAACCTATAGCCTAGAAACCATCTCTCCACTTTCCACTTTATTTTTATTTATTTATTTGAGATGGAGTCTTACTCTGTCGCCCAGGCTGGAGTGCAGTGGCGCAATCTCAGCTCACTGCAATCTCCGCCTCCCGGGTTCAAGCGATTCTCCTGTCTTAGCCTCCTAAGTAGCTGGGACTACAGGTGCCCACCACCACGCCCAGCTAATTTTTGTATTTTTGGTAGATACGGGGTTTCGCCATGTTCGCCAGGCTAGTCTTGAACTCCGCACCTCAGGTGATCCGCCCGACTCAGCCTCCCAAAGTGCTGGGATTACAGGCGTGAGCCACCGCGCCCGGCCCCATTGTGTGTTTATGAAGGAGACTGAGTCAGGGCTGGGTCACGTTCTGTGTCTATGGGGGACAGGTCTATGAGACAGGTTGACAGCCCCACTGTGGGTCCATCAGAGAAACCGAGGCAGGACAGCAGTCCTCCTGGGCGTCCATAGGGGAAACTGAGGTCCCCGCCCCCTGCAGGCAGAACTGGAGACACTGGTGCTGTCCCGCAGCCTGACCCAAGAGCTGCAGGGCACGGTAGAGGCGCTGGAGTCCAGTGTGCGGGGCCTGCCCCCCGGCGCCCAGGAGAAGGTGGCTGAGGTGCGGCGCAGCGTGGACGCCCTGCAGACCGCCTTCGCTGATGCCCGCTGCTTCGGGGACGTGCCAGCGGCCGCGCTGGCCGAGGGCCGGGGTCGTGTGGCCCGCGCGCACGCCTGTGTGGACGAGCTGCTGGAGCTGGTGGTGCAGGCCGTGCCGCTGCCCTGGCTGGTGGGACCCTTCGCGCCCATCCTTGTGGAGCGACCCGAGCCCCTGCCCGACCTGGCAGACCTGGTGGACGAGGTCATCGGGGGCCCTGACCCTCGCTGGGCGCACCTGGACTGGCCGGCCCAGCAGAGAGCCTGGGAGGCCCAGCACAGGGATGGGAATAGGGACGGGGACGGGATGGGTGTTGCCGGGGACATCTGCGAGCAGGAACCCGAGACCCCCAGCTGCCCGGTCAAGCACACCCTGATGCCCGAGCTGGACTTCTGACCCAGGGCCAGTGGAGGCGGTGGGGAATGGCCACCTGTACCCCCCGATCCCTGCTGCCCCCTGGTGGCCACACGTAAGCACGAGGCCTTGGCCTTGACCCTTCTTTGGAATCAGGCCCAACTCAGGATCCCTGACCACCTTTTTGGTATTGGACTCTCGCATTTTTTCCTTGAACACACGGACAAAGAGGCCCGGGGGATCAGGGCCTCGAACCCAATTCAGGCCAACTTGAGCCACAAGCTGGGTTCTTCACCTATGTCCTGCTCCCCGGCTCCATGAAGCTAATCCAAATCTTTCCAAGAGGCTGGACACAGTGGCTCACGCCTGTAATCCCAGCACTTTGGGAGGCTGAGGCTGAGGCAGGTGGATCATCTGAGGTCAGGAGTTCGGGATCATCCTGGCCAACATGATGAAACCCTGTCTCTACTTTAAAAAAAAAAAAAAAAAAAAAAAAAGACAGGTGTGGTGGTGTGCACCTGTAGTCCCAGCTAGTTGTGAGGCTGACGCAGAAGAATTGCTTAAACCCAAGAGGCATGGAGGTTGCAGTGAGCAGAGATCGCACCACTGAACACCAGCCTGGGTGACAGAGCGAGACTCCATCTAACAAAAAATACTAACAGCCTCCCCAAGAAATATACATTTTGCCCAATGCCTTCTGTTTGGGGCTTTGAAAAGTGAGCCCTGACTGGGTGTGGTGGCTGACACCTGTAATCACAGCACTTTGGGAGGCCAAGGTGAGAGGACTGCTTGAGCCCAGGAGTTGGAGGCTGCAGTGAGCCATGATCTTGCCCCTGCACTCTCACCTAGGTGACAGAGCAAGACTCTATCTCAAAAATGTTTTTAAAAAATACTTTCCAGGGAAACACACATTTTGCCCGATTTGGAACTTTGAAAAGTGAGCCCTCCTCTGCCTATGGGCTGTGCTGCTCAGCCTGCCATACCCACTTGCTTTGCTGTTTGGGATTTGCCCCCAGAATAAAGGTCCTTTTTGTTGTTGAAAGGCCCATGTGTGTGTTCCAGCCAGGGTGGGTCTCAGTCCCAGGGGGCTGGGGGCCACGGAGGTGTGTCACTGCAGAGACATGGAGATGGGGGTGTGTAGAGCCAGAGTTCAAGATCTAGAAGAATGGTGCTTCTCTGACCTGCCTGTCATCCTGTCTTGGATCCACCGTTACTGCCCAGCCCACGTGGGGTAAGCATTACCACTTAAAATTAGCCGGGCACCATGGCTCATATCTGTAATCCCAGCACTTTGGGAGGCTGAGGTGGGAGGATTGCATGAGCCCAGGAGTTTTGACAGCAGCCTGTGCAACATAGGAGACCTTGTCTCTACAAAAAAATTTTAAAATTACACATGGTGCGAGCCTGTGCCCCAGCTACTCAGGAGACTGAGGCAGCAGGATCGCTTGAGCCTAGGAAGTTGAGGTCGCAGTGAGCTTTGATTGGTAACCACTCCACTCCAGCCTGGGCAACAGAGCGAGACCCTGTCTCTAAAAATAAACAAGAGCATTGCCCTTTCGGCCGCATGGAAGCTGTTCTCATCTTGGTGTACAGGTGAATTTCGTGGAAATTGCAGGGAGCAGAAAAGACGGGGAAGGAGTCAGATGGGGCAGCTCTCTCTCCACCTCCTGGTCCTGCAGGAGCTGGTCTTGCTGTGGTCTTTCCAGCTGCACTGGCCAGGATGGGAAGACAGAGGCAGGGCAAGGGCCACGGGCTGGTCTCAGGGGTCCCTCCTGTCCTCTGACCACATTCCTGGCTGCTCTTCCGACTCCCCTGGGGCTGGGCGGGGTGTTGGGAAACCACAGCTTGGTTGGTATGGTGAGGTCAGGGTGGCCCCTGACTTTCCTGGGACATGGTCCAGAGGGGAGCTCTGGGATCTCCAACCACTTCCACCAGCCAAATCTACCTCCCTGCTCCTGTTCTGGAACCTCCCACAGGTCCCACTGCCCACAGACCAAACTCTTCACCTTCCAGCTTCCTCCTCCAGCCTGACCTGGATACTTTGCTCTCTTCCCATTGAAGTGAGCACATTCCCACCTCCGGGCCTTTGCTGAGGCTGTGCGGCCACCTGGAATACCCTTCCCACCCCCCATCCGTCCCTCGGACACATCTCATACATCCTCAAGGCCCAGCCTCAATGCCACCGCCTCCTCCAGGAAGGCTTCCTGGACTCCATCCCAGCCAGATACTTCCCTTCTCTGGTCCTCCACAGGCCACCTTCTCAAGGTTTCTTGCCCTTTCCATCTTGACTTATAGCCACAGGCAGCCTTGCCCTCTCTTCCCACATGAGGCTGGGGGCTCCTGGCAGGGCCAGGCCTGTTGAGGATGATCAGAACAGCACACAGGGATAGGCATTTTGGCAGAGGGAACAGCTTAGGGAAAGGCATAGCAGTAGGGAAATCAGTTTCACTGGAGCAGAGGTGAGGAAAAGAGAATGGGTTCAGCTAAGCCCTGGGATTTTTCTTTTCCTTTCCTTTCCTCTCCTCTCCTCTCCTTTCCTTTCTTCTCCTTTCCTCTCCTTTCCTTTCCCTTCCTTTTCTTTTTCTTTGGGGGGCGGGGAAGGAGTCTCACTCTGTCACCCAGGCTGGAGCGCAGTGGTGCGATCTTGGCTCACTGCAACCTCCACCTCCCAGGTTCAAGTGATTCTCTTACCTCAGCCTCCCGAGTAGTTGGGATTACAGGCGTGCGCCACCACATACAGCTGATTTTTGTATTTTTAGTAGAGATAGGGTTTTGCTATGTTGGCCAGGCTGGTCTCGAACTCCTGACCTCAGGTGATCCACCTGCCTCGGCCTCCCAAGATGCTGGGATTACAGGCATGAGTCACCGTGCCTGGCCCATTAATTCATTTAATTTTTATTTAAAAATATTTTTTGGGCAGCCGGGCACGGTGGCTCATGCCTGTAATCCCAACACTTTGGGAGGCCGAGGCGGGTGGATCACGAGGTCAGGAGATCGAGACCATCCTGCCTAGCATAGTGAAACCCCGTCTCTACTAAAAATGCAAAAAATTAGCCGGGTGTGGTGGCGAGTGCCTGTAGTCCCAGCTACTCGGGAGGCTGAGGCAGAATGGTGTGAACCCGGGAGGCAGAGGTTGCAGTGAGCCAAGATCGCACCACTGTACTCCAGCCTGGGCGACAGAGCGCGACCCCGCCTCAAAAGAAAAAAAAAATTATATATATATATATATTTTTTTTTTCTTTTGAGGCAGGGTCACGGGACATAGATATAATTTTTTTTTTCTTTTGAGGCGGGATCGCGCTCTGTCGCCCAGGCTGGTCTCAAACTCCTGTGCTCAAGCCAATCCTCCTGCCTGGGTCTCCCTAAATGCTGGGATTACAGGGTGAGCCATGGCACCTGGCCTGAGGTATATATTTTTTAAAGGGAGAGGAGACCCAGGAAGGCCTCTTTGAGGAAGTGATGTTTGAGGAAAAATCTGGAAGGAGGTGAGGGGTGTGGGAAAGGGTGCTGGAGGCAAAAGCAACAACCCGCCCGAAGGCCCTGAGGCAGGGTGTGCGCGGGGTTAAGCAGGCACAGTTACGTGTGTCTTTGAGGGACTCCTCTGTCCTGGCGTGTTATGGGAACAGTGAAAAGGCCCATGTGACTGGAGCAGAGTGAGGAGCAGAAGGAGGGGAAGGTGGGGAGCGGACGAGGCAGGTTATGCAGGGCCTAGTGGGCTGTAGGAAGGGGACTTGGGCTTTGACCCCGGGTTCCCACCCCAGGGAAGGTGGGAGCCATGGAGGGTGCTGGGCAGAGAAGCGGTAGGTCCTGGCTGGGATGTTTATGATCACTTTTTAATTTTTTCTCCCCACACACTGGGCTGTGGCCGCCCTTTGGGAAGGGGAGGGGCACCCAGAGCTCTCCCAGCCACCCTTGGGAAGCACTGGCTGGTAGGAGAGGTTGGGGGACACCCCCCCTTCTGTTCCCCCACTGTTTGGCAAACACAGTGTCGGCTCCAAGGAGACAGACGGCCTGGGAATCATCAGATCCTGTGGCTGGACCCTCCCTCCTCCCAGCCCAGTGCCCAGAGCCACCCATGGGGTCTGCCCTCTCACCCCCAATAACACAGGGCTAGGAATCCTATCTCAGGGTCAGGTAGGAGGGGGACACAGCCCAGGGTGGGCATCACGGCCATTCCTCTGCCCACCCACCCACAGACAGCCCAGCACATAGGCTGGGCTCAGCACGAAGGTTCCGGGTCTGGGTTTGAATCCCGTCCTCACCACTTCCTGGAACAGGACACCTCCTCCAGGGAGCCTCCCTGGGTTGGCCCAAGCCCCCCAGGCTGGGTTTCCACTCCTAGGGTGCCCCCAGCTTGGCTGGTGCTCCATCTTGGTCTGCGTTTTGGCCCAAGTCCCTTCCGGAGAGTGACGGGCTCCCCTCCACACTGAGGACAGCCCCTGCTCCTTGCCGAGACCCCAAGACCCCGCTTCTGCCTGGGTAACGCGAAAGTAGCATTTGTTCAATGCACGACCTCATCTCACAGAGGCTCACGATCACACAGAGGCTCACAATCACTCTCTGTGTTGCTCCATTGAGCCAAACGTGTATTAAGCACCAAATGTATGCCAGGCACTGTTCTGTGGGCGGAAGAGGGTGCCCTGTGGGAACCTGCGGGGAAGGTGTTCCAGGCAGAGGGCACAGCCCGTGTAGAGGCCCTAAGGCAGGACAGTGCCAGGTGCGCTGGAGGCATAGCGAGGAGGCCTGTGTGGCTGGGATGAAGCAAGCGAAGGAGGAAGCTTGGGGAGATGAGAGCAGAGAAGAAGCTGGACGTTACGGGACGTGGTGCGGAGTACGAGAGAGAAAACTGAGGCACAAAGATGGTAACCGGCCAAGGCATCCTGGCGCAGCAGGGATTTGAACTACACCCACCTCGTGGATGGAACTGGAGGCAGGACGGCACACAGGCAGTCCCTCAGGGGCCCGGGAGGGGAGCCCAGCTGACCTGTGAGCCACTCAGCCTGATGCAAGCTGTGGGCAGGGAACAGGGGAAAGGTGCTGGGCCTGGGCCCACGCTGGGCTGGGCAGGTGGCCACGTGACCATCCAGGCCACCTCCCCTGGGCCCATTGGCCGCCTGCCCCTGCTGGCTGGGCCTGCGCCTGCCCCGGACCCTATAAGGCCAGGGAGCTGAGGGCAGAGCCAGCTGCCAGCCAGGCCGGTCCGTCCTCCAGGGGACCCCGCGCAGTGCAGGTAAGCGGGGCCGCGTCTGCTTCAGTGACACCAGGGTGAGGCCAGGCCTGCAGGTGGGTGTCGGGGGCTGCTCAGGCTTTTGGTGGGGAGTGGGTGTGGGATGGGAGGCTGGGGAACCCCCATTCACGCGCCTTCTCTGCCCCCTTCCAGCTTCTCACGTTCTCACTATGTCTGCTCCGGACGAAGGGAGACAGGATCCCCCCAAACCGAAGGGCAAGGTAAAGAGAGGAAATGGGGGGCAGATTCTTGCTGGGGCCTGGAGATGCCCCAGAGCCGGAGAAGGTGAACTCCACAGTCCTGGGGTCTCGAGTCTAGACAGGTGCTTCCTTGGTGGGCTGGCAGGGGCGGTCTGGGAACCATGATACCCCTTCCTTTCTGACCCAAGCTGGAAGCGGGGCACCCACGCAGACCTCGACACCTTCCCCAGCGAGTGACCTTGGGCCGGCCTCAGCTCCGCCCCTCTCTGAGCCTCAGTTTCCCCATCTGTGCAGTGGGGATCCTAGAAGGAAAAGGTCTTTGGAGATCGGGTAGACGATCTTTTCCTCTGTGCTTGGGAGGCAGGCTGAGTCTGCCCATTGTCCAGGTGTGGAAACTGAGGCTGAGTGGCTGAAACACTTTCCCGAGGTCACCCGGGAGCAAGGGGCCGGGTCGGCATTGGGCTGATCGATCGATGCTTCCTCCGACCCGTCCCTGCCGAGGCTTGGCCCGCTCATCCTGCACACCCCCCACCCCCATGCAGACCCTGGGCAGCTTCTTTGGGTCCCTGCCTGGCTTCAGCTCTGCCCGGAACCTGATGGCCAATGCGCATAGCTCGGCGAGAGCCCGGCCGGCCGCTGATCCCACAGGAGTGCCTGCTGCCGAGGCTGCTCAACCACAGGCTCAGGGTGAGTGGCCGGCCCAGCTGGGGGCGTCGGGGGACTCTACACATGGACCTGGGAGAAGGAGCTCCCCGGGCAGGGACTTCCAGCCATTTGGGGAGCCCTCCATATTTGTCTGTGTGCTCTCATCAGACACTAGGACATCTTGTGGCGGATGGGGAAACTGAGGCATAAATATGGGGGGTGAGTGGCCAAAGGTGGCTTTCAACCCAGCCTGTCTCCCTGCAATGCCCCCCACTCAGTCCCTCGGCCGTTCCCCCACCCTGCACCCCGTTTATGATGCACCATGGCCCAGGCTGGGTGCTCTGCCCATCTGAGCTCATCAGAGTGAGATCCAGACTCCCAGGGAGGAGCAACAGCTCCCCTGGGGTCACACAGCCCAGGGGCTCCCCAGCCTCCTGTGGCTCAGCTTGGGCGATCAGGGACGGTGACAGGGAACCCACGGTTGGGGCGGCTGCCTGAGCTGGGCCTCCCTCTGGGCCCAGAGCCCCAGGCAGCTGACTTCTGCTCCACATACCTTGGCCTGGCGATAGGCAGCAGGCAGCTGCAGCGGGGGCGGGGCGGGCAGGGCAAGGGGCTGCTCCCCCATCCCAGGCTATGTGAACCCCTGGACTCAGGGTGGGTGTCCAGCACCCAGCAGAGGAAGTTCCACGGAGCCCTGCCTCAGCGAACAGTGGCCCTAGGCTTGGGGGGAGCCCCCAGCGGGGTTGGGGGGTGACCAGGTCTGGCTGGTAGCCGTGGATGTCACCTCTTGCTGTCCCTGGCGGGGTAGCTGAAGTATTCCTGACCTTTCAGGCTGTGCCTGGCTATTGCGCAATGGGCAGCTGGGTAGATGGTTCTAACTGCATCCCTCGCCCTCCCTGACCGGCCCCCGTCCCCACAGTGGCTGCCCACCCAGAGCAGACGGCCCCATGGACGGAGAAGGAGCTGCAACCTTCGGAAAAGGTGAGAGGATGTGCAGGGCGCAGGGTCTGATGTGGCAGGAGCCCTGGGGGTGCCCCCTCCTGGGACATTTCAGTTCCTGCTATCTGGGGGGCTGCTGTGGGCCTGAAGGAAGGCAGACAGCCTGGGGATCCCAGGCGGAGCTTCCCCTCTGAGCCTCTATTTCCACATCTGTGAAATGGGTGCAGTGCTACCCCACTCTAATCACGTAAGTTTCCAGTCTACACAGGGCTGTGCCTGGCAAGATGAGACCAAAGCGACAGCAGCGTAAGCACTTTATTTCTTATACTTTTATTTTTTGAGATGCAGTTTCGCTGTTTCACCCAGGCTGGAATGCAGTGGCACGATCTCAGCTCACTGCAACCTCTGCCTCCCAGGTTCAAGCGATTCTCCTGCCTCAACCTCCTGAGTAGCTGGGACTACAAGTGCTCACCACCATGCCCAGCTAATTTTTGTGTTTTTAGTAGAGATGGGGTTTCACCATGTTGGTCAGGCTGGTCTCAAACTCCTGACCTCAGGTGATCCACCCACCTCAGCCTCCCAAAGTGCTGGGATTACAGGCATTAGCCACGGTGCCTGGCAAGAGGATCTGTTTTAATCAGCATTTTCCAGACGAGGATATTAGCTCAGAAGAGGGCATGTGGCTTGCCTAAGGCCACACAGCAAGTGTCGGGGGCAGGAGAGGGTAAAAAGCTGGGACTTGAACCTGGGTCTCTCCAACTACAGAGCCCAAGGTGCCCACCTGAGCCAAAGCTGTGGGGAGATGGGTTCTGATAATACAATTTCAGGGCTTCTCAACCTCAGTACTGTGGATATTTGGGGTTGGATCATTCTCTGGGGTGGGGCCATCCTGGGCACTGCAGGGTGCCGAGCACCATCCCTGGTCTCCACCCACTCCATGCCAGGAGCCTCCCCAAGTTGTGACAACTACAGATGTCTCCAGACATCACCCAGTGCCCCCTGGGGGCAGAATCACCCAGTTGAAAACTACTGAATTAAAATAGCACCTTGGCTGGGCACGGTGGTTCACGCCTATAATCCCAACACTTTGGGAGGCTGAGGCAGGCGGATCAATTGAGCTCAGGAGTTTGAGACCAGCCTGGCCAACATGGTGAAACCTCATCTCTACTAAAAATACAAAAATTAGCTGGGCATGGTGGTGCACGCCTGTAATCTCAGCTACTCAGGAGGCTGAGGCAGAAAAATTGCTTGAACCCAGGAGGCGGAGACTGCAGTGAGCCGAGATCTCGCCACTGCACTCCAGCCTGGGTGACAGAGTGAGACTCTGTCTCAAAAAACAAACAAAAACAGCACCTCACAGGTACACCTGAGTGTTAGAACTCCTAGGTCATCATCACCTTCATTCTTGTGTTTATTTATTTATTTATTTATTTTTGAGACAGAGTCTCGCTCTGTCACCCAGGCTGGAGTGCAATGGCACGATCTCGGCTCACTGCAACCTCCGCCTCCTGGGTTCAAGCGATTCTCCTGCCTCAGCCTGCAGAGTAGCTGGGATTACAGGTGCCTGCCACCATGCCTGGCTAATTTTTGTATTTTTAGTAGAGACAGAGTTTCACCATATTGGTCAGGCTGGTCTCGAACTCTTGACCCCAGGTGATCCACCTGCCTCGGCCTCCCAAAGTGCTGGGATTACAGGCATGAGTCACCGCGCCCGGCCTGTTTTTATTTTTTTAAAGATGGGGTCTCACCGTTGCCCAGGCTGCTCTTAAACTTGTGGGCTCAAGCAATCCTCCCGCCTTAGCCACCCATAGTGCTGGGATTACAGGCGTGAGCCACTGTGCCCAGCCTGAATATATTATTATTATTATTACTATTATTTGAGACGGAGTCTCGCTCTTTCACCCAAGCTGGAGTGCAGTGGCGCGATCTTGGATCACTGCAAGCTCCGCCTTCCCGGGTTCACGCCATTCTCCTGCCTCAGCCCCCCGAGTAGCTGGGATTACAGGCCCCCGCCACCACGCCCGGCTAATTTTTTGTATTTTTTAGTAGAAACAGGGTTTCACTGTGTTAGCCAGGATGGTATCGATCTCCTGACCTCATGATCTGCCCGCCTCGGCCTCCCCAAGTGCTGGGATTACAGGCATATATTATTATTTTTGAGACAGAATCTCATTCTGTTGCCCAGGCTGGAGTACAGTGGTATGATCATATCTCACGACTGCCTCAACCTCCTGGGCTCAAGCAATCCTCCCACCTCAGTCTCCCAAGTAGCTGGGACCACAGGTGTGCCCCCCGCCCAGCCAACTGTTAAAATTTTGTAGAGACTGGGTCTTGTTTGGTTGCCCAGGTTGATCTTAAACTCCTGGGCTCAAGTGATCCTCCCACTTTGGCCTCCCAGCACGCTAGGATTGCAGGCATCGGCCATCACACCCAGCCTGGATATAATGATTTTAATAAGCAATTTGGTCTCCCTGGTGTCACTAGACACCAGGCTCAACATTTGCCATGAATGGAGAATAAGCAAGAGGAACAGAAACGTAACTGTAGGACCTGCGCTGAGTCCAGGCCTGGGGACCTTGGCTGAGTCCGAGTCTGGGACGTGCTGTCATGGACGAAGCCTGCCTGCAGCCGGGAAAGGGGTGCGTGAGAATGGAAGAGGCTGGCGCTGCGAGCTCATGAGGACTTCATCCCGGAGAGCCAGGGTGCCACGCCACAGCCCGATGAGTGTCTGGCTGACTGGGGTCGGGGTGAGGAGGAAGCAGCTCGCTTTTTGAGGAGGTGGGGCCTCTGGGTGCCTGCAGTTCCTTGCCCCAAAGCACACTAAGGGGCTGGGCTGGCGGATATTGGGGTGGAGTACGCCTCTCAGTCCTTCTCTCGATCCACCTGTGTCCTTTCTCAGGAGATGGTGTCTGGGGCCAAAGACCTGGTGTGTTCCAAGATGTCCAGGGCCAAGGATGCCGCGTCCTCCGGGGTGGCCAGCATGGTGGACACGGCTAAGGGAGTGGTCCAGGGAGGCCTGGACACCACTCGGTCTGCACTCACGGGCACCAAGGAGGCGGTGTCCAGTGGGGTCACAGGAGCCATGGACATGGCTAAGGGGGCCGTCCAAGGGGGTCTGGAAACCTCAAAGGCTGTCCTCACCGGCACCAAGGACACAGTGTCCACTGGGCTCACGGGGGCAGTGAATGTGGCCAAAGGGACCGTACAGGCCGGTGTGGACACCGCCAAGACTGTGCTGACCGGCACCAAAGACACAGTGACTACTGGGGTCATGGGGGCAGTGAACTTGGCCAAAGGGACTGTCCAGACTGGCGTGGAAACCTCCAAGGCTGTGCTGACCGGCACCAAAGATGCTGTGTCCACTGGGCTTACAGGGGCAGTGAATGTGGCCAGAGGAACCATTCAGACCGGTGTGGACACCAGTAAGACTGTCCTAACAGGTACCAAGGACACTGTCTGCAGTGGGGTGACCGGTGCCATGAACGTGGCCAAAGGAACCATCCAGACCGGCATGGATACCACCAAGACTGTCCTAACCGGTACCAAGGATACTGTCTGCAGTGGGGTGACCGGTGCCATGAACTTGGCCAAAGGGGCTGTCCAGGGGGGCCTGGATACCACAAAGTCTGTGGTCATGGGTACGAAAGACACGGTGTCCACTGGGCTCACAGGGGCAGCGAATGTGGCCAAGGGGGCCGTGCAAACTGGGCTGAACACAACCCAAAATATCGCAACAGGTACAAAGGATACCGTCTGTAGTGGGATAACTGGTGCCATGAACTTGGCCAGAGGAACCATCCAGACAGGCATGGACACCACCAAGACTGTTCTAACAGGTACCAAGGACACTGTCTGCAGTGGGGTGACCGGTGCCATGAACGTGGCCAAAGGGGCCGTCCAGGGGGGCCTGGACACTACCAAGTCTGTGGTCATAGGTACGAAAGACACAGTGTCGACTGGGCTCACAGGGGCAGCGAATGTGGCCAAGGGGGCCGTCCAGACGGGTGTAGACACAGCCAAGACCGTGCTGACCGGCACTAAGGACACAGTGACTACTGGGCTCATGGGGGCAGTGAATGTTGCCAAAGGGACCGTCCAGACAGGCATGGACACCACCAAGACTGTGCTGACCGGTACCAAGGACACCGTCTGCAGTGGGGTGACTGGTGCCACAAACGTGGCCAAGGGGGCCGTCCAGGGGGGCCTGGACACTACGAAGTCTGTCCTGACTGGCACTAAAGACACCGTGTCCACTGGGCTCACAGGGGCTGTAAAGTTGGCCAAAGGGACTGTCCAGACCGGCGTGGACACCACCAAGACTGTCCTAACCGGTACCAAGGACACCGTCTGCAGTGGAGTCACCGGTGCCATGAACGTGGCCAAGGGGGCTGTGCAAACTGGGCTGAAAACGACCCAAAATATCGCGACAGGTACAAAGAACACCCTTGGCAGTGGGGTGACCAGTGCTGTGAACGTGGCCAAAGGGGCTGCCCAGACAGGTGTAGACACGGCCAAGACCGTGCTGACCGGCACTAAGGACACAGTCACTACTGGGCTCATGGGGGCAGTGAATGTTGCCAAAGGGACCGTCCAGACAGGCGTGGACACCACCAAGATTGTGCTGACCGGTACCAAGGACACCGTCTGCAGTGGGGTGACCGGTGCCATGAACGTGGCCAAAGGGGCCGTCCAGGGGGGCCTGGACACTACGAAGTCTGTCCTGACTGGCACTAAAGACACCGTGTCCACTGGGCTCACAGGGGCTGTGAACTTGGCCAAAGGGACTGTCCAGACCGGCGTGGATACTACCAAGACTGTGCTGACCGGTACCAAGGACACCGTCTGCAGTGGGGTGACTGGTGCTGCAAATGTGGCCAAAGGGGCCGTCCAGGGGGGCCTGGACACTACAAAGTCTGTCTTAACTGGCACTAAAGACACCGTGTACACTGGGCTCACAGGGGCTGTGAAGTTGGCCAAAGGGACTGTCCAGACCGGCATGGACACCACCAAGACTGTCCTAACTGGCACCAAGGACACCGTCTGCAGTGGAGTGACTGGTGCCGTGAACGTGGCCAAAGGGGCCGTCAAGGGGGGCCTGGACACTACCAAGTCTGTGGTCATGGGTACGAAAGACACAGTGTCCACCGGGCTCACGGGGGCAGCGAATGTGGCCAAGGGGGCCGTCCAGACGGGTGTAGACACAGCCAAGACTGTGCTGACTGGCACTAAGGACACAGTGACTACTGGGCTCCTGGGGGCAGTGAATGTTGCCAAAGGGACCATCCAGACAGGCATGGACACCACCAAGACTGTGCTGACCGGCACCAAGGACACCGTCTGCAGTGGGGTAACCGGTGCCACAAACGTGGCCAAGGGGGCCGTCCAGGGGAGCCTGGACACTACGAAGTCTGTCCTGACTGGCACTAAAGACACCGTGTCCACTGGGCTCACAGGGGCTGTGAAGATGGCCAAAGGGACTGTCCAGACTGGCGTGGACACCACCAAGACTGTCCTAACCGGTACCAAGGACACCGTCTGCAGTGGGGTGACCAGTGCTGCAAATGTGGCCAAAGGGGCCGTCCAGGGGGGCCTGGACACTACAAAGTCTGTCTTAACTGGCACTAAAGACACCGTGTCCACTGGGCTCACAGGGGCTGTGAAGTTGGCCAAAG
The DNA here is from genome assembly GCF_028885625.2 of Pongo pygmaeus. Lineage (NCBI taxonomy): Eukaryota > Metazoa > Chordata > Mammalia > Primates > Hominidae > Pongo > Pongo pygmaeus. The sequence goes on along the minus strand of NC_072393.2, from coordinate 4,410,494 downwards.
GGACTGTCCAGACCGGCATGGACACCACCAAGACTGTCCTAACCGGTACCAAGGACACCGTCTGCAGTGGAGTCACTGGTGCCGTGAACGTGGCCAAAGGGACCATCCAGACAGGTGTGGACACAGCCAAGACGGTGCTGAGTGGCACTAAGGATGCAGTGACTACTGGAGTCATGGGGTCAGTGAACGTGGCCAAAGGAACCGTGCAGACTGGAGTGGACACCTCCAAGGCTGTGCTTATGGGTACCAAGGACACTGTCTGCAGTGGGGTTACCGGTGCCATGAGCATGGCCAAAGGCGCCGTCCAGGGGGGCCTGGACACCACCAAGACAGTGCTGACCGGAACCCAAGACGCAGTGTCCGCTGGGCTCATGGGGTCGGGGAACGTGGCGACAGGGGCCATCCACACTGGCCTCAGCACCTTCCAGAATTGGTTACCTAGTACCCAGGCCACCTCCTGGGGTGGACTCACCAGTTCCAGGACCACAGACAATGGTGGGGAGCAGACTGCCCTGAGCCCCCGAGAGGCCCCGTTCTCTGGCGTCTCCAGGCCCCCAGATGTGTTCAGTGTAGGCCCAGAGCCTGCCTGGGAAGCCGCAGCCACTACCAAGGGCCTTGCAACTGACGTGGCGACGTTCACCCAAGGGGCCGCCCCACGCAGGGAGGACACGGGGCCCTTGGCCACCACACATGGCCCCGAAGAAGCCCCACGTTTGGCATTGCTGCGGAATGAGTTGGAGGGGCTGGGGGACATCTTCCACCCCATGAATGCAGAGGAGCAAGGTGAGGGGATGCCTGGGTTCATGGGTCCCTGAGGCAGGCACAGCTGCTAGCGGACCCTTGACTTTTTTTTGAGACAGTCTCGCTCTGTAACCCAGGCTGGAGTGCAGTGGCATGATCTCGGCTCACTGCAAGCTCCGCCTCCTGAGTTCACGCCATCCTCCTGCCTCAGCCTCCCGAACAGCTGGGACTACAGGCGCCCGCCACCCCACCACGCCTGGCTAATTTTTTGTATTTTTAGTAGAGACAGGGTTTCACCGTGTTAGCCAGGATGGTCTCGATCCCTTGACCTCGTGATCCGCCCTCCTCAGCTTCCCAAGTACTGAGATTGCAGGCGTGAGCCACCGTGCCCAGCTGGGCCCTTGACTTTTTTTTAAAAAAAAAGTATGTATTTGGTTTGTTTCAGATGGGGGTCTCTCTATGTTGCCCAGGCTGGTCTCAAGCTCCTGGGCTCAAACGATCCTCCTGCCTCAGCCTCCCAAAGTGTTGGGATTACACGTGAGAGCACCCGGCCCTTTTTCATTTTTTTAGACAAGGTCTTGCTCTGTCACCCACATTGTAGTGCAGTGGTGCGTTCACAGCTCACTACAGCCTCAATCTCTTGGGCTCAAGTGATCCTCCTGTTCCAGCCTCTCAAATAGCTAGGACCACCATGCCCAGCTATGTATTTTTTTGTATTTTTTTTGTGTCTCTCTATGTTGCCCAGGCTGGTCTCAAACTCCTGGGTTCAAGTGATCTTCCAGCCTCAGCCTCCCAAAGTGCTGGGATTACAGGCATAAGCCACCACATCCAGCTTCATTTGACTTTTATTTTTACTTATTTATTTTTGAGGCAGAGTCTCGCTCGTCACCCAGGCTGGAGTGCAGTGGCAGTGTCAGCACACTGCAACCTCCGCACTTCCTGGGTTCAAGCGATTCTCCTGCTCAGCCTCCCGAGTAGCTGCGATTATAGGCGCCTGCCACCACACTCGGCTAATTATTATTATTATTTTGTATTTTTAGTAGAGATAAGGTTTCACCATGTTGGCCAGGCTGGTCTCAAACTCCTGATCCCAGGTGATCCACCCGCCTTGGCCTCCCAATGTGCTGTGATTATGGGCGTGAGCCACTGCGCCTGGCCTCACTTAACTTACCCAGGCTGGAGTGCAGTGGCGCCATCTCGGCTCACTGCAAGCTCCACCTCCCGGGTTCACGCCATTCTCCTGCCTCAGCCTCCCGAGTAGCTGGGACTAAAGGCGCCCGCCACCATGCGCGGCTAATTTTTTGTATTTTTAGTAGAGACGGGGTTTCAGTGTGTTAGCCAGGATGGTCTCGATCTCCTGACCTCGTGATCCGCCCACCTCGGCCTCCCAAAGTGCTGGGATTACAGGCGTGAGCCACCGCGCCCGGCCCTCACTTAACTTTTATAAAGCCCAAGCCCTGACGCCCTGAGGGGCTTCCGGGACTGAGCAGTGCACCTTCCTTTCCAGCTCAGCTGGCTGCCTCCCAGCCCGGGCCAAAGGTGCTGTCGGCGGAACAGGGGAGCTATTTTGTTCGTTTAGGTGACCTGGGTCCCAGCTTCCGCCAGCGGGCATTTGAACACGCGGTGAGCCACCTGCAGCATGGCCAGTTCCAAGCCAGGGACACTCTGGCCCAGCTCCACGACTGCTTCAGGCTGGTAAGAGCTTCCCCCTGCTGCTGCCCCATCCCCAGGGCACTTCTTAGAACCCCTGCCCAGGACTCACCCAGCTGTAGATACTGACTGAGCGCCTGGGAGATGATGCCGTCAGTGTCACCGATGGTCATGGGTCTGTACTCATGGGGCTTGCCTCCCAGCAAGGGGGATGGAACTCGATCAGATCCTTAAAGACAGCGGGTAGGCTGGGCGCGGTGGCTCACACCTGTAACCCCAGCGATTTGGGAGGCCAAGGCGGGTGGATCACTTGAGGTCAGGAGTTCGAGACCAGCCTGACCAACACAGAGAAACCCCGTCTCTACTAAAAATACAAAAATTGGCCGGGAGTGGTGGCAGGCACCTGTAATCCCACCTACTTGGGAGGCTGAGGCAGGAGAATCACTTGAACCCGGGAGGCAGAGGTTGCAGTGAGCCAAGATTGTGCCACTGCACTCCAGCCTGGGCGACAGAGCAAGACTCTGTCTCAAAAAAATAGACGGTGGGGACACAAAGACAGCAAAACCATCTGTGTGCAGAGGAGGATGTGGGCTGGGTAGGAAGGCCGTCCCTCTGGGACCTGTGCTGACCGATGGGGAGACAGCTGTGCAAAGCCCCCGAAAGCAGGGACAGGACAGCAAGCTACCGGGGAGCAAGCTGGGTGTGTTCGGGGAGCGGAAAGGCGGTGCTGTGGCTGGGGAAAGTGAAGCTGGGGATGGGATCCAGGGAGCCCACAGGGCCTGGGGTTGCAACGCACGCAGGAAAGGACCCAATGTAACATGACTCGGATGCATCCAGGGGTCACGCACCCTGGCCAGAGTTGTCCACCCCTCCCACTGGCCCCGCTCTTTTCCTCTGGCCTAGGTTCTCCCCTTTGGACGTTGGGGCCGGATCATTCTCTGGGATGGGGTCATCCTGGTCCCTGCAGGGAGCTGAGCAGCGTCCCTGGCCTCCAGTCTCCCCCTCCCCAGTCCTGAAGGCCAACGTTTTCTTTAGAAGCTGTTGTGCGTCCCGGGAGGCAGAATCTCACAGGACTGCTCTATGGTTTTGTGTTTTTGAGACAGTGAGACAGGGTCTTGCTCTGCCACCCAGGCTGGACTACAGTGGCTTGATCATGACCCACTGCCGCTTCAACCTACTGGGGTCAAGAGATCCTCCCACCTCAGCCTCCCAAGCAGCTGGACAACTGGCATGCACCACCACGCCCAGCTAATATTTGTTGTTGTTGTTATATTTTTAGTAGAGATTAGATTTTGCTATGTTGCCCAGGCTGGTCTTAAACTCCTGGGTTCAAGTGATCCTCCTGCCTCAGCCTCTGGGTGCGCACTACCAAACCTGGTTAAATTTTTTATCGAGATGGGGCCTCCCTATGTAACCCAGGCTGGTCTTGCGCTTCTGGGCTCCAGCGATTCTCTTGCCTTGGCTTCCCAAAGTGCTGGGATGACAGGCGTGAGCCACCGTGCCCAGCAGTCACAGGTTTTACATGTTGGTGGACAGCAGTCCTACCCCGGCGGGCTGTGAGAACCTCGAGATGCCGCCCTCGGTCAGGATTCCTGGCATGCAGCCCAGGCCACTGTGTTTTCAATCAACATCCGGGGTCTGTGACAAGCCTCAGTTTGAGGGTCTAACCCAGGGTTCTCAGTGCAGATGACCTGCCCCCAGGGGACACTAGTCCATGTCTGGGGACATTTGTGGTTGTCACAACCGGGGGAAGCCCCCGGTGGGGAGAGAGTGGAGGCCAGGGACGCTGCTCAGCACCCTGCAGTGCCCAGGGTGGCCCCACCCCAGAGAACCATCCGGCTCCAGCGTCCACAGTGCCGAGGGCAAGTCTGTCCTAGGGACCCTCGGGACCCCTCACGTCACTGTGGCCACCCCCAGGTGCACAGCCGCTGCCGTGCCTCTGGCACGCGGTACAATGGCGCAGTTGGAAGGCGTTCCTGTAAACGCCACGGAGAAATGAAGGAACGGGCCCACCCTCGCGGCGCGCTGCAAGCAGCTGATCACAAAGCATTTTCCCACCTTTGAATCCTCACAGCAAAGCAGCCTGGGCGAGAACTCGGCCCAGACGCTTTTCAGAAGGGGAGGAGGCCACAGGCAGAGAAGAGCTTTGCTCAGGGCCACACGCGAAGGATGCTGGGCTGGGAAATGGGATGTGGTGTGTGACTCATCATGCCTCACTTGTTCCTTTCAGTGCTACTGAAGGCCTTGAATATCCAGGCCTGCCCTCGAGTTGGGGAGGGGGGGCGCCATCGTTGGGGAAGACAATTCACAGATGAATATATAGGGCGTTGCATTGGATGATGCTTGGAAAATGGAACATGTACCAGGATAAGGAAGTGGCTGTGCTGGGGCTGGTCACCCTGAAGAGGGGACACTTGAAGTCAGGTCTAAAGGACAGAGAGGGAGTGCGTCAGAATGGGCAGGAGTGTGATCTGAGTAGAGGGCACGGCCCGTGCAAAGGCCCTGGGGCAGGACTGTCCCGGCGTGTTGGAGGAACAGGAAGGAGGCCTGGGAGGCTGGAGCCAAGTCAGGAGGGGACGGGGCAGGTTGGGCCGGACCTGGGCTTCGACCCCAAGGGAGTTGGGAGCCCTGGAGGGCTCTGGGCAGAGCGGCCTGATCCAAAGTGGGTTTCATTTAAAAGGATCGCTCTGATGGGGAGTTCAGGCCACTGGGCGGGGGCGGGGGCGAGGGCCAGAGGCGGAGACAGTGGGACGTAAACCCAGGCAAGTGCTGCTGGGCCTCAGGAGTCACGCTGTGGTGGTGAGAAGTAGCTGGGCTCTGGGTGTTTCGAAGTCAGAGCTGCCCGGGTCTGATGTGGGAGGTGAGAGAAGACCCCAAGAGACCCCTGAGGCTTGTAACCTGAGCAGACAAGGAGAGCAGGGGGGAGCTGAGGGGAGGCTGCACGGGTTGCAGAGCGGATATTAGGAGTCTGGGCTTGGACAGGGTGAGGGGAGATGCCTGGTGGGCACTGAGGGGATGCGTCTGCATACGCAGCTGGCTTCAGGTCTGCAGCACTGGCATGGCGAGGGCTGGGAGGGCGACAGCAGTCTGGAATCAATATTTTGACAGCGTGCCGCATCCCCACCAGCCATTGAGATGATGAGGAAGACAGGGCCCTGTGGACTGGGTGGCAGGGCATGGGTGCCACGTGCTGGGGACACAGCAACAACGAGGACAGAGTCCTGAGCGTTCCCCCACCAGGGGCGGATAAACACCAAGTCAATGAACACCAAAGCCGCGCGCTGTGCCCCCGAGGAGAGGGGCAGATGTGACGGGAGGGACTGGGGCTGCCACACCACGGGCCGGGAAGGTCTCACCAAGGGTCACCTGGAGCTGAGGCTGAACGCGGGCCTTGTGAAGGGCCCAGGAAGCAGGCTGTGGGCTGTGGGCAGTGTGTGCAAAGGCCCTGGGGTAGGAGCCTGCTGGAGTGGCCGGAGGGCAGAACGGAGCCAGTGTGGCCTCAGTGGAGACAGCAGTGGGGTGCCATGGGAGATGAGGCCAGAGGTGTCCCAGGGCCAGCCCACCAAGGCCATGGTGAGGAGCTGGGTTTTATCTTAAGGGCACTGGGCAGCCACAGGTTTAGGGGTGAGGAGTGACATGACCCCACAGACACTGTTATGTGCACCCCCTGATGACCTCATGGGGAAGTTGGAACTATTGCCTCTTTCTGCAAGACAACACGCCCACTGTGATACAACTGACTTGGAACTCGTGGCCTTTCTCCCAGGACTGTGAATGTGCCCAGGTCCCTGGGGGAAGGGGAGGTGGGGGTTGTGAAAGGTCATTTGCCAAGAAGCCATCATTTCCCCACTGTACTCTCTCTCCAGATTGAAAAGGCACAGCAGGCTACTGAAGGGCAGCCGTGTCTGGACCAGGGCTCAGGTGCCAGTGTGGAGGACGCTGCTGTCCAGGAGGTGGGTCTGGCACAGGGCTAGGATCCCCCAACCCTGCCCATGGGTCTCCACTCACCTTGCGCCTTCCTCCCACAGGAGCGGGATGCCGGGGTTCTGTCCAGGGTCTGCGGCCTTCTCCGGCAGCTGCACACGGCCTACAGTGGCCTGGCCTCCAGCCTCCAGGGCCTGCCCGCCGAGCTCCAGCAGCCGGTGGGGCGGGCGCGGCACAGCCTCTGTGCGCTCTATGGCATCGTGGCCTCGGCCGGCTCTGTGGAGGAGCTGCCTGCAGATCGGCTGGTGCAGAGCCGCGAGGGTGTGCACCAGGCGTGGCAGGGGTTAGAGCAGCTGCTGGAGGGCCTACAGCACAACCCCCCGCTCAGCTGGCTGGTAGGGCCCTTCACCTTGCCCCCTGGCGGGCAGCAGCTGTAGGAGCCTGCAGGCCCAGCGTGGAGTCGCCCTGCTCTGCCCAGGGAGGAGCTGCCTCAGAACCTTCTCCCCGCCCCCAACCCTGGATCGGTTCCCTAAAGCCCTAGACCTTTGGGGCTGCAGCTGGCTGAGCACCGAGAGGCTGCGGAGGCAGTGACCTTCTGAACTGAGCCACCCCACGCCCTGCTCCGGGCCTGCCTGCACCTCCCACCTCCTCCCCAGCGCTGCCTGCCCCTCTCGGAGCCTGGGGTCACTCAGACCGCCAGCCAAGAGCCTTCCCTTGAAGTCCCCAAGCGAGCACTGCAATTAGGAAAGAGAAAAAGCAGCGTACCCAGCCTGGAAGGGCATCCGTTTGCCCGGCTAGCAACCCTTTTATATCTAGCAGGGCTCTTCCAGTCCTGCAGCATGGGCCCCCAGCTATCAGCGGTGCAGGCAATGCTGTGGCATCCCAGGCTCCGGGCAGCTCCGTCCTCATGCTGAAAGTGGGTCTCTGGCCTTAGCACACCTTGAGGGTCTTAAGAACCACATTCCCTCATAGTAGAAGGTACTAGAAAATGTGACACTGTCATCATCATCCCAAGGCAGGCTGCTACTGCCTTTGCTGACCCTCGGGGTGGCCTCACGGTGGGGACAAAGCTGCCAGGAGCCACAGCAGCCACAGCTGGGGCTTTGCACCAGCCTGGCTTGAGACTGCGTAGTTTGCAGGGGGTGGGGGGGTGCAAAAACAAGCAAACAGGCTGCTTCTGCCTCCAGCCGCCCACCACAGGCCTGTCCCGGGCACCTGGGGCTCTGAGGCCCCTGGGGAGGCTGGGCCCAGCGGCTGCCCCTGGAGAACACAGACAAAGGACCTCCCCGCAGGGGAACTGTGCCCTATGGAGGGATCAGACAGGGCTGGGAACAGCCACAGAGGCTGCGTGCCTGTGAAACAGCCCCTCCTCTGCCGCACACTCCCCCTGGGTCCTCAGGCCCACCCAAGTGCCGGGCTGCAGAGGAACCGGGGCTGGGGAGGCTGCAGGCATCAGAGACACTGGCGGCAGCGGACCCACCCGCCAGGCAAGGCCGCCTGACCCCGTGCTCTCAGGCTGGCCCAGGTCGTGGAGGCTGGCAGGCTCAGGTCGGGTGTGAGAAGTGCCGTGGCTGCACTCAGTCCAGCGGGGAGGAGCCGTTCAGCCCGGCCTCCCCAGGAAGCCATATCCCCACTCGCCCGGTAAGAGAACCTTGCTGTCCCCTTTCCATGCTCTCCTAGGACACGAGCCCAGCAACCCCAGACCCAGGGGGAGGAAGGGTGGAGGGGCTGCTGGCCCCCGGGGGTCACCGTGCGCACCAGGGGCCGTGAGGGGCCGGGGCATTCAGCTCAGCTCTGAAACAGGGAAGCTGGCCCGGCAGGGACAGCCTCAGGTGACAGGCCGTGAGAGGGGACGGGTCCGGAGCCTTCCCGAGCCTTCTCCTCTGCCCGACACCCATGGCCATCGGAGGCTAGGATGCCAGACACAGCCATTTGCAGAAATCAGGCACAGTGACTGCAGCTCACGTCCAGCCAACCAAGCATGCGGCTGCAGCTCAGGAAGTCCCTTCCCGCCACACCACAGCCTAATTCTTACTGGGACGGAGGCAACTCGGCTACGCTGGGCAGGAAGACAAACACGAGACGCCACTGTGGAATGAGCAACTTCGGAGCACGGGGTGACTTGCTAGGGACCGTGCCCACGTGACAGTCCCTTATGCAGAGGAGGAAAGAGAAGCCCCGAGTGGGAGGGCAACCTGTCCAAAGTCACACGGTGCATGGGTGACAGAGCTGGGGTGAGTCGAGGCTGGCCCCTGAGGCCCATGTTCCTTGAACGCTGGAGACTACTGTCAGCTAGCAGTGGCCCTCAGGGAAGGCCTGGTCTCCACCCTCCCAGCCTAGCCTCGGGGGCCCTCGCCCTCCCCACATCTGACCTGCTCACCTGCCTGGACCCTGGGCTGCCAGATGCGGAAAGCATCAAACCCCCCAGCCTCGTGGGTGAGGGGCGGGGCGCAGGCAGCACAGCTTAGATGCCCTGGTTTGTTCCTCTTGTCTCTTCCTGCCCAGCTCTCCCGCCACCGGCCTTTCAGGGTTGGGCTGGGCCCAGAGTGCCTTTTAGTCGCTTCTTACGGTGGCCCGATGGCTCAACCCAGTCCCAAACAGGCCCAGTGATGCTGCCGACTGCTCCCCAGCTCAGGCCCCCACTGCATGAGCACTGCTAGAAAACCAAGCCAATAAAAGTGATTTCTTTTTTCATTAAAAAACCCTTTATAGTCATTTCATGTTGGTTGGAAATCACAGAAATTAGGCAGAAAAAAAAAACCCAAGGGAACAAATACAAACAGCACAGCGTTCCCCACAGTTCTCCGCTCTGCTCTCCCGTGAGCTGGGGAAGGAGAGGGGCAGCCTGAGCTCGGGCCGGGGGCTGGGCCTGGCTGCCCACGGCTCAGCTCTCCTCGTCCAGGGCCTCCGAGTCCCCCCGTGCCCTCTCGCGCTCCTGCCGGTCGCTCCCGGGCCTGTCCAGGTCGGGACCCTCCCGTAGGCTGCTGGTGGGAACAGCAAAGGCGGTGTGAGGATGCCCTCCCGCCCCTGCCCTGCCTGTAGGGCGGTTGGGTGGGACGGGCACCGAGGAGTGTACCCCCGTTGTGGCACCTGAGGCTCGAGTGCCGCCCTCCTATCTGCCTGTCTTCTGCCACTAGAGACCACAACCATCTCCAGGGTCCCCAGGCTGGCACCAGCCAGGCCTAGCACAAGGCAGCTGCTGGGTAAGCAAGTGGCTCCACTGAGCCTTGTACCAGACAGCAGCCCACAGTGATGGGCGCTGGCACTGTCAGATGGCCGGGTGCCTGTGCTCAGGGCCTACCTGGGCCACCCTGGAGGCTCAGCAAGAAGCCACCTTCCCAGGAGGCCGGGGGCAGGCAGCTCAAAGCCCTGGAGCTGCCTCTGTGGGGGCCGCCGGAAGGAAGTGCCAGCCAGCGGGGTCCTGGGGTCAGCTGTGTGGGTGGGAGGCCCGAGTGGGGACAACATCCCTGGGACCCTTCCCAGAGGGACTGGCACAGGACGAGCGGCTCGGACACAGGGTGCACATCACACCGCTGCCGCTCAGGAGGCCAAACCCCACAGCCCGGGACACTCACTCGTGCAGGTCTTCAGAGGAGCCACACCTTGGCCCCTCCTCCGAGTCCCGACCCTCCTCGTGCTCCTTGTCCTCTGCGCTCTCCCCTTTCTGCGACGTGGCCTCGCCATTCACCGGGGCTGAGAGATCTGGGTGGGACGGAGGGGCCACAGGACACTGCTGGGCTCCAGCGGGGAACCCCAGAACCCTTCCCTGTCAAGGACTGGACCAGGGGCCAAGCTGAGCCATGGGTGACGCATGCCCATCCACATGGACCCCGGCACCTGCCGTCCAGTCTGGAAGGTCCTGACACAGGATCCTGCAGCCAGCCCCAGCCCCAGCCACAGTGGCCTGGAGAACTGGGGGCCCAGGAAATGAGGGAACATGGGCAGCCCTGAGAAAAGCCCACAGCAGCCTGGGAAAGACAAATGAAGATGAGGTCGGGCACGGGGGCTCACAATCCCAGCACATGGGAGGCCGAGATGTGAGGCTCACTTGAGCCCAGGAGTTCAAGACCAGCCTGAGCAACATGCCAGCAACCCTGTCTCTACAAAACATACAAAAATTAGCAGGTCCTGGCCGGGCGCGGTGGCTCACGCCTGTAATCCCAGCACTTTGGGAGGCCGAGAAGGGCAGATCATGAGGTCCAGAGATTGAGACCATCCTGGATAACACAGTGAAACCCCGTCTCTACTAAAAAATACAAAATATTAGCCGGGCGTGGTGGTGGGTGCCTGTAGTCCCAGCTCCTCGGGAGGCTGAGGCAGGAGAATGGCGTGAACCCGGGAGGCAGAGCTTGCAGTGAGCCGAGATCGCGCTACTGCACTCCAGCCTGGGGGACAGAGCAAGACTCCGTCTCAAAAAAAAAAAAAAAAAATTAGCAGGGCATAGTGGTGTAGGCCTACAATCCCAGCTCCTCAGGAGGCTGAGGTGGAGGATGGCTTGTGCCCAGGAAGTCAAAGTTGCAGTGAGCTGTGATTGTACCACTGCACTCCAGCCTGGGGGACAGAGCGAGACCCCATCTCAGAAAAAAAAAGAAAAAAGAAAAAAAGACACTAGCCTTCGGCTGCCCCCTGGGCCGCAGAGTCCCATCCCAAGCTCACCCATCCCATCTCCAAAGGGCTGCTCTGAGCACCCGTGATGGGGCCATGTCAGCCCAGTAGCCCCACAGCCAGCAGCCCCGAGGGTCACACCCTGTCTCCTGTCGGCCCACCAGGCAAGCAAGGGCACCTGAGGCCTTCGCCCCCGAGCCTCCACCGACTGCTTCTCTGAACAATGCCCCACTCTTTGCCCCCGCTGCACAGAGCCACCCCCTCTCTGGGCGTCCCAGGGTTGGAGATGGTGGAGGCATGTGCTGTCATGCACTGTCCCCGTCACCCCTCTGGCGTGAGCCCCAAGTTGCCCGCACGCTGGCTGCCTGGCACACGGTAGGACCTGAATGCCCCTCACTGGCTGCCCCGGGGATTAAAGCTGGGTCTGCACAGAGACCCCAACAGGACATGACACTCTGGCGGGTTTGGGGCAGAGACCAGAGCTGTGCTCCCCTTCTGGAATGTTCTGCAAAGCATCTGTTTCTTCAGCTGAGGAGACCGAGGTTCAGGGCCCACCCCGCCCGCCCCTCACCGGTGCTGGGCTTGTCCTCCGCCTTCTCCTGGGGGGCCTCCTCCCCGGCCAGCTCCTCCCCGGCCAGCTTCTCCTCGGCCTTCTCCTTCTCCATCCCAGACTTGTTCGCTTTCTGCACCGCCTCGATCTTTGGGCCGAGGACCCGCGACTTGAGCCGGGTATAGACTTCTGCTGCCTTCTCCATTACATCCTTGTTCGCTTTGTAACGGCGAATCTGGCCACCAAGAGAAGAGGCCTGGCTCACCCAAGTGCAGCGGCCCTAGCCCCGGCTCTGAGCCCCCCGCCCCAGCAATGCGCCCCTCCCGTGAGCACAGCTCTGTGCAGCAGGCATTTCTTTTTTTTCTTTTTCTTTTTTTTTTTTTTTGAGACGGAGTCTCGCTCTGTCACCCAGGCTGGAGTGCAGTGGCGCGATCTCAGCTCACTGCAACCTCCGCCTCCTGGGTTCAAGTGATTCTCCTGCCTCAGCCTCCTGAGTAGCTGGGATTATAGGTGCCCATCACCATGCCTGGCTAATTTTTGTATCTTTAGTACAGATGGGGTTTCACCATGTTGGTCAGGATGGTCTCAATCTCCTGACCTCAGATGATCTTCCTGCCTCGGCCTCCCAAAGTGCTGGGATTACAGCCACCACGCCTGGCAAGCACCGGGCATTTCTACCCGGCAGCCCATAGCCTCCTCACTGACCCAGGGCTGCCCCAACAGGAACCCGCTGGGGCCTGGGCTCCTGGGCAGGCACCTGCTCCCAGCTTCCCCGCCTGCACCCTGCGCCTCTGATTCCCGCCATACCTTCTTCAAGGTGGCCACCACGTCTGTGTTCTTCTGGAGGATCTGAGAGGTCACCTGCAGGGTTCCCAGCTCCTCTAGGGCATTCAGGCACCTCTTCACGTCCTGCAGGGTGGGGTGGCAGTGAGGGAGACGGCCTGGCCGAGGGATCCCCAGTGGTCCCAGGGCCCCGATGGGCGGAGGAAGACATCCTGGGCTCTCCTTGAGGGAAGCTGAATCTGCAGAACAGCTCCCCCCAGCCCCCAACCAGTTGACGAGGAACTCCAGGGACAGGCAGATACTTGGGGTCCCAGGTACGTGGGGGTTGGTCCTGGGGGCCTCCACGCACCGCCTGCCGGGAAAGCTGGGTGCTGCATGTCAGGACCAGCTCCCCCAGGGCCCTTGGCCAGGAGACCCCATGTGCTCACTAGCAATTGGAACAGACTCCCGGCCCACCCACCCGCAAGACCCCGGCTTTGTCTCAGTTTCCCGAGACATCTAAGGGAGCCTGGCAGGGATGTGGCAGCGGGGACTGCCTGGCTCACAGGCCCTTGAGGGTCTTACCGGGCTGTCGACCTTTAGGGCAAACTTGATCTCACTGTGCAGCTTCTGCAGCTTCTCCTCCACAGAGGGCTCTGGGCCAGGAGAAAGAGCACTGTGTAGGCCCAGGCAGGGCCACAGGGGGCCAGCTGCTCGAGGGCAGGAGCCTGAGAGCCTCTGGAGGAGTTGTCATGGGGGCCCCAGGTCTGCAGGCTCAGCCCCCACCCTTGAAGGCACCACCGGCCAGGTCGGCCGAGGATGTGCTGAGCATCCTCTCTAGGGACAGGCGGGACAGCCCGGCCATGCCACGGCTGTCCCCGTTCCCCTCAGCGAACTCAGTGTGGGCAGTGCTGGGCAGCCAGGCCTCACCTTTCTTCTTCTCTACCTTCCTGTCCATTGAGAAGCCCTCGGACCGCTTCCGGGTCCGCTCCACCTTCATGGGCCTGTGGAGAAGTGCTCCCCTCAGTCAGGCCCCGTCACCAGCACTCTGCCACTGAGGGGCTGGCGCCCGAGGGGGTGAACCCAAACCCACTGCAAAGGAAACCTTTGGGAGGCCCTGGGAGCTAAGCCGGGAAACGGGAGGCGGGGAGGCCCTGCCACAGCCTAGGCCTAGGGCAGACCAGGGCAGCCACAGGCTCGAGCTGCCCAAAGATACAAGCCTTTTCCCGGGTTCTTATGAAATCCCGGGATTCTTTTCCTCGTTCACGTGGCCAAGGGCTGGCTTTGTCTACCAGAGTCAGCGAGCTAGGAAAAGGCCCTCAAGGGTGACACGCATGCAGGAGGGAGGCCCATTGCTGAGGCTTGGTGCCATGTGCTATTCTGTACCCCACCACTGCCATACCCGCCTGCCAAATTCTCATGGGCAGGTTTGTCCACCCAAGGCCAGATGCCATTTAGAAAGTGGGCTGGGGGACCAGGCACGACGGCTCCCAGCACTTTGGGAGGCCGAGGCGAGTGGATCACGAGATCAGGAGATCGAGATCATCCTGGCCAACATGGTGAAACCCCGTCTCTACTAAAAATACAAAAAATTAGCCAGGCGTGGTGGCACGCACCTGTAGTTCCAGCTACTTCGGAGGCTGAGCCGGGAGAATCGCTTGAACCCAGGAGGCAGAGGTTGCAGTGAGCTGAGATGGCGCCACTGCACTCCAGCCTGGGCGATAGAGCAAGACTCCGTCTCAAAAGAAAAAAAAAAAAAAAAAAAAAGTGGGCTGGGGCCAGGCGCGGTGGCTCACACTTGTAATCCCAGCACTTTGGAAGGCCGAGGCAGGCGGATCACGAGGTCAGGAGATCGAGCGAGACCAGCCTGACCAACATGGTGAAACCCTGTGTCTACTAAAACAACAAAAATTAGCTGGGCGTGGTGGCGGGTGCCTATAATCCCAGCTACTCGGGAGGCTGAGGCAGAAGAATCGCTGAAACACGGAAGGCAGAGGTTGCAGTGAGCCGAGATCGCACCACTGTACTCCAGCCTGTGCGAAAGAGCGAGAGCAAGAGTCCATCTCAAAAAAAAAAAAAAAAAAAAAAAAAGAAAGTGAGCTGGGAGATGGGCTCTGTCTCCCCACCACAGGGGGACCAAGATGCAAACCCCTAGGCCGGGGTGCAGTTTCTCCCTCCTCCTCTGCTCTGTGGACATTGGGGATGGACTGTTCTCTGGGATGGGCCGTCCTGGGCACTACAGAGCGCTCAGCAGCGTCCCCAGCCTCCACCCGCTCCATGCCAGGAGCACCCCCGAGTCATGACAACCACAGATGTCCCCGGACGTGGCCCAGTGTCTCTGGAGGCGGGATCACCCCAGAGGAGACCCCTGGGCTGGGCAAAGATCCCGCTCCCACAGCAGCAATTCCTACGCAGCCCACACAACCCGAGGACCAGGAACTTCAACCGGGTCCGGCTCCAAGGCTGAACTCAGAGGTGAGGCTGCCCCTGTGAGGGGTGAGGGTTGTGGGGTGATGCGGGGTGTGGGGCCTCCAGGGTGTGCAGGGGGTGGAGGAGGGCTCACTTGGCTTGCTGCTTCTCCTCGGGCCGTGCTCTCTTCTCCTTCTGGCCAGGTTTCCTGGCCGGCTCTGTGCTTGAGGACTGCAGCTTCTTCGCTGATTTCTTGGCCTACAGCAGTCAGGAAGGGCGCATTGGAGCAGTGGGAAGAGGGGATTACCCAGACCCCTAGCCCATCCCACTACCAGGAGATGCAGCTCGACCCTTTCTGCCACCCTCCACACTGTTTGAAGGTGCTGGGGCAGGATGGGAGGGGAGGGAGGACCCAGTGTCCAGTCCTGAGTGGATCGTGGGGTTCTTGGAGCCCAGGCCCCATCCAGTGGAGGAACAGCCCCCTTCACTCCTCCTGCCCAGCAGTACTGGGCTGTGGCTGAAACGCCTCCTGCACCAGGAGTTCGGTCCCCTTTCCGTGACGAAGGGAGTGACAGAGAGAACATGGCGCTGTTCTTGCTTTCCCCAAAGAAGGCAGGCCTGGCTGAGGGGCACCAGCATGTGGGCCCCAGGCACTCAGTCTAGGTCAGACACTGGATTCAGGCCACACTGCCTGAATCTCCACAAGGGTAGAGGGTGTGACAGGGCCGGCAGCACAACACATGGTATAGGAGAGGCCCGACAATCACCACCCTAGGAGGCCTCCTACCTGCTCCCACGCTCACCTGTAAGCTGCACCCCATGGCAGCCAGAGAGCACCTGAGAGCACCCGAGGGAGGGCCCATCCCTCCCCTGTCCAGTGCCCTCCATGGCTGCCACCTCCCTCAGGGTCAAAGCCCAAATCCTCCCTGCAGCCCCCATGGCCCGACCCGGCCTGCCACGTCCGTTCCCCACCACCCCCTTTTCCCTCTCTCCCCTCCTCCCTCCGCTCCAGCCGCAGAGGCCACCTCGCTGTTCCTCCAGCATGCCAGGCACAGTCCTCTGGGCCTCCGTGTGAGCTGCTTCTCCTGCCTAGAATGTGTCCCCTCCCAGGAGTCTTCACAGATCCCCTCCCTTCATTCGGAGCCTTTTGTTTTTTTCGTTTTTTTTTTTTTTGAGACGGAGTCTTGCTCTGGCCCAGGCTGGAGTGCAGTGGCACCATCTTGGCTCACTGCAACCTCTGCCTCCCGGGTTCACGCCATTCTCCTGCCTCAGCCTCCTGAGTAGCTGGGACTACAGGCGCCTGCCACAACGCCTGGCTAATTTTTTTGTATTTTTAGTAGAGACAGGGTTTCACCGTGTTAGCCAGGCTGGTCTCGATCTCCTGACCTCGTGATCCGCCCGCCTTGGCCTCCCAGAGTGCTGGGATTACAGGTGTGAGCCACCGTGCCCGGCCCATTCGGAACCTTTTACTTAAACCCAAACGCAAGCCTTTGGAGTCTACTCACACCTTCAGGGTCTACCCTATTTAAAAGAGAAACCCCCTACCCCACTTTACCCTTCTCCTTAGCACTGAAAACTCCGGACAGCACGCACTACCCGCATGTCATCTGTACAGCTCCTCCCTCCCTTGTTTTGTTTTGAGACAGGGTCTTGCTCTGTGGCCCAGGCTGGAGTGCAGTGGATTGATGACAGCTCACTGCAGCCTCCAACTCCTGGGCTCAAGCAATTCTCCTGCCTCAGCCTCCTGAGCAGCTGGGACTATACAGGCACACACCACCACGCCCAGCTAATTTTTTAAGGTTTTTATAGAGACGGGGTCTCTCTATCTTGCCCAGGCTGGTCTCGAGCTGGGCTCAAGTAATCGTCCCACCTCAGCTGCCCAAAGTGCTGGGATAGTAGGCGTGAGCCACCAAGCCCGGCCCCCTCCCTCCCGGGAATGTCCCCTCCTCCAGGGCAGGAGTTTCTGGACCCACGCACTGCTTTCCTGACAGTGTCCCGGAACCTGGGATACTGCCTCGTACCTAGTAGATGCTCGATAAACGTGTGGAGTGAAGGCAGGGACTCCCGGCGCCCTCCCGGCTCACCTCTCTCTCCAGCTCGGCCTCGGGCTCGGAGTCAGAGGAGGACGGGGGACCCCGGCCCCGGCTCTTGCGTCCCCGCTTCTTGACGGGCTCATCGTCCTCCCTGAGCTCGTCCCCGCTGCTGCCGCCGCTGCCCCGCTCAGCCTCCCCGCGGTCAGCCCGCTCGCGCCTCCGCTCCTTCTCCTCCTTCTCCTGCTCCCGCAGGCGCCGCAGCTCCTCCTCCTGCTCTCGCCGCCGCCGGGCCTCCAGCTCGCGCCTCCGCGCCTCGTCCCGCCGCTTCCACTCACTGATGCGGTCCACCTCGTCGCTGTCACTGGAGGTGGAGGGGGCGGCTGGGGACCTCCGTTCCTCCCTCGGGAGCCCGCCCTGGCCCTCGGCCGATGGAGGAGCCGCCAGAGGGGACCCCAGCTCCAGCACCCACCTGTCACTGCTGGAGCTGGACGGAGGCCGTTCAGGCTTCGGTTTCCGCCCTCGCGGCTTCGGGGGAGGCTTCTCGGCTACAGGAAGAGGAGGAGGGGGTGACCTTCCTTCCAGGGCTCCAAGGTGACCAGGGGACTGCCTGGGAGCGCCCCGGCAGGGGCCAGGCCAAGAGATGTGCGAGCACGAGGGCCCTACCTGGCTTCCTGCCCCTCGGAGGCTTCTTCACAGACACGTCGGAGTCGGAGGAGGAGGAGGAAGAGGAGGAGGAGGACGCCGACCGCGCCATGGCCACCGGCTCAGGCTTGGCGCCGTCGGAATCTGCCTTGGAGTCGGAGTCGGAGGCTGACGGCGCCTTCTGGGGAGAAGCAGGGACAGGCGTGAGCATCAGGAGCCCCACCGTGAGAAGCGGGGCGCACCAGGCCAGAGGAGGCTCCTGCACCCCCGCAGCCGCCAGGCTCTGCCGGCCTCGGCTCAGGGCCCAGCTCCGAATCCCCTCCGACCCACAAAACCCACCTGTACCCCAAGTGAAAACCGGGATCCCAGGCGGCCCCGGGCGCGCTGGGCAGCTGCTGGCCCTTCACCTCATCTTCCTCCGTGAAGCGAGTACATCAGAACCCCGGGTTTCCCAGTGGGAACATCTTTTCTTTGTGCAAAATCTTGTGCGGAGGCCACATCAGACAAGCTGCTGTGCTCTACCGCCTCCACCCGAGTACCCTGCCAAACACACACGCCACACACAGACACCACACACACCACACACACCACACCACACATCACACAGATACCACACACACCACCCACAGATAACACACACCATACACACTCATAACACACACACCACACACACACCACACCCAGATAACACACACCACACCACACACACCACACACAGATAACACACACCACACCACACACACCACACACAGATAACACACACCACACAGATACACACCACACAGACCACAGATACCACACACACCACACAGATACCACACACCACACACACAGATACACACCATACATACACTCAGATAACACACACCACACAAACCACATAAACACAACACACACCACACCACACACCACACACACAGATACCACACACCACACCACACATACCACGCACACACACACCACAGACACCACACACACACACCACACACAAACACACACAACATACACAGACACCACACACAGACAACACACACAACACAGATATCACACACCACACACACACAGATAACACACACACCACACACAGACACACACACCACACAGACACCACACACACACACCACACACACAAACACACCACACATAACACCACACATAACACACACCACACACAACACACACACCACACACACAGACAACACACACCACACACACAGATAACACACACCACACCACACAGACAACACACACACCACACAGATAACACACACACTAAACACAGACACCACACACACCACACACACAGACAACACACACCACACACATAGATACACACCACAAACACAGACACCACACACACAGACAACACACCACACACAGATAACACACACCACACACACACAGATAACACACACACCACACACACTGCAAAGACACAGACAACACACACATCACGGACACCACACACACACACAGATAACACCACACCACACACACCACACAGACAACACACACACACCACACAGACAACACACACCACACACACAGACAACACACACCACACAGATAACACATGCCACACACACACCAGATAACACATACCACACCACACACACCACAGACAATACATACACCACATACACACAGACAACACACACCACACAGATACACACCACACACACCACACACACAAACATACATAACACACACCAAGACACCACACACACACACCCCACACACACCAGACAACACACACCACACAGACTACACACACACACTAGACACCACACACAGATACACCACAGATACACACACCACACACACACAGATAACACACACCACACAGACAACACACACACCACACACCGCAGACAACACACACCACACTGCAGACAACATACAGTTGACACCACACACACAGACACCACACACACAGATAACACACACCACACACAGACAACACACACCACACATACAAACACATACACACCACACCACACACCTCAGACAATACAGACACACACACCACAGACAACACACACCACACACAGACAACACACACCACACATAGACAACACACACGTACCACACACAGCACACACCACACACACCACAGATAAAACACACCACACACACAATACAAAGATAACACACACTACACACACAACAGACACCACACACACATACACACTACACACACCCCCACACACACTACACACATCACACACAGACAACACACACACCACACACACACGCCCCCCCACAGAACACGCACACCACACACACAGACAACACACACACCACACACAACACACACACAGACAACACACCACACAGAGATAACACACATACCATACACACCACACAGACACCACACACACAGGTAACACACACACCAGACACCACACACACATAACACACCACACACACCAGACAACACATACACCACACAAACACATACACACCACACACACAGATAACACACCATACACACAACACATACACACATCCAACACACACAGACACCACAGACAGACAACACACACACCAGACACAGACAACACATACCACACACACACCACACACAGACACACACACCACACAAACACACATACCACACACAACAGATAAACAGATAACACACACAGATAACACACACCACACACAGATAACACACATACCATACATACAACACATACACACCACACAGAGACAACACACACACCACACAGACAACACACGCACCACACACAGATAACACACCACACACACCACACAACAGATACAGATAACACACACCATACACAGCACACACAGATAACACACTACACACATACACTACACACACAGATACACAGAAAACACACACAGATAACACACACACCATACACACACCACACACAGATAACACACACCGTATGTACAACACACACAGATAAAACACACACCACACACAGACCACACACACTAGACACCACACACACAAACACACCAGACACCACACAGACACCACACACACAGACATCACACACACCACACACAGATAACACACATACAATACACACACACACAGACCACACATATACCAGACACACAGCACACACACGCCACACACAGACAACACACATACACCATACACAGACAACACACAACACGCACACCCCACACCACACACATTACACAAACACACAGACAACATACACACCACACACACAGATAACACACATACCAGACACACACCACAGACAACACACACCACACACACAGATAACACACATACCATACACACACACCACACACACAGATAACACATACCATACACACACCACACAAACACAGATACACACACCACACAGACACCACACACAACACACATACAACAGACACCATATACACAACACAAACCACACACACACACACCAGACACACACAACAAAGACAACACACAGACAACACATACCACACACACCACACACACAGATAACACAACACAGACAACACACACACCACAAAGACACACATATCACACACACCACACAGCTAACACACAAACCACATATAACACACACACCAGACACACAGAACAGACAACACACACACCAGACACACCATACACACAGACACACCAGACACACAAACACCAGACAACACAGTCAACACACATACCACACCACACACATACCACACACCACACACAGACAACACACATACCATATACACACAACACACACACACCAGACACACACCAAACACACACACACAAAACACACACCATACACAGATAACACACAGACAAAACACATACCACACAAACCATACACACGGACACACCAGACACACAAACACACACAACACAGACACCACACACACAGATACAAACACTATACACATACAGCAAAACATAATGCAACACACACAGACACACACACGGACACACAAACACACAGACACATGAACACAGTATGCACACAGGGACACACATGCACACACACAGGCACCACATATACTCACATGGGAACACAAAGGCACAACACACAGACACAGAGGAGAGGCACAGCGCGCGCGCACACACACACACACACACACACACAGGCACAGGGACACAGGCACCAGAAACACACACACAGGCACGACACGTGCACACACGACACACACATCACACATGCACAATCTCCACACACACTGCACACATACACACGTACATGGTCACAAACATGCATACACACAAGTACACACACAAACGCACGTGGACACATGTACACAGAGACAGAACACACACACACAATCCGCTCATATACACACCGGCACACACCTCTCTCTCCTCTCTTCCGTCTCCCTCTCGTTCTCTCGCTCTCTCGCTCTCTCACTCATGCACGCTCAGGACTGCTTCCCTCCCTTCTGATGCCAACATCCCAGAATGCCCCTTTCCAAACCGGATGGTGGGCTCCTGGAGGCAGTGTGGCCATAACGAGGTGCCACGCTCAGGGCAGACGCGGTCCCCTGGGGTCCCCTGCAGTCCGTGTCCCACCCCCTCCAGAAATGGCCCACCCCTGCCCTGGGGACAGCGCTGGAGACCGCAGAGGTGCCCCACGAGTGGGCATGGGAAACAAAGTCAAGTGCACGCTACCTTTTTTTTCCGTCCCCCCAGGGGGCCCCTCCGTGGCGCCCGGACCACTGCTTTCTTCTCAGGTGTGAAGTCCTGGGGGAGAGAAGTGAGCTGAACTGGGGCCCACTGGCAGCCACTGCGCTTCCCTGCCCTCCCAAGGAGCCACCGGCCCACCTGGTCGCTGGTCTTCTCCGACTCAGATGAGCTTTCCGAGTTCTCCTCTTCGGATGGGGACATGCTGGCCTGATCCAGGTCGCTGGAGGCCTTTCGGGCTCGTTTCGAGACCGACATCTGGAAGGGGAACGGCCTGAATGCTCAGTGACGGGAAGGCCGTGCTCCTGGCAGGAAGCCCCCAGCTGACTGCCCACCGCCCACGAGAGCTGAGCTCTGGAACCTCTCTGGAGGGCCAGGAACCCTGTGAGAACCTGATCAAACCAGGGATCTTGAACCTTGAGGACATGCTTGGTGAAAGAAGCCAATCACAAAAAGACAAACTCTTGCCGGGCGCGGTGGCTCACGCCTGTAATCCCAGCACTTTGGGAGGCCGAGGCGGGTGGATCACGAGGTCAGGAGATCGAGACCATCCTGGCTAACACGGTGAAACCCCGTCTCTACTAAAAATATAAAAAAATTAGCCGGGCATGGTGGCATAGTCCCATGTAGGACATGGGTGCCTGTAGTCCCAGCTACTTGGGAGGCTGAGGCAGGAGAATGGCGTGAAGCCAGGAGGCAGAGGTTGCAGTGAGCCGAGATTGCGCCACTGCACTCTAGCCTGGGCGACAGAACGAGACTCCGTCTCAAAAAAAAAAAAAAAAAAGACAAACTCTTATAGGAGGTCCCCAGGGTCATCAGACTCACAGAGACAGAAAGTAGGATGGGGGGCACCAGGGCTGCAGACGGGGGTGGGAGTGAGTGTTTCATGGGACAGCATTTCAGCTTGGGAAGACGAGAAAGTTCTGCAGATGATGGTGGTGATGGTTGCACAACCACATGAATATGCTTAATGCTGCTGAACGGTACACTTAAAAATGGCTAATTTTGGCCGGGGGCGGTGGCTCACGCCTGTAATCCCAACACTCTGGGAGGCCGAGGTGGGCAGATCACCTGAGGTCGGGAGTTTCAGACCAGCCTGACCAACATGGAGAAACCCCGCCTCTACTGAAAAACAAAATTAGCTGGCTGTGGTGGCATATGCCTGTAATCCCAGCTACTCAGGAGGCCGAGGCAGGAGAATCGCTTGAACCTGGGAGGCGGAGGTTGCGGTGAGCCGAGATCACGCCATTGCACTCCAGCCTGGGTGACAAGAGTGAAACTCCATCCCCCCACCCAAAAAAAAAAAAAGAGAAAAAAAAGAAATAATCCTTGCTTGGCTCAGAAACCCCTCATATACTACAGGTATTTTTTTCTAAATTCTCTATGTTCTTTGCATTTTCCAAGTTATCTACTATAAATATGGTTTATCATTTTAGAATCAAAAAATAATACAAAGTACACGTGACTCTATCAAAAGAATTTGCTGCTAGAATCTGGTCCTTTGTTTCTACACCCAAATAGTGAGAAATGGTCAAAAGGCAGGACAGAGAATATACCCAGGAGAATGGAACACACACATCTGCACAAAATCCTGCACAGAAACGTTCACGGCAGCCTGATCTGGAAAGGCCCAAAAGTGGAAACAACCCAAATGGCCAGCGACGTGTGGATCAACACACTGTGTTCCCTCCACACACCGGAATCTGACCCGGCCAGGAAAAGGAAGGGAGGCGGCCAGGCACGGTGGCTCACGCCTGTCATCCCAGCACTCTGGGAGGCTGAGGCAGGCTGATCAGGAGGTCAGGAGTTCGAGAGCAGCCTGGCCAACATGGAGAAATGCCATCTCTACTAAAAATACAAAATTAGCCGGACGTGGTAGCGGGCCCCTGTAATCCCAGCTACTCAGGAGGCTGAGGCAAAAGAATTGCTTGAACCCGGGAGGTGGAGGATGCAGTGAGCAGAGATGATGCCACTGCACTCCAGCCTGGGCGACAGAACTAGACTCCGTCTCAAAATAAATAAATAAATAAAACAAATGGAGCTGACCCGAGCTGCAACGTGGATGCACCCTGAGGACGTCATGCTTGGTGAAGGAAGGCAGACACAAAGGCCATGCAGTGTGTGATCCCATTTCTATGAAATGTCCAGGACAGGCCCCTCCACAGAGGCAGAAAGGGGATGTGTGGGTGCCAGGGGCCAGAGGAGGGGCTGTGGAGGATCAGCTGATGGGGACCAGGTTTCTTTTTGGGGTGACAGAAATCTCCTGGAATAATGGTAATGGTTGCACAATGCCGTGAACACACTAAAAACCACTGAGGTGTATATTCAGGAAGGATGAATCTCATGGTGTATGGACTATAACTCAATTTTTAAAAAATGCATACTGAAAAACAATTATATTAAAGAAAGGGACCAGGCCAGGCACCATGGCTAACGCCTGTAATCCCAGTACTTTGGGAGGCCGAAGCGGGCGGATCATGAGGTCAGGAGATCAAGACCAGCCTGGCCAACATGGTGAAACCCTGTCTCTACTAAAATACGAAAAATTAGCCAGGCGTGGTGGTGGATGCCTGTAATCTCAGCTACTTCAGAGGCTGAGGCAGGGGAATCGCTTGAACCCAGGAGGTGGAGATTGCAGTGAGCTGAGATCGTGCCACTGCACTCCAGCCTGGCAACAGAATGAGACTCCGTCTCAAAAAAAAAAAAAAATTAGCCAGGTGTGGGTGTGATGGCAGTGCCCATATTCCCAGTTACTGGGGAGGCTCAGGCAGGATAATTGCTGGAACCCAGTGGCAGAGGGTGCAGTGAGCCAGGATGGTGCCACTGCACTCCCGCCTAGGTGACAGAGGGAACTCCGTCTCAAAAAAAAAAAAAAAAAAAAGAAAGGAGGTCAGGCGCAGTGGCTCAAGACTGTAATCCCAGCACTTTGAGAGACCGAGGCAGGCAGATCACCTGAGGTCAGGAGTTCAAGACCAACTTGGGCCACCTGGTGAATCCCCGTCTCTATTAAAAATACAAAACTTAGCCAAGCGCAGTGGTGGGTGCCTGTAATCCCAGCTACTGGGGAGACTGAGGCAGAAGAATTGCTTGAACCTGGGAGGCGGAGGTTGCAGCGAGCCAAGATCCCGCCACTGCACTCCAGCCTGGGCGACAGAGTAAGACCTTGTCTCAAAAAAAAAAAAAAAAGGCAGGGGAGGAAGAGCAAGCTGCCAGGCCAGACATCAGGGCGAGGGGATGAAGGGCCAGTCCTCCTTGGTCCTCCCCTACCTTTAGCGCAGGCGTCTTCCTCTTCAGGCCACTGTTGTCGCTACTCTTGTCTGAGTCCGAGTCACTCTCCATCCTGTCGCTGGCAGCTGTGGCGGTTACCGCTGTGACGGCCATGACCCCCCGGTCCTCGTCGTCCTCGTCAGCGTCACTGCCGCCGGCGGGGTTGGCCTCGGGGGCCTCGCTGTCGGAGGAGCTCACCGGCTGTGGGAGTCGGGGCAGAGAACGCGCGTCACTACCAGTCATGGGTGGATTTCCCCATCAGGACTGTGACCCAGAGGATGGCAACCACACGTGGGATCCTGAATGGCAGGCGTGTTGTCTCCTGGCTTTACAAATGGGGAAACCAAGGCCCGGAAGGGCCGGAGAACGAAGGCAGGAGAGTGAGATGGATTCGTGTATGGTGGGCACTAGGGTTGGGCCCCGGGCTTCCGGGTTAAACCTGGGGCAAGTGACTTCAACCTCTCTGTGCCTCAGTGACCACTTCTGGACAATGGGGATGGCTCAGTTTTGACCTCAGAGGCCTGTAACCAGAAAAGCATGGATGTGGGAGGAGGAGCACCTAAGGCAGTGCCAAGACCATGCCAAGAGGTCCAGAAATGGTTGCCTTGGCCGGGCGCAGAGGCTCACGCCTGTAATCCCAGCACTTTGGTAGGCTGCGGCAGGCAGATCACCTGAGGTCAGATGTTCGAGACCAGCCTGGCCAACATGGCAAAACCCCATCTCTACTAAAAATACAAAAATTAGATGGGTGTGGTGGCATGTGCCTGTAATCCCAGCTACTCAGGAGGCTGAGGCAGGAGAATCACTTGAACCCGCGCAGTGGAGGTTGCAGTAAGCCGAGATCACGCCACTGCCCTCCAGCCTGGGCAACAGAGTGAGACTCTGTCTCAAAAAAATAAAAAAAGAAACAAAATGGTTCTTTTTTTTTTTTTAAGTCATTCAATTATGAGGAGGAGGAAGCCAAGCTAGGACAAGACCTCTGGGCTTCTAACGTCCAGGCACTGCTATTTCTCCTACACTCAAAATGCCTGCTCAGGCAGTGACAGCCACAGAAATCACAAACACCTATCTGATTCTTCTTATGTGCCAGGCACGTGACCAGGTCACACACTCAGCCAACGTTTGCTGAGCAGTCATGAGTGTCGGGCACTGGGCCGGGGGCATCAAGAACACAGAAGTGACCGTGGCATCTCCCTTGCCCCTGGGAGCTGGTTTTCTAGCGGGAGACCCTGAACATTGCCATTTAAACATAGACAATTCCAAATGGTGGTGACACGCAGGAAGAAAACACGGGCGTATGGTTGTGAGGATTCAGAGAGGAGTAGGGCTGGTGGCTCACGATTGTAATCCCAGCACTTTGCAAGGCCAAGGCAGAAGGATCACTTGAGCCCAGGAGTTCAAGCCCAGCCTGGGCAACATGGCGAAACTCCCTCTCTACAAAAGATGCACATATTAGCGAGGTGTGGCGGTGTGGGCCTGCGGTCCCAGCTGCTTAAGGGGCTGAGGCAGGAGGATCGCTTAAGCCTAGGAGGCAGAGGTTGCAGTGAGCTGTGATCACACCACTGCACTCCAGACTGAGTGACAGAGCAAGACCCTGTTTGTAAAAGAGAGAGAACCCGGGCGCGGTGGCTCACGCCTGTAATCCCAGCACTTTGGGAGGCCGAGGTGGGTGGAACACAAGGTCAGGAGTTTAACACCTGCCTGGCCAACATGGTGAAACCCTGTCTCTACTAAAAATACAAAAAAAATTAGCCAGGCGTGGTGGCAGGCGCCTGTAATCCCAGCTACCCCGGAGGCTGAGGCAGAGAATTGCTTGAACCCAGGAAGCGGAGGTTGCAGTGAGCCGAGATCACACCACTGCACTCCTGCCTGGGCGACAGAGTGAGACTCCGTCTCAAAAAAAAAGAGAGAGAGGAGAGTGTTTAGCACTGAGTGATCGAGGAGGCCCCTCGGAGGATGTGACATTTTCACAGAGGAGTTGTCAGACGCATGGGAAGGGGCAGGAGCTAGCGGCGTTCCAGAGAGCAGGAATGGCACCAATGAAGGTCCCCTTGGGAACCGGAAGAAGCTGACATATACCCATATGGGGCACAGAGAAGCGGGTGGAGGTGGTGAAGAGGAGGATGAAGGGTTAGGCCGTGGGTGGCTCATGCTTGTGGGAGGAAAATCTATGAGCGCCAGGTGTATTGTTTGTATTTTTAGTAGAGACAGGGTTTCACCATGTTGACCAGGATGATCTCAATCTCTGGACCTCATCATCCGCCCGCCTCAGCCTCCCAAAGTGCTGGGATTACAGGAATGAGCCACCGTGCTCAGCAGAGATTGCGATTTTTTCTTTTTTTTTTTTTTTGAGACGGAATTTCGCTCTTGTTGCCCAGGCTGGAGTGCAATGGCACGATCTCAGCCCACTGCAACCTCTGCCTCCCAGGTTCAAGCAATTCTCCTGCTTCAGCCTCATTATTCATTCAGTGATCATCATGGGACACCTGCTAGGTCCTCCAACAAACATCATGGGACACCTGCTAGATCCTCCAACAAACATCATGGGACACCTGCTAGGTCCTCCAACAAACATCATGGGACACCTGCTAGGTCCTCCAACAAACATCATGGGACACCTGCTAGGTCCTCCAACAAACATCATGGGACACCTGCTAGGTCCTCCAACAAACATCATGGGACACCTGCTAGGTCCTCCAACAAACATCATGGGACACCTGCTAGGTCCTCCAACAAACATCATGGGACACCTGCTAGGTCCTCCAACAAACATCATGGGACACCTGCTAGGTCCTCCAACAAACATCATGGGACACCTGCTAGGTCCTCCAACAAACATCATGGGACACCTGCTAGGTCCTCCAACAAACATCATGGGACACCTGCTAGATCCTCCAACAAACATCATGGGACACCTGCTATGTGCCCAGCTCTGTGCTGGGCGCTGGGGATAGAAACAGCTGAAATGCAGTCCCTGCTGTCGGGGAGCTCATGGTCTACCCAGGAGACAGACAAGTCCACGCGGTTACAACAAGCTCAAGCTGTGCTGCCACAGCTCCCAGCAGAGGCACCAAGCAGCACACAGGCCAGCCTTGCCAGTGTGGAACACCTGACTGAGTGATTTCAGGTCACTTCTTTTCTAAATAACTGCTTTTTTTTTAAGAAGACAGAGAGAGATTGAGTTTTCGTGGCTTTTTTTTTTTTTTTTTTTTTTGAGACACGGTCTTACTCTGTTACCCAGGCTGGAGTGCAGTGGTGCAATCACGGCTCATTGCAGCCTCAACTTCCTGGGCTCAGGTGATCTTCCCACCTCAGCCTGCTGAGTAGCTGAAACTACAGGTTTGCGCCAACACACCTGGCTAATGTTTTTGTTTTTTTTTTTCTTTTTTTGTAGACACGGGGTTTCACCATGTTGCCCAGGCTGGTCTCAAACTCCTGGGCTTAAGCAACCCTCCCACCTTGGTCTCCCAAGCTGCTGGGATTACAGGTGTGAGCTACCGCACCCCACGAGATTTTTTTTTTTTTTTTTTGAGACGGAGTCTCGCTCTGTCGCCCAGGCTGGAGTGCAGTGGCGCCATCTCGGCTCACTGCAAGCTCCACCTGCAGTGAATGGCATGGCTTCATGCCATTCTCCTGCCTCAGTCTCCCAAGTAGCTGGGACTACAGGCGCCAGCCACCACGCCCAGCTAATTTTTTTTGTATTTTTTTAGTTGAGACGGGGTTCCACCGTGTTAGCCAGGATGGTCTCGATCTCCTGACCTCGTGATCCACCCACCTCGGCCTCCCAAAGTGCTGAGATTACAGGTGTGAGCCACAGCACCCGGCCAAAATTGAGATTTTTAAAAGCCGCATTCTCTGAAAACAACCCAAATGTCCGTTAACTGATAAACAAATGTGGTATAACAATAGGACAGAATATGACTTGGCCATGAAAAGAAACGAGGCTCTGACCCAGGCCACAGCATGGATGAACCTTGAGGACGCCACACTCAGCTGACAGAAGTGAGACACAAAAGGCCACACAGTGTGTGATTCCATTTCTATGAAATGTCCAGGATAGGCCCATCCAGAGAGACAGAAGGTGGATCCATGGTTGCCTGAGGCTTGGGGGGAGAAGAGAACTGGGGGGATACCTAGCAGGTAGAGGATTCCTTTGCGGAGCGTTGAAAATATCCTGGGCCGGGCGCAGTGGCTCACACCTGTAATCCCAGCACTTTGGGAGGCCGAGGCTGGCAGATCATAAGGTCAGGAGATGGAGACTATCCTGGCTAACACGGTGAAACCCCGTCTCTACCAAAAAATAGAAAAAAATAGCCAGGCGTGGTGGCGGGTGCCTGTAGTCCCAGCTACTCGGGAGGCTGAGGCAGGAGAATGGTGTGACCCCCAGAGGCGGAGTTTGCAGTGAGCCAAGATCGCACCACTGCACTCTAGCCTGGGCAACAGAGCGAAGACTCTGTCTCAAAAAAAAGAAAATATCCTGGAATTAGCAGGAATGGTACACTGAGAATGTACTAGAAGCTACTGCACAGTATACTCTTAAATGATTAAAATGGTGAAGTTATCTCAATGGGAAAAAATATAATAATAAAACAGGCCGGGCGTGGTGGCTCATGCCTGTAACCCCAGCACTTTGGGAGGCCGAGGCAGGTGGATCACCTGAAGTCAGGAGTTCGAGACCAGCCTGGCCAAGATGGCCAAACCCTGTCTCTACTAAAAATACAAAAATTAGCCGGGCCTGGTGGCAGGCGCCTGTAGTCCCAGCTACTCAGGAGGCTGAGGCATGAGAATCACTTGAACCTGGGAGGCAGAGATTGCAGTGAGCTGAAATCACACCACTGCACTCCAGCCTGGGTGACAGAGACTCTGCCTCAAAAAAAAAAAAAAAAAAAAAGCCAGGCGCAGTGGCTCACGCCTGTAATCCCAACACTTTGGGAGGCCAAGGCAGGCAGATCACGAGGTCAGGAGATCGAGACCATCCTGGCTGACACGGAGAAACCCTGTCTCTACTAAAAATACAAAAAATTAGCCAGGCGTGGTGGGCGGGGGGGGGGGGGGGGGGCGCCTGTAGTCCCAGCTACTCGGGAGGCTGAGGCAGGAGAATAGCGTGAACCCAGGAGGCGGAGCTTGTAGTGAGCAGAGACCGCACCACTGCACTCCAGCCTGGGTGACAGAGTGAGACTCCGTCTCAAAAAAAAAAAAAAAAAAAAAAGACAAAAATTAGCCGGGTTTGCTGGTGGATGCCTGTAATCCCAGCTACTAGGGAGGCCAAGGCAGGAGAATAGCTTGAACCCGGGAGGTGGAGGTTGCAATGAGCCGAGATCATGCCACTGCATTCCAGCCTGGGCAACAGAGGGAGACTCAGTCTAAAAAAATAAATAAATAAATAAAAAATAAGGAAACTGAGGCTCACAGAGGGGATGTCAGTGGTCAAGATTCCAGTGAGCACAGGGCAGAGCCAGGCCTGGCTCCCAGGCCCACCCGCTGATACAACAGGCTGTTGAACTTGGGAGGTGGAGCTTGCAGTGAGCAGCTCCCACTTCTTTTTTTTTTTTTTTTTTGAGATGGAGTCTCACTCTATCCCCCAGGCTGGAGTACAATGGCACAATCTCAGCTCACTGCAACCTCCACCTCTCAGGTTCAAGTGATGGTCCTGCCTCAACCTCCCGAGTAGCTGGGATCACAGGCACCCGCCACCATGCCCAGCTAATTTTTGCATTTTTAGTAGAGATGGGGTTTCACCACGTTGGCTAGGCTGATCTCAAACTCCTGACCTCAGGTGATCCACCTGCCTCGGCCTCCCAAAGTGCTGGGATTACAGGTGTGAGCCACTACGCCTCGCAACTCCCACTTCTAAGAGGTTATTCCCCAGGGCCCCCATCCTCCAGGGCCTGCCCCTGGCTTATACCAGCCAGAAGGAAAAGAATGCCAGCCTGGGAGCTGGGGGACCAGGGAGTCGGGGGATCTGGGAGTCGAGGGGCCTGCGAACTGCGGGCCCTGGTTTCTGACCCCAGCTCAGCTCTGTTGCTCACAAGCTTGAGAACCCTGGGCAGGTCTCTCTACCTCTTCATCTACCAAGCAACAAGGATGTATTAGGTGGGATCCTTCTAGGTCAAATGTCTAGAGGCATTTTGGTCATCAAGATTACCAGTGGGCGCTCCTGGCATGGAGTGAGCAGGGGCCAGGGATGCTGCTCAACACCCTGCAATGCCCAGGACAGACCCTATGCCAGAGAATGACCTGGCCCCAACTGTCACTGCTATACTCTGTTATGAGGTACTGATGCTGAGAAACCGTGGCCTAGGTCTACAAGGCCTCAGACACCAGCTGGGTCCCTCTGGGCATCTAAGCAAACTTTTTTTTTTTTTTTAGACAGAGTCTCATTCTGTCGCCCAGGCTGGAGTACAGTGGCACAATCTCAGCTCACTGCAACTTCCGCCTCCCGGGTTCAAGAGATTCCCCGGCCTCAGCATCTAGAGTAGCTGGGATTACAGGTGCCCACCACCACATCTGGGTAATTTTTATATTTTCGTAGAGGCGGGGTTTCACTGTGTTGGCACGCTGGTCTGACCTCCTGACCTCAGGTGACCCACCCTCCTTGGTCTCCCAAAGTGCTGGGATTACAATTACAGGCGTAGCCTGGCTAATTTTTGTAGTTTGGGTAGAGGCGGGGTTTCTTTCTTTTTTTTTTAGATGGAATCTCACTGTGTCACCCAGGCTGGAGTGCAGTGGCCGGAGCTCAGCTCACTGCATACTCCACCTTCCGGATTCATGCTATTCTCCTGCTTCAGCCTCCAGAGTAGCTGGGACTACAGGTGCCACGCCCGGCTAACATTTTGTATTTTTTTTTTTTTTAGCAGAGACAGGGTTTCACCATGTTAGCCAAGATGGTCTCGATCACCTGACCTCGTGATCCGCCCGCCTCGGCCTCCCAAAGTGCTGGGATTACAGGCATGAGCCACCGCACCCGGCCTAATTTTTGTATTTTTGTAGAGACGGGGTTTCATTTTGTTGGCCAGTCTGGTCTTGACATCCTGACCTCAGGTGACCCCTCCTCAGTCTCCCAAAGTGCTGGAATTTCAGGCGTGAGCTTGGCTAATTTTTGCAGTTTTAGTAGAATAGGGTTTTGCCAGGTTGAACAGGCTGGTCTGGATCTCCTGACCTGAAGTGATCTGCCCCTCTTGGCCTCCCACAGTGCTGAGGTTACAGGCGTGAGCCACCATGCCTGGCCCATCTGAGCAACCCCTTGAGTCTCATTCTGCTCATCTACTCAATGGAAAAAATACTTCCCGCTGTTGGGCACGGTGGCTCACGCCTGTAATCCCAGCACTTTGGGAGGCTGAGGCGGGCAGATCATGAGGTCAGGAGTTCGAGACCAGCCTGGTCAATATGGTGAAACCTATCTCTACTAAAAATACAAAAAATTAGCCAGGCGTGGTGGCGCACGCCTGTAGTCCCAGCTACTCGGGAGGCTGAGGCAGAAGAATCGCTTAAACCCAGGAGGCAGAGGTTGCAGTGAGCCGAGGTTGCACCACTGCACTCCAGCCTGGGCGACAGAGTGAGACACTGTCTGAAAAAAAAAACCAAACAAACTACCCACCTGAGCCACTCTGAGGATTACTGTGAGGACCAAAAGGCGATACAAGTGGAACCAGGCCAAGCTGCCACGTTTCACCTACTGGCTTGGCGAGGGGATGGGACCCAGGCCTTCCTGTCTGCTCTTGGTGGCATTACTAGTTGCACTAAGGCTGTTAAAAGAATGAGCCTGGACTGGGTGTGGTGGCTCACACCTGTAATCCCAGCACTTTGGAGGCCAAGGCGGGCGGATTACCTGAGGTCAGGGAGTTCAAGACCAGCCTGATCAACATGGTGAAACTTCGTCTCTACTGAAAATACAAAATTAGCCAGGCATGGTAGTGGGCGCCCATAATCTCAGCTACTCGGGAGGCTGAGGCAGGAGAATCGCTTGAACCCGGGAGGTGGAGGTTGCAGTGAGCCAAGACCACACCACTGCACTCCAGCCTGGGCGACAGAGCGAGACTCCGTCTGAAAAGAAAAAAAAGCAGCATCCAGGACAAAACTCGGCAAGAAAAACTTCAGGGCTCCCATCTTACACAATTAAATCTACACCTCTAGGAAAATGGCCCAGGAATCTGCATCTTTTTTTTTTTTTTTTTTGAGACGGAGTCTCGCTCTGTTGCCCAGGCTGGAGTGCAGTGGCACAATCTTGGCTCACTGCAACTTCTCCCTCCCGCATTGAAGCAATTCTCCTGCCTCAGCCTCCCGAGTAGCTGGGATTATAGGCGCCTGCCACCACGCCCGGCTAATTTTTGTATTTTTAGTAGAAACTGGGTTTCACCATCTTGGTCAAGCTGGTCTTGAACTCCTGACTTCGTGATCCACCAGCCACAGCCTCCCAAGTGCTGGGATTACAGGCGTGAGCCACAGTGCCCAGCCAGGAATCTGCATCTTAAACACACGTTCCATCTAGAAGCATAGATGGGCCAGAGAAGCTAAGAGCAGCAGTAGCCTCAACTAAAGCTACTTCTCATCTTGGGGGATCTGTACAGGGCTTGTTTAATTTCCTTTCCTTGAAGACAGGCCTCCACACAGTGCTTAGCAAGCTGTAGGTGTCCAATAAATATTAAATGGTGTGATGATTCACCAGGAGGTAATGAGCTCAGGACGGAACCAAAGAGAACTTGACCTGGGGCCAGAAAAAGATCTCCTGAAACAGCTACCTTGAAAGATTTCCGACCTATCCTTCCAGGCTGGGGACAGGCACAGCCTGGGGAAAAGATGGCAAGTATGAAACCAGGGAAACCTGTCTCCTAGACACACCGTGGGTGTTAAAGTAAAATACCCTCAGCATGCAACATCAGTGGGCCCCGGCCCCCTGAGAAGGGGCTGCCAGATCCTCGGCGCTCAAGGGACATCTGTTGAGTGAATCCTCAATTCTGGACCATGAGCTCCCAGAAGGCAAGGACTATGCCTGACTCATCCCTGTTCCTGGTCCCCAGCGTGGCACGTGTGCGTGGCAGGTGTCACCACCGAAACGTCTGCGGATCCTGGAGCAAATGCTCGCGAGCACCACCCAGCCCAGGCCAAGACGAAGGAGAGGCACAGACAGGCCGCCTCAAGACCCCAGGTTCTCAAGCAGGACCAGGAACCACGAAGAGACTCCATCCTCCACTCGCAAAAGCCAAAGGCTGGGCCCCTCCTGCCTTGCTCCGCTCAGACCACCTCGGATGTCCTTTTCTTCCCTAATGGCCAAGCTTTCCCTAGCTTGTGGTCAGTTCCCTGGGCCCCACGCCAACTTTGTGACCGCCCCTGCTAAGCCTGGGCTACTAGCCCCCCGGCCCCCAGCCTCTCACAGAAACCTCAAAAGCAGTGTGGTTAAAGCAGAGGAAAGAACCCCAGCCCAGTTCCCCAACTCCCCACCTCACCCCAAAATACTCAGAGTAAGGCACCTTTCTCCCATCCTCCCACGGGCCTTTTAGCCATTTGCCTTCCACTTTTCTAAATTCCTTCCTTTCCCTGACTATTTCCAGACACTCATTTGCCAATGAGATGTCATCTGATTCTTGGTGTTTTTTTCCACCTGACTGAGAACGCTCACGTCTACACACTACGGCCTTTTCACTCCTCTAAAATCTGGCAGTAACAATGAAAGAGGGGGCTGTTCTCAAAAGAAAAAAATCTTTTCCTAAGAAAATAAAAGGTTTTATGAGAGCTATGAGAACACTCTGTTAGAAATTCGGGCTGGACAGGCGCAGTGGCTCACCCCTGCAATCCCAACACTTTGGGAGGCCGAGGCGGGTGGATCATCTGAGTTCAGGAGTTCGAGACCAGCCTGGACAATATGGTGAAACCCTGTCTCTACCAAAAATACAAAAATTAGCTGGGTATGGTGGTGGGCACCTGTAATCCCAGCTACTCGGGAGTCTGAGGCAGGAGAATCAGTTGGACACAGAGGCAGAGGTTGCAGTGAGCCGAGATCACACCACTGCACTCCAGCCTGGGCAACAGAGCAAGACTCAAAAAAAAAAAAAAAAAAAAAAAATGCTGGGCACAGTGGCTCACGCCTGTAATCCCAGCACTTTAGGAGGCCGAGGAGGGCAGATCACGAGGTCAGGAGATCGAGACCATCCTGGCTGACACAGTGAAACCCTATCTCTACTAAAAATACAAAAAACTTAGCTGCATGTGGTGGCGGGCACCTGTAGTCCCAGCTACTCGGGAGGCTGAGGCAGGAGAATGGCGAGAATCCAGGAGGCGGAGCTTGCAGTGAGCCAAGATCGCGCCACTGCACTCCAGCCTGGACAACAGAGCGAGACTCTGTCTCAAAAAAAAAAAAGAAACTTGGACTGATTCTACAGCAGGGGTTCTCGCCAGAGCTGATTCTGTCCCATTCCCCTCCACCCAGGGGACACTGGGCAATGTCTGGGGACATCTGTCATCACCATGAATGGGGTGGGGGTGGCCTTGGCATGGAGTAGGTGGAGGCCAGGGACACTGCTCAGCACCTGCAGGGCCCAGAATGCCCCACCACAGGGAACGATCGAGCCCCATGTGTCCACAGTGCCCAGGTGAGAGACCCTAACTGGAGGCCCCTTCTTGCCTCAGAAGCACCCTTCACGCTGGCTCTCCACCCCGGGTACTCACCGGAGGGGCACTGTAGCTGGCGTGGGGGTTGTTCTGGATCTCCCACAGCCCTTCATTGAAACCTTTCCTCTTGTTGGGCTTCCCGTACTTGTCTTTACATTTGTCGTAGGGGAACAGGTCCTTGGGTCCCAGGAAGGCTCTGGAGAAGGGAAACGGGAGCCAGTCCCAGGTGAGTGAGGCCACCCCGGGAGGCACCAGAGGAGAAAACCAAGCCCCAGCAGGGGACACTTACGTTTCGTGTGTGCCAAAGAAAAAGATGGGGTACTTGTTGGGTGGGGGCTTCACGGCGCCATCCGCGATGTCATCAATCTGCAGTGAGAGGCCAGTGAGGGGGTGGCTTTACCCACCGACCCAGGAAATCACCGAGAAATCAGCCAAGTTACTTGGGGCAAATCACACTGGGAAGAGGGGAGCCTTCAACTCAGGAAGCAGCAGCCCCTTCCCGATAGGAAGCTGCATTCTTCTGTGTACCCTCCACTGCAAAGCTGTGCCCCACCCAGAGAGATCTCCCCCTACCCCAGGGACAGAGCTGGCCCCAGGGACAGAGCTGGCTCCAGGGCAGGTGCTCTACCTGAGCAAAGCCAGATCCGGCCCTCTGAAGCAACCAGGGGGTGGGGCCAAGCTCAGCGTCTATGGACTCCCAGGACCTTCCCTGGGGACCCCTCCCGCAAAGAGGGGCTCACAGGGCGGTCCCCCAGAGGCTGCAGCTGGCAGCTCCAAGGATGCAGAGGGTGGGGGGTGGGCTACAAGAAACGGCCCTGAGCATCCAGGAAGTCCCACCCTCTCCCTGCAGGCCCATGGGCTCCGGCAGCTGTCAGTCACCTCCCCACAGGAGGCTAACAGCCCCTTCACTTCCAATCAGGTGCTTGGAAACGTTTGGGGCTAGGAGAGCAGGCTGGAGAAGCGGGGACGGGGGAGAGAAAAGCGAGTGCTCTGGGAAGAAGAGAGCTGGGAAAGGGAGGGAAGTGCCTGTAAAGTTGCATTGCTCTGGTCTCCCCCAAGAAAGTCAGCGCGAGCACAGCAGGCTGGAGTGGCTTCTCCGCTCCCAGTGCATTCCTTCCCCATCCACGTCTCCAGCTTCTAGGGGGCTCCTGATCTTCCCTGCCCCACTCACCCAGCTTCCTTCTCGCTTGGGTCTCCTCGGAGCTACTTTATCAGAGTCCCTGGCCCCTGGGCTCGGCCATGGGCCGCCGGGCCCAGCATCCCTCTCCCGCCAGAAGCATCCCAAACTCAGTCCACCCGAGGACCAGCCCGGCATGCCTCACAGCCCCGCTTCTCTCCGGCCTCACCCAAGACCCGCCCACGGTCCTCCGAGGCCCACCCATCCCAGCGGCATTGCCAGCTTCGGACCTGGGCTGGTTCTGGTCCAGAGCACCGTTTGGTCTCCCCCTCCACAGCCCCTCCCTGCTGCCCCAGGCTTCCACCCCCAATGCCAAATTCCTCAGTCCTGCCCGGCCAATTCCACCAACCTCAGCCCTGGGAGACTCAGCCCTAAGACCTGGGGATGACAATAGCCTGGGGTCCCTGCTTCCCGCTGGCCTGTCCCTCTCACGGCCTGGAACTCACCCCCCTCCACACCTGGGACTCCAAGGTGTGGAACATCCTTCAGGCCAGGACACCTGGGACTATCCAGGTCCTCGGGACCCCAGCTTCCACCAAAGGGGCATCCAAGGTCCCCTCGGCCAGCCCCCTTCCCTCAGATGCGCTCCCACTCCCTGGGCCCGGGCCTGTCTCCGTTTCAAGCATTGGGGTTGGACCACCCCACCCTCAAGTCCCTCCAAAACCAGCTTCTACATCCTCCTTCCCACAGGGGACCAATCCCCAGGGTCCCCCAACAGTCCCGATGCCGACTTCATTCTAAGGTCCAGTTCCCCGAGTCCCAGTGACCCCGTGAACAGAGCCCCCAGCCCCATTCCCCCACCCCCAGCCCCCCACTCAGAGGCCCCAGCTTCCCTTAGCCTTGACCCTCAACCTTCCCCCGTGACTGCCTCCTCCAACCCTGGACCCTGGCACATGGCCCTCGGCCCCCCAGCCCCTCAAAACTGGACTTCTCCAGGACCCACAAGGGAATAATTCAGTCCCCATCATATCTGACCCCAAATCTCAAGTTCTGCAGCTCTGCTCAAACTTGAACCTT
This sequence comes from Pongo pygmaeus, assembly GCF_028885625.2. NCBI lineage: Eukaryota > Metazoa > Chordata > Mammalia > Primates > Hominidae > Pongo > Pongo pygmaeus. The sequence goes on along the minus strand of NC_072393.2, from coordinate 4,372,473 downwards.
GAGCCCTCAGGCCTGGGATCCCCAGGCCCTCAGGCGAGGGTCCTTCAGGTCCCAGACCCTCCCAGACATCCTGCGCACGGCTCCCTGAGGCACCCTGGACACCCCCAGACACACAAGGCTTGGCTCCCTCTGGGCCAGGGCACCCCCAGATCCCCAGGGTGCAGCTCCCTCAGGCACAGAAGCCCCAGACCCCCAGGACGAGTTTCTCAGGCCCTAGACAACCGTAGACCCCCAGGGCGCAGCTTCCTCAGGCCCAGGACCCCCAGACCATTGGCGCCGCAGCTCCTTCAGGCCCTGGACACCCCCAAACCTCCGAGACGCGGCTCCCTCGGGCCCAGGACACCCCCCAGGCCCCCACGGCGCAGCTCCCTCAGGTCCAGGACCCCCATTCCCCCAGGGTGAGAATTTATCAGGCCCCAGACCCCCAGGGCACCGCTTCCTCGGACCCGGGACCCCCATACCGTCGGCGCGCGGCTCCTTCAGGCCCCAAACACCCCCAAACCCCCAAGGTGCGACTCCCTCGGGCCCAGGACACCCCCAGACTCCCAGGGAGCGACTCTCTGAGCCCCAAGACCCCCATACCCCAAGGGAGAGAGTCTCTCAGGCCCCAGACACCCTCAGAACCCCTAGGTGCGGCCCCCTGAGGCCCAGGGCCCCCAGACCCCGGGGCGCAGCTCCTGCAGGGCTTGGACACCTCCAGAACCCCAGGACGCAGCTCCCTGAGGCCCAGGAACCCCAGACCCCGGGAGGGGCTCCTGCAGGCCCAGGCCGCGGGTCCTGCAGGATCCGAACACCCCTAGACCACAAGAACGCGGCTCCCTGCAGCCCAGGACCCCCAGGCCCCGAGGGCGGGGCTCCCTGAGGCCCAGGATCCCTAGACCCCGGGGCGCGGCTCCTGCAGGCCTCGGACACCCCCAGACCCCCGGGGCGCAGCTCCTTCAGGCCCAGGACACCCCCTGCCCTCCAGTGCGCGCCTGCCTCCGGCCCGGGGCCCCCCGCTGCCCCACCCCCCCCCACCGGCCCCATCTCCCGCGCGGCCTCACCCGGGCCGGCCAGTGAGGGTAGCCCTTCATCTTAGCGAACACCAAGTCCCCGGGCTTGAAGGCGTGTGGCATGCTGACGGCGGGAGGCCCAGACCGCGGAAAGCGGCTGCAGCGGCGGTAGCGGCTGCGGCGGCGGCGGCGGCAGCAGCGGCGGCAGCGGGAGGCGAAGCCGGGGGCGGGAGCGGGACGCCGAGTGGGCGGGGGCGGCTGTCTGGGCACCCTGCCGACGCGCGCTTATTGGGCGTTGCGCCAACGGAAGTTCAGCCCTCCGGCCATCACGGGCCGGCAAAGCCGTCGTTCAGGACCACGTGCAGGGGACAGAGAAGCCAGGCAACCAATAAGAACAGAGGTTGGAGCACAGCGGTTAACGGGATTGGATAACGGACAGACCCAAGGGGCGTAACCCAGAGACTCTAATGGGAGGTTATGGGAGGTGAAAGGGAAAGGTGGGAGGAGACGAACAGAGGCGCTAAGAGAGTGAAGGGGTGGAGCTTAAGGGAAAGAGGCGGGACATAGACCTCCACAAGAGAAGGGGATATAAGGAGGGCAGAACATAGGATACCGCAGAAAAGAAGGCCAATCAGTCAACGCAAGGGGCGGGTCATTGACAGCCCCTCCCGCTCAGGAGGAGGGGCTTAAAGTAGAGATGCAAGCCATTGGATACCACAAGAGAAGCGCCTCAAGGTAGAGAGCAGGCATTGGCCATCACAAGAGGCGGGGCTTCAGCGGGAATGTCGGCCATTGGCTATCCAAAGAAGAGCGATACAACATAAAACAGGGACGGGCGATTGCCAGCTCGAGGAGGCGGGGCTTAGAGGAAGGGGCAGGCTCTGGGAGAGCTCTTAGTATAAACAGCCACAAAATGCACAAAATAGTTATTTCTTCACTTAGTTAAAAACTTAACTGAGTACCTACTATATGCCAGGGCCCCAAAACGCCACCCAGACATATTCATTCATTCAAGAAAAATGTACTGAATACCATGGGGCCGAGTCACTTGATAGTCCTGGGCTTCACTCTCTGCACTTGGAAAATGGGGCCCATAATGGTACCGATCTTACAAGATCTTATAGGATTGTGAGGACCCTGCTCTAGACTGAGCCCGGCAACAGGAAATACAGGAAGTATTAGAAGCTATAACTCGGCCGGACGCGGTGGCTCACGCGTGTAACCCCAGCACTTTGAGAGGACGAAGCGGGCGGATCACGAGGTCAGGAGTTTGAGACCAGCCTGGCCAACATGGTGAAACCCCATCTCTACTAAAAATACAAAAATTAGCCGGGCGTGGTGGCGCGCACCTATACCAGCTACTCAGGAGGCCGAGGCAGGAGAATCACTTGAACCCAGGAGGTGGGGGTTCCAGTAAGCCGAGATCGCGCCACTGCACTCCAGCCTGGGCGACAGAGCGGAAAAAAAAAAAGAAGCTATAACTTTACCTTCCAGGAATCAAGTATAACAGGGCCAAGAAATGTTAACTTTTAAAATTTGTTGATGTTGTGGTGCTTTGTTTTGTTTTGTTTTTTGTAATTAGGATCCATGGTAAGAACTAAAAAGAACCAGGGTGCTTGAGGAAAAAAAGCTGAATAATGGAGACGACTTCTTCTCTCCTGGGGAGATCACAGAGGGTTACTGGATGAAGTGAGTTTAACCAGACACTGGGAGAATGAATAGAAGTTGGACACGATAGTGAGGCGAGCCCTGGGAGGGCATGAAGAGCAGAGGGAAGAGCAAAAACAAGCGTCTGATCCTCACTTAAGGTCAGGAGTACGAGACCAGCCTGGCCAACATGGTGAAATCCCATCTCTAGAAAAAATACAAAAATTAGCTGGGCGTGGTGGTGGGCGCCTATACTCCTAGCTACTTGGGAGGCTGAGGCAGGATAATCACTTGAACCTGGGAGGCGGAGGTTGCAGTGAGCCGAGATCACACCATTACACTACAACCTGGGTGACAGAGCCAGACTCTGTTGCAAAAAACAAACGAGACCGGGCGCGGTGGCCCATGCCTGTAATCCCAACACTTTGAGAGGCTGAGGCGGGTGGATCACTTGAGGTGAGGAGTTCGAGACCACCCTGGCCAACATGGTGAAACCCCATCTCTACTAAAAATGCAAAAAATTAGCCAGGCGTGGTGGCAGGCGCCTGTAATTCCAGCTACTCGGGAGGCTGAGGCACGAGAATTGCTTGAACCAGGGAAGCGGAGGTTGCAGTGAGCCAAGATCATGCCACTGCACTCCAGCCTGGGTGACAGAGTGAGACTTTGATTCAAAAAAAAAAAAAAGAAAAGAAATGAAAAGAAAAAGCAAACAAGCAAAAACAAGAACAACAATAGCAACAACAAAAAACCTGTCTGATCCTGGGATGACTGTGTGTGAGTAGAGGGAAACAGATAAAGTTGGAGGGCTGAAGGGGTCCATAGAGGACCTATCACAATACATTACAAACATAAATGAGAAGTTTGGGTTTTATTTTAACTTCTTGGGAAACTATTGGGGGGATCTGATCAGAGGATACAAAGAGAGTACTTTAGTCTCAAAAAACATCCCTATGCATGTGAAATATGGATCAACAAAGACCATTTCTTTAAAACTTAAACGTAAGGCCTGGTGTGGCATCTCACACCAGTAATCCCAGCACGACTGAGGTGGAAAATTCGCTTGAGCCCAGGAGTTCGAGACCAGCCTGAGCAACATGGTTAAACCCCATCTCTACAAAAAATATAAAAATTAGCTGGGCATGATCCGCACACTTCTACTCTGAGCTACTTGGGAGGCTGAGGCATGAGGATAGATTGAGCCCAGGGGGGCAATGGTTGCAGTGAGCTGAGATGGCACCACTGCACTCCATCCTGGGCAACAGAGCTAGACCCTGTTTCAAAAAAATACAACAGGCTGGGCGCGCTGGCTCACGCCTGTAATCCCAGCACTTTGGGAGGCTGAGGTGGGCAGATCACGAAGTCAGGAGTTTGAGACCAGGGCGGCCAACATAGTGAAACCCCATCTCTACTAAAAAACAAAAATTAGCTGGGCATGATGGCGTGTGCCTGTAGTCCCAGCTACTCAGGAGACTGAGGCAGGGAGAATCACTTGAACCCGGAGGGGGTGGTTGCAGTGAGCCGAGATTGCGCCACTGCCCTGCAGCTTGGGCAACAGAGTTAGACTTCGTCTCAAAAGAATAAATAAATAAAATAAAAATTAAACATAGGCCAGGTGCCGCGGCTTATACGTGTAATCCCAGCACTTTGGGAGGCTGAGGCAGGCAGATCCCTTGAGGTCAAGAGTTTGAGACGGACCGGGCGCGGTGGCTCACGCCTGTAATCCCAGTACTTTGGGAGGCCGAGGCAGGCGGATCACGAGGTCAGGAGATCAAGACCATCCTGGCGAACACAGTGAAACCCCGTCTCTAGTAAAAATACAAAAAAAATTAGCCGGGCGTGGTGGCGGGCTGTAGTCCCATCTACTCGGAAGGCTGAGGAAGGAGAATGGCCTGAACCTGGGAGGCGGAGCTTGCAGTGAGCCAAGATCGCGCCACTGCACTCTAGCCTGGGAACAGAGCAAGACTCTGTCTCAAAAAAAAAAAAAAAAAAAAGAGTGGCAGGGTGCGGTGGCTCGCGCCTGTAATCCCAGAACTTTGGGAGGCCGAGGCGGGTGGATCACGATGTCAGGAGATCGAGACCATCCTGGCTAACACAGTGAAGCCCCATGTCTACTAAAAATACAAAAAATTAGCTGGGCTTGGTGGCGGGCACCTGTAGTCCCAGCTACTCAGGAGGCTGAGGCAGGAGAATGGTGTGAACCCGGGAGGCAGAGCTTGCAGTGAGCCGAGATTGCGCCATTGCACTCCAGCCTGGGCGACAGAGCAAGACTCTGTCTCAAAAAAAAAAAAAAAGAGTTTGAGACCAGCCTAGCCAACATGGTGAAACTTTGTCTCTACTAAAATTACCAAAAAATTTGCCAGGTTTGATGGCGCATGCCTGCAATCCCAACTACTGGGGAAGCTGAGGCAGGAGGATTGCTTGAACCCGAGAGGGAGAGGTTGCAGTAAGCCGAGATTGTGCTAATGCACTCCAGTCTGGGCAATAGAGCAAGACTCTGTCTCAAAACAAGAACAAAAAGAAAATACATAGACTTACCATATGACCCAGCAATTCCATTCCTAGCTGCTAGGGACTGAATTTTGTACCATCCTCCCAAATGCGTATGTGGAAGCACAGACCTCCCATGGAACCATATTGGAGATATGGCCTTTAAGAAGGCTGACCAGGCGCAGTCACTGATGCCTGTAATCCCAGCATTTTTGGAGGCCAAGGCAGGCAGATCACCTGAGGTTAGGAGCTTGAAGCTAGCCTGGCCAACATGGTAAAATCCTGTCTCTACTAAAAATACAAAAAATTAGCCTGGAGTGATGGTGCATGCCACCATTTTGGGCAGGCTGGTCTCGAACTCCTGACCTCAGGTGATCCGCCTGCCTCAGCCTCCCAAAGTGAGCCACAAGCGTGATCCACCAGTGTGAGCCACCAAGCCTGGCCTGAGGTGTCTTTTTAGGATGATGCAAGCTTTCTAAATTTAGATTGTGATGATGGTTGTACAATTCTGTAAATACGTGATAAACTTCACCGAATTATATACTGAAAGAGGTGAAATTGATGGTATGTAAGTTATATATCAATAAAGCTGGGTGACCATGGTAGCTGACACCTGTAATCCTAGCACTTGAGGCGGGAGGATTGCTTGAGGCCAGGAGTTTGAGACCACCTTGGCCAACATAGCAAGACTGTCCGTATTAAAAATAAATCACGCCTGTAATCTCAGCACTTTGGAAGGCTGAGGCAGGTGGATCACGAGGTCAGGAGTTCAAAACCAGCCTGGCCAAGATGGTGAAACCCCGTCTCTACTAAAAATACCAAAATTAGCCAGGCGTGGTGGCAGGTGCCTATAATCCCAGCTACTCAGGAGGCTGAGGCAGGAAAATTGCTTGAACCCAGGAGGTGCAGGTTGCAGTGAGCCGAGATGGTGCCACTGCACTCCAGTCTGGGCAACAGAGAGACTCTGTCTCAAAAAAAATATATATATACATATATATTTTATATATATGTATATATATAAACAGACGGGACATGGTGGCTCACACCTGTAATCCCAATACTTTGGGAGGCCAAGGCCAGCAGATCACGAGGTCAGGAGTTCAAGACCAGCCTGACCAACATGGTGAAACCCCATCTCTACTAAAAATACAAAAAAATTAGCTGGGCATGGTGGCGCACGCCTGTAATCCCAGCTACTCGGGAGGCTGAGGCAGGAGAATCACTTGAACCTGGGAGGCGGAAGTTGCAGTGAGCTGAGATCATGCCACTGCACTCCAGCCTGGGCAACAGAGACTCCATCTCAAAAAATAAATAAAGCCTTTTTTTTTTTTTTGAGACGGAGTCTCGCTCTGTCGCCCAGGCTGGAGTGCAGTGGCGCCATCTCTGCTCACTGCAAGCTCCGCCTCCCATGTTCACGCTATTCTCCTGCCTCAGCCTCCCCAGCAGCTGGGACTACAGGCGTCCGCCACCACGCCTGGCTAATTTTTTTGTATTTTTTAGTAGAGATGGGGTTTCACCATGTTAGCCAGAATGGTCTCAATCTCCTGACCTTCTGATCCGCCCGCCTCAGCCTCCCAAAGTGCTGGGATTACAGTTGTGAGCCACCGCGCCCGGCCAAAGCCATTTTTTTTTTAAAAAGATCCTTTAGCCTGCTACATTGACAAGGGCTATAGTTAGAATTTCCAGTTAAAATTCAGGGTGTCAAGTTACATCTGAAGAGCATATACACATCACATGATTTTGTTTGTTTTAGAGACAGCATCTCACTATGTTGCCCAAGGTGATCTAGAACATCTGAGTTCAAGAGATCCTCACATTTCAGTCTCCCAAAGTACTGGGATTATAGGCATGAGCCACAACATCTGGCTGAATGATTTCTTAGTATAAATATCTCCCATGCATTTTTATTTATTTATTATTTTATTTATTTATTTATTTATTTATTTATGTTATTTATTTTTTTTGAGACAGAGTCTCGTACTGTCGCCCAGGCTGGAGTGCAGTGGTGCAATCTCGGCTCAGTGCAAGCTCCGCCTCCCAGGTTCACACCATTCTCCTGCCTCAGCCTCCCAAGTAGCTGGGACTACAGGCACCCGCCACCACGCCTGGCTAATTTTTTTTTTTTTTTTTTTTGTATTTTTAGTAGAGCTGGGGTTTCACCGTGTTCGCCAGGATGGTCTCGAACTCCTGACCTCGTGATCTGCCCACCTCGGCCTTCCAAAGTGCTGGGATTACAGGCGTGAGCCACCACACCCGGCTTATTTATTTTTTTGAGACAGAGTCTTGCTCTGTTACCAGGCTGGAGTGCAGTGGCGCGATTTTGGCTCATTGCAACCTCCACTCCTGGGTTCAAGCGATTCCCCTGCTTCAGCCTCCCGAGTAGCTGGGACTACAGTGTGTGCCACCAAGCACACCTAATTTTTTGTGTTTTAGTAGAGATGGGGTTTCACCATGTTGGCCTCTCAGGATGGTCTCGATCTCCTGTCCTCGTGATCCACCTGCCTCGGCCTCCCAAAGTGCTGGATTACAGGCATGAGCCACCACACCCGGCCAGCAATTTTTTTTTTTTTTTTTGAGGTAGGATCTTGCTCTCTTGACCAGGCTGGAGTGCAGTGACATGATCTCGGCTCACTACAGCCTTTACCCTTCAGGCTCAAGTGATCCTCCTGCCTCAGCCTCCTGAGTAGCTCGGACTACAGATATGTGCCAGCATACCTGGTTAATTTTTAATTTCTTATAAAGCTGGGATCCCACTTTGTTACCCAGACTGGTTTCAAACTCCTGAGCTCAAGCAGCCCTCCTGCCTCGACCTCCCAAAGTACTGGGATTACAGGTATGAACCACCTTGCCCGGCCCCATGCAATTTTTTTTTTTTTTTTTTTTTTTGAGAAACATAGTCTCACTATGTCACCCAGACTGGAGTGCAGTGGTGTAATCTTGGCTCACTACAGACTTGACCTCCTGAGCTCAAGGAATCTTCCTGCCTCAGTCCCCCAAGTAGCTGGGACTAAACGTGTGTGCCACCATGGCAGGCTAATTTTTTTTTTTTTTTTTTTTTAGAGAGATGGGATTTCACCATGTTGCCAAGGCTGGTGCAATATCTTTTTTTTTTTGAGACGGAGTCTCTGTCACCCAGGCTGGAGTGCTGTGGCACAATCTCAGCTCACTGCAATCTCAACCTTCTGGGTTCAAGGGATTCTCCTGCCTCAGCCTCCCGAGTGGCTGGGATTACAGGTGTGTGCCACCACACCTGGCTAAGTTTTGTATTTTTAGTAGAGACGGGGTTTCATCATCTTGGCCAGCGTGGTCTCGAATTGCTGACCTCAAGTGATCCACCAGCCTCGGCTTCCCAAATTGCTGGGATTACAGGCATGAACCACTGCGCCCGGCCTACAGTATTGTTTAAAAACTATTTGTTACACAGGCTGCAACGTAGACAAACCTTAAGACGATATCCTCAATGAAATCAGCCAGACGTAAAAAGACAAGTACTGTCTTCTACGTGTCCACTCATAAGAGGTCCCTAGGGTTGTCAAATTCATAGAGACGAAAAGTAGACTAGAGGTTACCAGGGGTTGTGGGTAGTTATTACTTAAGTAGGGAGAATTTACGTTTCACTAAGTGAAATGTAATGATTGCTGTAATGGTTGCACAACAATGCGAATGTATTTGAGGCCACCGAACTGTACACTTAAAAGTGGTTAATGGCCGGGCATGGTGGCTCATGCCTGTAATCCCAGCGCTTTGGGAGGCCGAGGCAGGCAGATCACGAGGTCGGGAGATCGAGACCATCCTGGCTAACACAGTGAAACCCCATCTCTACTAAAAATACAAAAAAAATTAGCTGGACGGGGTGGCGGGCGCCTGTAGTCCCAGCTACCCGGGAGGCTGAGGCAGGAGAATGGTGTGAACCCGGGAGTTGGAGTGTGCAGTGAGCCAAGATTGCACCACTGCACTCCAGCCTGGGCGACAGAGCAAGACTCTTTCTAAAAAAAAAAAAAAAAATTGCAGGGCCCGGTGGCTCACACCTGCAATCCCAGCACTTTGGGAGGCTGAGGCAGGTGGATCAGGAGGTCAGGAGTTCTAGACCAGCCTGGCCAAGATGGTAAAACCCTGTCTCTGCTAAAAATACAAATATTAGCTGGGCATGGTGGCACGTGCCTGTAATCCTAGCTACTCGGGAGGCTGAGGGAAGAGAATCACTTGAACCCAGGAGGCGGAGGTTGCAATGGTTAAGCTAGGTGCAGTGACTCATGCCTGTAGTCCCGGCTACTTGGGAGGCTGAGGTGGGAGGATGACTTGAGCCTGGGAGTTCTGGGCTGCAGTGATCCATGATTGTACCTGTGAATGGCCACTGTAGTGGTGCTCCAGCATGGGCAACATAGGAAGACCACATCTGTATAAAACATTTTTTGGCCAGGCACGGTGGCTCACACCTGTAATCCCAGCACTTTGGGAGACCAAGGTGGGTGGATCACAAGGTCAGGAGTTCAAGACCAGCCTGGCCAACATGGTGAGACTCTGTCTCTAGTAAAAATACAAAAATTAGCCGGGCGTGGTGGCGTGTGCCTGTGATCCCAGCTACTCAGGAGGCTGAGGCAGGGGAATCGCTTGAACCCAGGAAGCAGAGGTTGCAATGAGCTGAGATCACACCATTGCACTCCAGCCTGGGCAACAAGAGCAAAAACTCCGTCTCAAAAATAATAATAAGAAGAAGAATTTAACGTTCCAACAGCTTTACAATCAAAGGCTGGGCGAGGTGGCTCACACCACTAATCCTGGTGATTTGGGAGGTTGAGGGGGATCACTTGAGACCAGGAGATCTATACCAGCCTGGGCAACCTAGCGAGACCCCATCAGTATAATACAAATTTCATTTTTAAAATTAAAACAGTTATTTGTTATTTGTTTACTTTGAGTTTATCTTTTTTTTTTTTTTTTTTTTTTTTTGAGACAGAGTCTCACTCAGTCGCCCAGGCTGGAGTGCAGTGGCAGGATCTCGGCTCACTGCAAGCTCTGCCTCCCACGTTCACGCCATTCTCCTGCCTCAGCCTCCTGAGTAGCTGGGACTACAGGCGCCCGCCACCACACCCGGCTAATTTTTTGTATTTTTAGTAGAGATGGGGTTTCACCGTGTTAGCCAGGATGGTCTCAATCTCCTGACCTCGTGATCCGCCCACCTTGGCCTCCCAAAGTGCTGGGATTACAGGCGTGAGCCACCATGCCCGGCCGAATTTATCTTTTAATGGTTTTTTTGGTGTGTGTTTGTTTTTTGTTTTTCGTTTTGAGACGGAGTCTCGTTCTGTCGCCCAAGCTGGAGTGGAGTGGTGCGATCTACACTCACTGCAAGCACCACCTCCCGGGTTCACGCCATTCTCCTGCCTCAGCCTCCGGAGTAGCTGGGACTACAGGCGCCCACCACCACGCCTGGCTAATTTTTTGTATTTTTAGTAGAGACGGGGTTTCACCATGTTAGCCATGATGGTCTGGATCTCCTCCTGCCTCAGCCTCCCAAGTAGGTGAAGCTTGCAGGTGCGTGCCATCATGCCTCACTAATTTTTGGTTTGTTTGTTTGTTCCTTGAGACAGTCTCACAAACCAGAGTGCAGTGGCGTGATCTTGGCTCACTGCAACCTCTGCCTCCCAGGATCAAGCAATTCTCATGCCTCAGCCTCCCAAGTAGTTTGGATTAAAGGGACGCACAACCAGCACTGATTTTTTTTTTTTTTTTTTTTTTTGGAAGAGACAAGGCTTAGCCATGTTGCCCAGGGTGTTATTTTTATTTTATTTATTATTATTCTATTTTTTGAGATAGAGTCTTGCTCTGTTGCCCAGGCCGGAGTGCAGTGGTGCGATCTTGGCTCACTGCGACCTCTGCCTCCCGGGTTCAAGCGATTCTCTGCCTCAGCCTCCTGAGTAGCTGGGATTACAGGTGCTGCCACCACCCCCAGCTAATTTTTGTATTTTATTTTTAGTAGAGACAAGGTTTCATCATGTTGGCCAGGCTGGTCTTGAACTCCTGACCTTGTGATCCACCCGCCTCAGACTCCCAAAGTACTGGGATTACAGGTGTGAGCCATTGTGCCTGGCCCGTTATTTTTATTTTTTAGTAGAAACAAAGTCTCACTATGTTACCCATCCTGGTCTTGAACATCAGGGCTCAAGCAATCCTCCTCCCTTGGCCCAACCTATGTTCTGGGATTACAGACGTGAGCCGCTGCGCAAAACTGAACAAGTTTTAAAAAATTACCTGGAGGCCAGGTGTAGTGGCTCACACCCGTAATCCCGGCACTTTGGGAGGCTGAAACAGGCGGATCACCTGAGGTCAGGAGTTCAAGACCAGCCTGACCAACATGGAGAAACCCCGTGTCTACTAAAAATACAAAAAAGTAGCCAGGCATGGTGGCGGGTGCCTGTAATCTCAGCTACTCGGGAGGCTGAGGCAGGAGAATCCGGGAGATGGAGGTTGTGGTGAGCCGAGATCGCACCATCGCACTCCAGCCTGAGCAACAAGAGCGAAATTCCGTCTCAAAAAAAAAAAAAAAAATTAGCTGGGTGTGGTGGCACATGCCTGCAGTCCCAGCTTCTTGGGAAGCTGAGTGGGGAGGACTGCTTGAGTCCAGAAGTTCTAGGCTGCAGTGAGCCATGATTGTGCCACTGCACTCCAGCATGGGGAGGAGAGTAAGACCCTGTCAAAAAAAAAAAAAAAAAGAAAGCTGGGCACGGTGGCTCATGCCTGTAATCCCAGCACTTTGGGAGGCCGAGGCGGGCGGATCACAGGGTCAGGAGATCAAGACCATCTTGGCTAACACGGTGAAACCCTGTCTCTACTAAAAATACAAAAAATTAGCCGGGTGTGGTGGCGGGCGCCTGTAGTCCCAGCTAGTCGGGAGGCTGAGGCAGGAGAATGGCATGAACCCAGGAGGTGGAGCTTGCAGTGAGCCAAGATTGCACCACTGCACTCCAGCCTGGGCGACAGAGCGAGACTCCGTCTCAAAAAAAAAAAAAAAAGAAAAGAAAAGAAAAATAAATGTTGTCCTCCCAAAGTGCTGGAATTACTGGTGTGAGCCACTGACCACTCCTGGCAGAAATGTTAAATTATTTAATCTCATAACCTCATCTGACATGAGGAAGATAGTCCAGGAGAGCGTCATGGTGGAAGAGGATTGAGTTAGGCAAAGGAAGAGAAGTCCCTTCTAGTAAAGGAGAATGCCTAGGCAAAGGCCCAGCGGTGAGCTGGAAATACTTCCAGGTAACTGAGGCAGAGGTGGAAAGGTGGGCGATAACAAGAAACGGGGTTTCTGAAACCCTCAGAATACTTAGAACCTGAAATAGAAATTTATTAGGGCCTATTAATGTTAGGACCTCCTTAGACCAGGCTGAGGAACCCCATAGGATTTTATTCCTGGAGAAGTGGGATGGGTCTCTGCCACTTTCTAGCTGTGTGACTTTGGCCCAGTGTTGTACCTTTATTTGATTTATAGGGTATACAATTCCTTATTCACAACAATGAGCTGTAATTTTCTTTTCTTTTCTTTTTGAGACGGAGTCTTGCTCTGTTGCCAAGCTGGATTGCAGTGGCGCAGTCTGGGCTCACTGCAACCTCTGCTTCCCAAGTTCAAGTGATTCTCCTGCCTTAGCCTCCTGACTAGCTGGGATTACAGGCATGAGCCACTGTGCCCGGCATACTGAGAACTTTCTAATCACATGATCACCCCTACAATCTATAGGGAGTGTTATTCTTATCCCCATTTCATAGATAGGGGACTGGAGATCAGAAAGATTGAAGTTTGGGTTACACCGTATTCTTCTTTTATTTATTTATTTTTTTACTTTATTTATTTATTTTTGAGACAGAGTCTTGCTCTGTCACCCAGGCTGGAGTGCAGTGGTGCAGTCTCAGCTCACTGCAACCTCTGTTTCCTGCGTTCAAGTGATTCTGCTGCCTCAGCCTCTCAAGTAGCTGGGATTATTGTCACACACCACCACACCCGGCTGATTTTTGTATTTTTAATAGAGATGGGGTTTTGCTATGTTGGCCGAGTCGGTCTTGAACTTCTGACCTCAAGTGATCCACCCGCCTTGGCCTCCCATAGTGCTGGGATTACAGGTGTGAGCCACCGCACTCAGCCCAATTTTTTTCCTTTTTTTTTTTTTTTTTTTTTGAGACGGAGTCTCGCTCTGTTGCCCTGACTGGAGCACAGTGGCACGATCTCGGTTCACTGCAAGCTCTGCCTCCTGGGTTCACGCCATTCTCCTGCCTCAGCCTCCCAAGTAGCTGGGACTACAGGCGCCCACCACCAAGCCCGGCTAATTTTGTGTGTGTGTGTGTGTTTTCAGTAGAGACAGGGTTTCACCGTATTAGCCAGGATGGTCTCAATCTCCTGACCTCGTGATCCACCCTCCTCGGCCTTCCAAAGGGCTGGGATTACAGGCGTGAGTCACCACGCCCGGCCTTTTTTTCTTTTTTAAATAAGACAGAGTCTGGCTCTGTTGCCCAGGCTGGAGTGCAGTGGCGTGATCCTAGCTCACTGCAGCCTCAAACTCCTGGGCTAAAGCAATCCTCCCACATTGGCCTCCCAAAATGTTGGGACTGCAGACCTGAGCCACCCGTCCAACCCATGATATTTCAATTTCAGTCTTGGGGTGGGCTGTTTCCTCACCTGGAGGCTTCTCCTCCATCAGTCTCTGTGTATCTCATTCCAACTCCTTTTTTTTTTTTTTTTTTTGAGGCAGAGTCTCCCTCTGTTGCCCAGGCTGAAGTGCAATGGTGAGATCTTGGCTCACTGCAACCTCCACCTCCCGGGTTCATGCCATTCTCCTGCCTCAGCCTCCTGAGTAGCTGGGACTACAGGTGCCCATAGAGACAGGCTTTCACCATGTTGGCCAGGCTGGTCTCAATCTCCTGATCGCAAGTGATCCGCCGGCCTCGGCCTCCCAAAGTGCTGGGATTATAGGCGTGAGCCACCATGTCTGACCCCCAACTCTCATTTTTTGTGGCTTGTTTTAACTGTCACTTTGTGTATCTATCTTCTTTGCGGATTGCACAGACCAAAGTACGCCACTATTAACTGGTGTCCACCAAAGTGGATCCCCAATCTCCAGGTCCCAATTGGGTGCATCCTCTTTTTTTTTTTTTTTTGAGACGGAGTCTCGCTCCATCGCCCAGGCTGGAGTGCAGTGGTCAGATCTCGGCTCACTGCAAGCTCTGCCTCCCGAGTTCACGCCATTCTCCTGCCTCAGCCTCCCGAGTAGCTGGGACTACAGGCGCCCGCCACCACGCCTGGCTAATTTTTTGTATTTTTAGTAGAGACGGGGTATCACGTGTTAGCCAGGATGGTCTCGATCTCCTGACCTCGTGATCCGCCCGCTTCGGCCTCCCGAAGTGCTGGGATTACAGGCATGAGCCACCGCGCCCGGCCCAGGTGCATCCTCTTAAACAGCTCCTACCTAGGGTACGTGGTGGTGGTGGTGGGGGGGGCTTCAGGGATCAAAACAGGCTAGATCGTGTGGGCCTCCAATACCCCACATTGAATTGGGATTTTATCACGTAAGCTCTGGGGAGACAGAGAAGGTTGGATTTTTGTTTGTTTTGCTTGAGACAGGGTCTCTCTCTGTCGCCCAGGCTGGAATGCAGTGTCTTGATCACAGCTCACTGCAGCCTCGACCTCCTGGGTTCACACGATCCTCCCGCCTCCGCCTCCCAAGTGGCTGAGAGGCGCGCGCCACCACCCTCGGCTAATTTATTTTATTTTATTTTATTTTTTTATAGAGACGAGGTTTTGCCATGTTGCCAGGCTGGTCTCCAGCTTCTGGGATCAAGCAATCCTTCCGCGTGAGCCTCCGAAAGTGATGTGATTGCAGGCGTGAGCCACCGCGCCTAGTTTAGGTTGAGCAGCGAAAGGGATAGGGCCCAGTGCTTTCTCTGCGAGGTTCAGTTGGTCTGTCCCTGTCCTATCACCGTTTGTCACCGTTTGGGGAGCGCCACGGAATGCACTGTCTCCAATCCAGAGGCGCACTCGTCGCCTTGGCAACGGAGTCCGGAAGAACCACAGAGACGCGGCTCCAGCGTACAGAGCGGCCGCCCTTGGCCAGCGAGACACCGAGTGCTAGAGAGGCACTGCCAGCCGATTGTCACGTGGCCGGCCTGGGGAAGGCGGGACTTCCGGCGGCGCGGTATTTTTTTTCCGGTGGCTGGTCTCGGGCGGCCCCCTCCCTGACTGGGCCCCGTGCCCCCCGCCCCCGCGGCCCCCCGCCGCCGGGCCAGCCGCCACCATGAAGAAATTCTTTCAGGAGTTCAAGGCCGACATCAAGTTCAAGAGCGCGGGACCCGGTCAGAAGCTCAAAGAGTCCGTGGGGTGCGTGAGGAACGCAGGGGCTTGAGGCCCTGCGGGGCGGGGACGGCCGGGGAGACAGGTCTGGGCCTTGGGCGGCTCGGGAGATCGGAGAGGATGAGGGGCTGGGAGCGGCAGCCGAGGGTCAGGGGAGGGGGCGAGGCCCCGGGGGCGGGGAAAGTCGGGCCGAGGGTGGGCGTCAGGGGGATGGGAGAGCGATCTGGGGGCGGGGCAGGAGGGGGCGGGCATGACCCGGGGGCGGGGCGGGAGAGGCGAGGGGAGGGGAACTAGCGCAGGGGGCGGGGTGGGAGGGGAGGTCTCGGGGGCGGGGCGGGAGGTCTCGGGGGCGGGGCCGCAGGAGGGTCCGAGGCAGTGGCGGGGGATTAGGGCGAGGGGGGCTGCAGGCAGTTGGGCGTCAGTGGAGCGACCTTGGGGGGAAAACGGGATGATGAGTCCTGAGCCGGGTGGTGAGGGAGAGGTCTGGGGACCCGGCTGGTCCCGAAGAGGCCGGGATGATTTGGGGGAATCTAGGTGACCATGGATGGGAGCTGGGCTTGGAGGAGGACGCACAGCTGTGGCTTGGGGTGGGGGAGAGTTGTTTTCAGGCATCCATGGGAGGAGGGGTTCTGAATTTGGTATCTGAAGCACGTGGGAGGCTGATGGGAGACTAGAAAGAGTCTGGAAGGCCAGGGAGGCCGGGGTGGGCAGCGTCGTCAGTGACCTGGGATGTCCTGGCGAATTGAGAGGAGGGGCTGAGGAAGGTGTGTGAGGAGAGTGGAGGTGAGGGATTCTGACACATGGACTCTGACCCGGGAGGGGCCTGAGAGGAGAAGACGGGCGAGACCGACGCGTCTTAGCAGGTTGGGAGAAAGGGCTTCTCTGCCACGTCACTGTGCCAAGTGGATTATGGAAGTGGGAGAGGAGGGGAAAGGAGATAGGTGCCGGGCAGGCTTCCGGATTGTCTAGGGAGGACTTGGAGAGAAGGGCCTGAGCAGGGCTGAGCCAGCTGGCAGGGCAGGTGGAGGGCCGGGGAAGAAGTGGAGCTAGGGAAGGTGCAAGGCTGAGGGCTGTTGGGTTGAGAAAATGGAAACTGGAGAGCTGGGGCCGCTGCAGGGAGCTGGCTGGCCAGGGGGTGGTGGGGACTGATGGAGAGGGACCGAGGAAGGAAGTCAGTCAGGCAGCCGGGGCACGGATGTGTAAGCAATAATGGAAGGGATTGTGAAGGAGTGGGGCCTGGGAGGTGGTGGGAGGAGAGGCAGGGAGGTGGCAGGAATTGGGGGTCAGGAATCACGGGGCAGTGGGGTGGTGATGGAGGTAGGGGCATAGTGAGGACGTCAGGGTTCCTGGGGGAGAGCAGGAGAGCAAAGGCTGAGGGAGGGAGAGGGGTCAGGGTGAGAAGTGGGCACATCGGGGGAGCCCTTCATTGATTCAACCAATAGTGGGTAGGGGGTGCTGGGGCCACTGGGACTGGGCACGATAGGAAGGATGCAGGGTATCGGGGTGATGGCTGGGTCAGCCCAGAGCCTGGGCGGAGAGGGGAAGGTTGGGAAAGGAAGGGGTGCGGAGGTCCCTTCTGGAGCGAAACTGGATATCCAGGGTGTGTGGGGTGGGTGGGCGCCAAGTCCTGTTTTAGGCTGCAGTGGTGGACAGGAGAAGGCCTCTGCTGTCCCAGGGCTCACCTTCTAGGGGGAGCTGATGGACAGATAAACCAACAGACCTCGGCTGAGCGCTGAGGCGATGAGTGCTGGGGTGAGTGCCCAGGGCCTCGAAGGAGGGCGGGCAGGGGCCATCAGGGGGTTTGGGAAGGCCTCTCCCAGGACACAGTGAGACTCAGCTGCGGGGAAATCTGCCCCTCCTTCTCTCCCTGCCACAGCTCTAGCCCTTTCCAGACCCCCTGTCCTCCTGCCACCCCCCTGGAGAACATTCTGGGCAGAAGGTGCAGACAGTGCAGGGGCCTGCAGTGGGGAGCAGCTGGGGTGTGGGAAGAACTGCGGGGAGCCCAGGGGAGACAGGCCATGGGAGGGCAGTGGGCCTGGCCGGGAAGGGCTCTCTGGCCAAGGGAAGCTTTAGGATTTTGCAGTGGGAGGGCGTTGTGCAGTGGAGTGATGCTGACGCTCCCTGGCTGAGGTTCCGGAAGGGTCCCTGTGGCTGCCCAGGGGGGCAGGGTCCATGAGTGGTTGGGGTGAGGTGCCCTGGGAAATGCCATTTTGTTGGAAAGACCTAGATATTGGATGAGGCCAGGGTGGGTCTTCATGAGTCATCTCCTCTTCCACCCAAGATGCTCAGCTGTGGGAGGACTAGATAGGCAGGGGTGGGACGAGGAGGGAGGGCTGCCCGGGTATCTAAGCAGAGCCAGAGGAGTATAGGGCTTGAACTGAGAGCCTAGCCTCCCGGAAGGTTTTAATAGACCTACGGCACAGAAAGTGACGCAGCCCGTAAGTTCACGGGAGGGGCCTGAGAGGAGACGGGTGAGACAGACGCGTCTGAGCAGGTTGGGAGAAAGGGCTTCTCCGCAAGGCTTCTCTGCCAGGTCACTGTGCCAAGTGGGTTATGGAACTCTCCTTGGTGTAGGGCTCAACAGGGTGGAGCCACGAGTCCATGAGCTCTTCGTACTTGCACAGCCCTAGGCCTGGCATGGAGTGGCCAGGGCGAGTCTGGTTCTGCTGTCCGCTGACCCCAGGGTCCCGCCACAAGGGTGGCATGGCATGGGGCACATTGCCCGGACTTCCTGTCCCTCTTGGGTTTGGGAACAGGGGATGGTGAGGCCTCCTTGGCAGCTTTTTAGGAGGAGTAAACCAACCAAGCTGACCAGCTCCCAGCAGGGTCCCCGGCACACAGTAGGTGCTCAGCAAACGAAGCTGTGACCTGAAGGTGGAGACTCTTACAGCAGGGAGGGAGGGAGGATGTGACACCCCTTGAGTCTCCTCAGTTCCTGAGGATGCAGGCTGGGTGCTGTGGCTCATGCCTGTAATCCCAGCAGTTTGGAAGGCCACGGTGGGAGGATCATTTGAGGCCAAGAGTTCAAGACCAGCCTGAGCTACATAGCGAGACCCTGTCTCGATAGAAAAATTAGCCAGGCATGATGATGCTTGCCTCTAAGTCCCAGCTACTTGGGAGGCTGAGGCGGGAGGATTCCTTGAGCCTGGGAGCTCAGGATTGCAGTAAGCCATGATCGTGCCACTGTACTCCAGCCTCGGTGAAAGAGCAAGACCCTATCTCAAAAAGAAAAAAAGCACTGAGGATGTCAAGGTGCCTTCACCTCAGGAGGGGTGCTGTCATCCCATTTTACAGATGAGGACGCTGAGGGCCAGTGGGGGCAGGACTTGCCCGATGGTGCAGAGCTGAGTGGAACCAGCATCTCCTTCCTCCAGGGGCTCTTCCGCCTGCAGTAGAACCATCTGGTGGCTGCAGGTGGCCCCTGGGAACCAGGTGTCCTGGCCCACATAGGGAGGGACACGTCTGGCTGATGGTGCTGGTGGCAGGAGCTGGGGAGGGGCAGAAGCTCCTCTGTGTGACTGCACATCAGCTTTGCCGGCCACCTCGGGAGGACACACACTCTCTCCCTCGGTCTGTTCCCAGGGAAAAGGCCCACAAAGAGAAGCCCAACCAGCCAGCCCCCAGGCCGCCCCGCCAGGGACCCACCAATGAGGCACAGATGGCGGCCGCTGCCGCCCTAGCCCGGCTGGAGCAGAAGCAGTCCCGGGCCTGGGGCCCCACGTCGCAGGACACCATCCGAAACCAGGGTGAGATATGGCCCTCCTCGGGCCCAGGTTGGGGCTGTTTGAGGTTCCTGGCCCTGTTGCCTGGCCCTGGATGCAGAAGTCACATGAGCAACCGTGCGGGTGTGAGGGTCACCCTGGGGAGCGGCTCATCAAGGGCAGGTGCTGGGGGAAGGGCAGCTTCCTGGGGAGGGGGTGGGAGCAGAGACTTGGAGCAGAAACAGGGGCTGCCCAGGCAGTGGGGTGCTTGCTCAGGCTGAGGGGTGGCTGCACAGCAAGTCCTGCAGGGGACCTCCAGCCTGACCTCCAGCAGGAGCAGGCTGGGGCGGTGTGCGTGGCCCACAGGCCCACCCCAGGAATGAGGGGGCTCAGGCCAGGACAGAGGCGTGCTCACCATCCCGTCTCTGCCTCTCCTTCTTGGGCCGCCTTCCAGTGAGAAAGGAACTTCAAGCCGAAGCCACCGTCAGCGGGAGTCCCGAGGCCCCAGGGACCAACGTGGTAAGAACAGCCACTGGTGGCACTGTCCCATGCCAAGGGGTGGGGACAGCTTGACTGTGTCACGGGGGAGATGTAGCCTCTGCCCTTGGGGCTCAAGGGCTGTTGGGAAACCTTGCCTTGCAAGGTGGAGGCAGGTTGTGGTGGAACACGGTGTTGTCCGGGACCTTCAGGGCTCGGCAGCTGAGGATGCCGGCTCAGGCCTGGAGAAGTGGGCCTCAGGTACATGAGCCCATCGCTCCCTCCCCTTAACCCCTTAAGGGTAGATGCAGTTACAGTTTCCACTTCAAAAAGAGAACCGGGGTTGAGAGGTGAAACCAGCTGTCCTCTCTCCTACACCCCAGGACCAGCAAAGGCAGGACCAGAGCCAGTTTGTGGTTTCAGAGCCTGTCCCCTAGCACTGCCTAGTCCTGCCTGCCTTGGAGGTCAAGAGGCTCTGTGGAGACAGGTGGAATCAGGGAGGCCTTCCTCTAGGAGGTGGGCCTTGAGAGCTCCGCTGAAAGGAGTTCTAAGCAGCTTGACCCTCGAGGATTCAGTGAATTTTAGCACGCAGGGACCTTAGAGATGGCCTAGAAATGGAGGCCCAGAAGTCATGCCTTGTCCAGGGCGCTGTGCCCGCAGACGCCCACACAGAGCTCCTTCCTCACCAGCTTGGGGACAGGACCAGCAGGAGCCCAGCTGCCATCTGCTGGGTGCTTCCTGCGTGTCAGAAGCTGCTCCGTGCTTTCCGTTCCTTACCTCGTTTAGTTCTGAGCAGACCCCACAGAGACATTTGACATACTAGGGAACAGACTCAGGGATCCAGTCACTTGGCCAGGGTGTCTCCCATGGCCACCAAGTGGAAGGGACAGCATGGGGGCTGGAGATGTCTGGTTCTACGGGCCACACTCAGGACTGTGGTGCTTGGCGAGGGTCAGGGTGGCCTCTGTCCACAGTCCAGACTTGGACGCTTTTACCGCCCCAGGTATCTGAGCCGAGAGAGGAAGGTTCCGCCCACCTGGCCGTGCCTGGCGTGTACTTCACCTGTCCGCTCACTGGGGCCACCCTGAGGAAGGACCAGCGGGACGCCCGCATCAAGGAGGCCATTCTCTCGGTGAGTGGCACCCTGTGTGCTCCTGCCCCAACCTGTAGCTTCCTGTGCCTGAGCCACCCTCCATCGGAAGCCCAGGTGGTACAGATCCCTCCCAGAGTCCCCAGAGGCCACTGCTAGTAGTGAAGCCCCTCCTCTGATACCCCAAATCCAGGCACACCATTGTGTATGCGTCCATATCTCCTCTCTCCCAACTAGGTTTTTTTTTTTTTTTTGAGATGGAGTCTCACTCTGACACCCAGGCTGGAGTGCAATGGCGCATTCTCAGCTCACTACAATCTCCGCCTCCTGGATTCAAACAATTGTCGTGCCTCAGCCTCCCAAGTAGCTGGGATTACAGGCGCCTGCCACCATGTCTGGTTAATTTTTGTATTTTTAGTAGAGATGGGGTTTCATCATGTTGGCCAGGCTGGTCTCGAACTTTTGCCTCAAGTGATCCACCCGCCTCAGCCTCCCAAAGTGCTGGGATTACAGGCGTGAGCCACCACGCGTGGCCTGGTTTTGTTTTTCATAAAAGGTTATGTATTGTTTGCTTCAGTACAGAAAGAACTTCCTACAAAATTAGCCGGGCGTGGTGGCACATGCCTGTAATCCCAGCTACTTGGGAGGCTGAGGCAAAAGAATTGCTTGAATCCGGGAGGCGGAGGTTGTGGTGAGCCGAGATAGCGCCATTGCACTCCAACCTGGGCAACGAGAGCAAAACTCCATCTCAAAAAAAAAAAAAAAAAAAAAGAAAGAAAGAACTTCTCCAGCATTTTTTTTTTTTCCAATACAGCAAGTCCTCACTTAACACCATCAATAGGTTCTCAGAAACTTCGGCTTTAGTCTGGGCAACATGGCAAAACCCTGTCTCTACCAAAAACAAACAAAAAAATTAGCTGGGCATGGTGATGTGCACTTGTAGTCCCTGCTACTCAGAAGGCTGCGGTGGGAGGATTGCTTCAGCCTGGGAGGTAGAGGCTGCAGTGAGCCATGATCATGCCACTGCACACCAGCCTGGGTGACAAGTGAGACCCTTTCTCAGAAAATAGTAACAGTGGCTGGGCGCGGTGGCTCTTGCCTGTAATCCCAGCACTTTGGGAGGCCGAGGCAGGTGGATCACCTGAGGTCAGAAGTTCAAGACCAGCCTGGTCAACATAGTGAAACCCTGTATCTACTAAATATACAAAAATCAGCCAGGTGTGGTGACAGGTGCCTGTAATCCCAGCTACTCAGGAGGCTGAGGCAGGAGAATCGCTTGAACCCGGGAGGCGGAGGTTGCAGTGAGCCGAGATCATGCCATTGAGCTCCAGCCTGGGCACTGGGTGACAAGATCGAAACTTCATCTAAAAAAAAAAAAAAAAAAATATATATATATATATATATATATATATATATAGTAACAGTTCCATAGACTCTCCAGATTCACACCCACTCCAACAGTGTGTGCAAAAGCACCCGTGTCCCCATTCTCTCACCATACTGTAAATCACCAAACATTGGTCTTTACGCCTGTTGACAAGTGAAAATAACATCTCAGGATAGAGTTAATTTGCACTTTCCTTATTTTGGGTTGGCCATCTTTCATATGAGAATGCGTCCTTTCTACATTATTTAGTAGATAGTTTGTCTTTTTCTTAGTGATTTGTAGGCACTCTTTTTTTTTTTTTTTTTTTTTGAGACAGTCTCGCTGTCGCCCAGGCTGGAGTGCAGTGGCGCGCAGTCTCTGCTCACTGCAAGCTCCGCCTCCTGGGTTCATGCCATTCTCCTGCCTCAGCCTCCCGAGTAGCTGGGACTACAGGCTTCCACCACCACGCCTGGCTAATTCTTTGTATTTTTAGCAGAGACGGGGTTTCACCGTGTTAGCCAGGATGGTCTCGATCTCCTGACCTCGTGATCCACCCGCCTCGGCCTCCCAAAGTGCTGGGATTACAGGCGGGAGCCACCGCGCCCAGCGGCACTCTTTACATATTAGGCAATTTAGGCTTTTGCCTATGATACGAGTTGCACATATTTCCCTCTAGTTGCTTATATGTTGGCTCTGCTTATGGTCACTTTGCTGTGTAGGATTTTTTGATCTCTGTATAATTAAATGTGTTAGTCGTATTTCATGGCTTTTGGGTTTGGGGCCATTCTTAGAAACGCCTTCCTCATTTCCACGCTGAGAGAATTCTTTTGTGGCCTCTCTAGTCCTTTTTTTTTTTTTTTGAGACAGGGTCTTGCTTTGTCACCAGGCTGGAGTGCAGTGGCGCAATCTCGGCTCACTGCAACCTCTGCTTCCCGGGTTCAAGCGATTCACCTGCCTCAGCCTCCTGAGTAGCTGGGACTACAGGCGCCCGCCACCACGCCCGGCTAACTTTTATATTTTAGAGATGAGGTTTCACCATGTTGGCCAGGATGGTCTCGATCTCCTAACCTCGTGATCCGACTGCCTCGGCCTCCCAAAGTGCTGGGATTCCAGGCATGAGCCACCGCGCCCGGCCTCCAGTGCTTTTCTTCTGGCTTCTCCTTGACTGCTTGCTTGTTTCCATGGTTGAAGCTTTGATCCAGCTGGAGCATGTTATTATGTAACATGGTGGGGTGGAGCTGATGTAATTTTTTTTTTTAGATCTTGGCTCAGTTTTCTTCTCAGCCCCACCTGTCGAGAGCACCTGTCTTTTGCTTACAGCTGTGAAATCCCACCTTTCTTACAAAGTACATTCCTGTGTGGATTTGGACTCCTTCCTGGTCGCCGTTCCTTCGTCCCTTGTCTGTGCATGTACCCAGCTCCTGACCTAAGCCTGGCGGCCAGTCGCCCAAAACGCCTGAGGCCCGCTTTTGGAGCTGACACCCTTCCCTTGGCTGGTGTGCTGTCCTGGGCGCTCTGATCCCGAGGAAGCTGTTGTCCTGGGGACATGCCCATCTGGCAGCTCTGCCTCTCTGCATCCGCGTGCTCTGCCCCGCTCCCCACATCACCTCAGCAACTAAACCGGCAGACTGGGCCGGGTCCCAATTTTCAGTTGGCATGAGCCCCGGCTCAGTGTGTGGGTCATTGGTCTGTGTGATGCAGGGGGCTGCTGAGGGACCCTGCTGTGCAGTTGAGGGTGGGGAGTGGTGGGTGGAGCTCTGGGCTGCCTGGGCAGGTGGCCCGAATCCTGACACGTGGCCCTGGGCTGCCCTCTTGTTCACCCGCCCTCATCTGGGCAGCCCAGGGAGGTGCGGGTGGCAGCCCTGCTTCCCAGGCCATGGATGGCTCTCTGGGTGTGGCCGTGTGTGGTGGGTGTGCCGAGTGTAGATTTGTGCCCCAATCTTTTCCAGGTCTTAGGGTACCTGTTCTCAGCCTCTCCATGCTGGGACGCTGTTCGCAGTCAGCAGGGCTGGCTCTGGGAAACCCCCAGAATTCCAGCTGTGACTTCTCCCCTCCCCGGGTAACATAGGCGGGACCTCAGGGAGGGGCAGGGGCTGGGGGTATCCGTCTTCCAGCCATTGAGTTTCAGACATTGAGGGCTGCAGACTCATTTGTGTCCTCTCTGCCACCTGCCATCTCTGTGACCCTGGACGAGGGGCCTCTCGGTCTCTTTGTAAACATGAGGCCCGGGAGTGGTTCCAGAACGTCCATCATGGGGCTGCGAGATCAGGAGGGATGGGGCGTCCATGGTGGTGGGAGGTTCTGTAAGTGGCGGTGGCCTTGGTGGATCTCAGCACTGAGGTTGAGTTCTAAAGCCAGAGCGTGAGGCAAAGTTCTGTCGCGTCACAGTGGCCTCCAAGTCCCATGGATCTAGCCTTGAGAAGGCCGAAGGGGAGACTTGAGTTCTGCTCGGTCTTGGCTGCGTCGCCTCTGCCCTGGGGTGTGGGCAGGGCTAGGGTCTTCGAGGGTCTCTCTTTTCCTTTTGTGATGAGTGCACAGCTGGGGCTGCTCCAAGCCGCTGCTCTGCCTTCCTCTTCCTGTCCCTGTTACCTGGGCAGCGGAGGGCCGTGTGGCCCCGGCTCTCAGTGAGCGGCTTTCCCTGCTTCCCTCCTCCCAGTACTTCTCCACCGACCCAGTGGCCGCCTCCATCATGAAGATCTACACGTTCAACAAAGACCAGGACCGGGTGAAGCTGGGTGTGGACACCATTGCCAAGTGAGCGTGTGGCCCCTTTGCCCTGCCTGGCCCCTCCAGCTCATCCCAGCACCCCTCCCACTGGGGCTGTCACCCCCTCTGGCCCCCTCATTACCTGCTGAGGTGGGTCAGGAAGGAGCACAGGCCAAGAGTGAGGCAGCTCCACCCAGAGGCCTCAGCCAAAGGGCTGGGCCTCTTTGGGCCTCAGTTTACCCATGTGCAAACTGAAGGTGTTTAAGGAATCAGGGGTTCCCCACCCTGGTTTCCTTGGGGATCACTCGGGGAGCATGTGGAGGAGGCAGGGTCCCACCCCACTCCCCGAGTCTCAGGATTGGGGACAGGCCTGGAAGTCCACGCTGCCCGCCAGCCCCGAGGGAGCACCCCGCAGGAGGCCCCTGCTGGTGCTGCGGCCCTTCGGTTCTGGCTCTCCACTCTTTCGGCACTGTGGCTCCCCCACCACTGTGATTAACTGTGCCCTTCCAGGGCTGCTGGGACGGTGAGGGGTTCCGTGGGGCTCCTCCTGGCACCAGGGGTGGGCTCCGTGGGGTGTCCAAGGTGTGCCTTCCACCCGGAGATGGTCTGCTGCCCTCGGATCACTGGGCCGCTTCTTTCCTCTGACTAGAGGCCAAGTGTGGCTGAGCTGCTGTTACCTGGGGCAGGAGGTACAGAGAGGCCGGGCGGGCAGCCTGGGCTGTGCCCCACTCACCTTCTCCACCTACCCCAGGTACCTGGACAACATCCACCTGCACCCCGAGGAGGAGAAGTACCGGAAGATCAAGCTGCAGAACAAGGTGTTTCAGGTGGGCGTGCCTTCTGGCCCCTGGGGCCCAGGCTGGGGGTGGGGGCAGCCGGCCTGCAGGAGCTGGTGGTGGCCTACACCAGGCAGTGGGCTCCCTGGAGGAGCTAGCGAGAGTTGAGCCACAAGCAGTGAAGGGTTCAGCCAGTAGAAGGTAGCAGGACAAGATAGAGAGCAAGACTTCTATGCACCAGTCACCCCAAACCAACAAATTCTGCCTCTCCTCACCTGCATCCTTTTCCTCTTCAGCTGGGCTTGTTTGGGAACATGTCGACTCTGGGCAGGCTTTTCATGCAAACCAGATGTCTGGTTCTTCTGGGGGAAATGGCAGGGACTGGGGCCCTGGCCGGCGTTAGCCTCGCATCAGGCCCCAGCAGTATCTGGCTCCTCAGCCTCACTCTTCGTGCCTGGTTGTGACTTTTTCCTCTGTGCAGAGCTGTTGGAGACTCCACAGCTCCCACTGTAGAAAAGCAGGTTTGCATCCAGCACTGAGGCACCCCCAGGGCTGGGCCCCATCCAGGGGTCGACAGCTGCTCCCAGTATTGAGAGCCAGGCCCCTGGACTGGGTGGGGCGTGGCCAGGCCATGGAGGAAGCCAGGGGCCCCCAGTGACCACCATCTCCACCTCCAGGAGCGCATTAACTGCCTGGAAGGGACCCACGAGTTTTTTGAGGCCATTGGGTTCCAGAAGGTGTTGCTTCCCATCCAGGATCAGGGTAAGCGGACAGGGCCTGGCTGAGTAGGGAATGGGGACGAGGGGCCTTGGGACAGGAGGGCCCGGCTTGGGGGTCTCTCCATTGCACAATGACACCCATGTCCTGCCGCGCTGTAGAGGACCCTGAGGAGTTCTACGTGCTGAGCGAGACCACCTTGGCCCAGCCCCAGAGCCTGGAGAGGCACAAGGAACAGCTGCTGGCTGCGGAGCCCGTGCGCGCCAAGCTGGACCGGCAGCGCCGTGTCTTCCAGCCCTCGCCCCTGGCCTCGCAGTTCGAACTGCCCGGGGACTTCTTCAACCTCACAGCAGAGGAGATCAAGCGGGAGCAGAGGCTCAGGTGGGCCTGACGTCCGCGGAGCAGAGTCGGGTGGGGCGGGGTGGGAGAACCCCGGCCAGCCCTCGTGACCCGGCCTGCGTGTGCAGGTCCGACGCGGTGGAGCGGCTGAGTGTGCTTCGGACCAAGGCCATGCGGGAGAAGGAGGAGCAGCGGGGGCTGCGCAAGTACACCTACACATTGCTGCGCGTGCGCCTCCCCGATGGCTGCCTCCTGCAGGGTGGGCACCGGTGATGCCCGGGGAGGGCGGCTCGGGTTGGTAGGGGGCCCTGGGCCCCACCCGCTCTGACTCCCCCACTCCCCAGGGACCTTCTACGCCCGGGAGCGGCTGGGGGCGGTGTACGGGTTCGTCCGGGAGGCCCTGCAGAGCGACTGGCTGCCTTTTGAGCTGCTGGCCTCGGGAGGGCAGAAGCTGTCCGAGGACGAGAACCTGGCCTTGAACGAGTGCGGGCTGGTGAGTATTGGCCCGCAGGAGCACTGCTGACCCAATGCCTCTGCAGGTTCTCCTGGGACCAGCACAGACCCCCCCCCACCCCCTCCAAGAGCAGGGAGCCTGGGCAGGTCCCTGGGTTTGAATCCCGCTTTCCCACTTATTGGCAGCAGGGCCTTGAGCGAGTTCATAACTACTCCACGCCTCAGTTTCCCCGTCAAATGGGAGCGGTGACGCGCGTTAGCTAGCGCAGTAGGTTTAGGCTTAGGTCCTGGAGTCCCGGAGGGAGAGGGCAGGAGGCCTGGGTGCAAGCCACAGCCTCCACCAGCTGAGATGGCTTCCAGGCCGGGGCATCCCCGAGCCCAGGTTGCCTGCTAAGTTCCCTGCCGCAGCAAGGGCCGACTGCTCGGCTCTGTCCTTCCACTGCGCTGCCACATGGAGACAGAGTGACGGCCTCCCCCTACCGCAGGTGCCCTCTGCCCTCCTGACCTTCTCGTGGGACATGGCTGTGCTGGAGGACATCAAGGCCGCGGGGGCCGAGCCGGACTCCATCCTGAAACCCGAGCTCCTGTCAGCCATCGAGAAGCTCTCGTGAAATAAAAGCAGGGTTGGCCTCAGCCCTGTGGGTCGGTCTCATGCTCTCCCTGTTCCTCTCCCCGCCACCCCAGGGCCTCCAAGCCACCTCTGGAAATACTTGGCTCTGCCCCATGGGCACGGGAGGGGCGCCAGCCATGGAGCTGTGGAACTGGGCCCCGTGGCAGAGCCCCCATCCCTTGGGGGCTGTGGAGATGCACCCAAGCCCCCGAGGGAGAGGCCTGGGGCCACCAAGTCTAAGCCCCCCTAGCTGCTTGGTAACTGTGTCACGAAGCTGCCGGGCAGACACACGTGGTATCTCCCTGGGCAGGAGAGCAGGCCTGCAGCATGGGTCCCGTTCCCGTGTGCCGTGGGTGGCAGTGGCTGCACCTGGCGCTAGGGCTGCTCTGTGGATGTGGGTGATGATGGCAGGAGGGGACGCTGGCCTTCCCACACATAGACTTGCAGTTAGTAAATCATAAGCCCAAATAAACAAGGTGTTTGAATATAGTTTCTTGGTGCTCCGTTGAAACCGTGGGACACAGGGCAGGCTCACCTGCTGCAGAGCGGACGGTGTGGGGGCTGGGCGTGGCTCCCTGTCAAGGCGGGACCACGTGGATACCTGTTCTGAGGCCAGCGCCTGGCCACAAGTGCCCGATGAGCCACCCGCCTGGGGAGGAAGTCCCGTGCACTAGGGGAGGCTGTGCTGTGCCCACAAAGGCCCAGTCCCTGCAGGGGAGGTGAGTGCTGTCACAGGCCTGGCTTCCCTGTGGCCAGAGGGACAGGGTGTCCTGAGACGGCCACATCCTATTCTTGGAATCTGCAGATGCGCAGCTTCACCTGGCAAGAGGGGCTTGGCGGGTATGATGAAAGATCTCGAGCTGGGAGATGATCCTGGGTGGTCCGGGACCCAGTGTCCTCACAAGAGGTGGCAGGAGGGTGAATCAGAGAGAGACTGGAAGAGGCTGTGCATGGCTGTGAAGGTGGAGGAAGGGACCCCGAGCTGAGGGATGCAGCACCTCTGAGCACTGGGAAAGTCTCCAGGAGGGCCTGGTCCTGCCCACAGCTTGATGTTAGCCTGGCGAGGCATGTGTGCACTCTGACCCCCAAGCTGTGAGATGGTGACTGTTGCTTTAAGCCACCAGGTTTGTGGTACAGCAGCCCCAGGAGACACAGGGACTCTGCCCTGCAAGTGGAAGGCATGTGTGCCCCGGCCCCACAGCTGATTTGGGGATGCAGGTCTGCACCTGGGGGAGGTGCCCGGGGCCTGTGCTCGTGCCCCTGACCTTGCATTGGTCCCTCCCTCACCCCCGGCACTGCCCCAGCTGGTGTGGACACCCGGCCTGTTGAGAACGGAGGCTGTCACTCCAGTCCTGCGTCCTGCAGGCCCTAGGACCTGACTCCGGGTTGTCGGGAGCCCCTGTAAAGCTCATCAAAGGTGCGGCACAGGGGCAGCCTCTGCTTCAGGCACAGCCAAATCCTGCTTCCCAGCAGGAAGGCCTGGCCCGGGCCCCCTGCCGTCCCTGACTGGGTGGGTGGAGTTAGCTGACACTTTTCCCACATGGGGTTCCCTGAAGGGAAGCTTAGAACTTCAGGTGGGGTGTGGCTGGGAAGAGCAGGGCTGGTGAGCGTGACCCTCCCCGTGGCTGTGTGTGCTCTGAGTTGCTCAGTACCACTGCGGCTGTCAGCCTTTCCTCCCTCAGGGACAGTGTGGATAAAGCCCACTCAACCTGGGGCGGGGAGGAGGTCACCTCCTAGCTCCAGCACTTGCAAAAGATGCACCTGACCTGGGGTGGGCTCTCACAAAGCCTCAGACTCGAAGCCAAACTCGGCTCCCAGCAGCTCTGGGTTCAGGAAGGTGACCCCAGCAGGTCTCTGGGAAAACCCCCTCCTAACCCCCCAACCCAGGGCAGGAGGGATCGCTGGACAGAAGCACATGCAGAAAAACCCGCACCTCGACCCACATCAGCCTGGTATAAGGATGACTTAGTGACAAACAGATGGGACGGTGCTGTTGCAGGGCACAAGGCTGGCCCCAGACACCAGGCACCACATGGGGCCGGGCCACGGGCAAGGTGCACTCTCAGAGAAACACGATGTTCTCAGAAAAGACAGACAGAGCAGCTCAGGGCTAGAGAATAAGTTTATACACTGCCTCATTAGGTCCAGGGGCCCGCGCACGTGGCCAGGTGGGTGGTCCTGGCGCTTCAATTCATTTACAAGTATTGGATTCCACGCCTGCTCCTGTGCCCGCAGGCTTCCCCAATAGGCCAGCAATCTCAATAATGCTTTATTAAAGGGCAGATTCATATGCACCTCTTGGGGGAATTTTTACAAATATCAAAGGAACTAATCCAGCATCCTATATAGAACTCTGCACACCTTGGGGAGGTCCGTGAAGCAGGACAAAGTGCTCTTTACACAGGAATCGAGTCGGTTCAAGTATCTGCTCCGTGGGGAGGACACCCTAAGCGTTCTACATACGTCACCCCTGCTCTCAGGATGCGCCCAGTGGGCTCGAGGTCAGGGTGGCCTTGCCGGTGTCCACCCCCACACCACCCCCAGCTCCAGAAGCGGCTCCACACGGGGCTTGGACCTCTGCAGGGCAAGAGAAGGAGGGTCTTGAGCTGGCTGGGCCCTCTGGGCTCCCTGGGGGAAGACCCCACCCTGCTGCCTCATGGGGCCTGCAACAACCCCAGGGCGGGACTCTCCACCTGACAGTGGGGACAGGCAGAGGCTGGGGTGTTGTGCCTCTTCTAGAGGTGACCTGCTTACCTGCTCTCAGGTTGACCCTGCCTGCCCCCCACCACCCGAGCACACTCCTCCCACGCAGCCTGCTGCAGGGCCTCTGCACTTCCTCTTTGGTGAGTGCTCCTGAAATCCACCTCGCCCTCCCTTGCCGCCTAAGTGCAGCTTTCCCTGACCCCCATCTAACGTCACAACCACCTGAGACTCCCAGCACAGGCCCTTGTGGCTCTGCGGCCAGAACAGTGCCTGGCATGGTCAGCACCCACGTCCCCGCCCACCCGAGGATGTGGCAGGGCAGGAGCCACTTCCAGCTGCAAGCCCTCCTGGCCACTCACAATGGAGCTAGTCTTAGGCAGCCCCATCCCTTCTCTGTTGAGGTTTACCTCCAGCGCCCACCTCACCAGTGTGTTCTACTATCTACAGCCCTTCTCACCCGCAGCATCCGGGACATCCATGATCATACAGTCGCCCTCCTCCTCTTCCTCCTCCTCCGTGTCTGCCTGGAAGCCATCCATGTCCTCAGCACCAATCTGGACAGACAGGGTACATGGCCATCAGCACTGCAGGCAGCAGCTACCCTGGTGCCGGCGCGGTAAGGGGGGCCTCTGCAGGCGTGACACCTTCCTCCCACCCCCAACACTGAAGGAAACCAACATCCAGAACCCAATTTGGTAACAAACTGTCCAAATGTGAGAGGTTTATTCAAGAGGCCACAACCAGAGAACCTTGGGCGTTCCCTCAAATGAACTGGATTCAGATCTCCAAAAACAGCCATCATTGCCAACTGCAGAATAATTTACAGTCAGTGACAGGCCGCATACCTGATAGTGGCCCCATCAGATTACAACTGTATTTATTTTTTTTTGAGATGGAGTCTCGCTCTGTTGCCCAGGCTGGAGTGCAGTGGCACGATCTGGGCTCACTGCAAACTCCGCCTCCTGGATTCACGCCATTCTCCTGCCTCAGCCTCCCAAGTAGGTGGGACTCCGGGCGCCTGACACCATACTCAGTTTGTATTTTTAGTAGAGACGGGGTTTCACCGTGTTAGCCAGGATGGTCTCAATCTCCTGACCTCGCGATCCGCCGTGCCCGGCCTTTATTTTTTATTTTTGAGACAGAGTCTCACTCTGTCACCGAGGCTGGAGTGCAGTGGCACAATCTCAGCTCACTTCAACCTCCGCCTCCCGGGTTCAAGCGATTCTCGTTCTTCAGCCTCCTGAGTAGCTGGGATTACAGGTGCATGCCATCACGCCCAGCTAATTTTTGTATTTTTAGTAGAGACGGGGTTTCACCATGTTGGTCAAGCTGGTCTCAAACTCCTGACCTTATGATCTACCCATCTCAGCCTCCCAAAGTGCTGGGATTACAGAAAACTGTATTTTTATTTATTTAATATATATATATTTTGAGACAGAGTCTCGCCGTATGTCCAGGCTGGAGTGCAGTGGTGCGATCTTGGCTGACTGCAACCTCTGACTCCCAGGTTCAAGCGATTCTCCTGCCTCAGCCTCCTGAGTAGCTGGGATTACAGGCACCTGCCACCATACCCAGCTAATTTTTGTATTTTTAGTAGAGATGGGGTTTCACCATGTTGCCAGGCTGGTCTTGAACTCTTGACCTCAAGTGATCCGCCCAGCCTCCGCCTCCCAAAGTGCTGGGATTACAGGCATGAGCTACTGCCTCAGCCACAACTATATTTTTGCTGTGCCTCTTTTTTTTTTTTTTTTAACAGGTGCCCGCCACTACACCCAGCTAATCTTTTCTATTTTTAGTAGAGATGGGGTTTCACCATGTTGGCCAGGCTGGTCTTGAACTCCTGACCTCAGGATTCGCCCATGTCAGCCTCCCAAAGTGCTGGGATTACAGGCGTGAGCCACCGCACCTGGCCTTTGCCGTGCCTTTTCTATGTTAAAGACACAAATACCACTGGGTTACAAGTGCCTGCAGGATTGAGCAGTCAGTCACCTGCTGCACAGGTCCACAGCTCAGGAGCCCTGGGCTATGTGCCACACGGCCCAGGCATGTGGCAGGCTGTCCATCTAGGATGTGTAAGAGCAACCTAGCCCATCAGCACAACCATGAAATTGCCTGAGGACACCTCTCAGAACACGTCCCTGACGTGAAGCGATGACTGTGACTTGTGAATTACTTTTTTGTTTTTTTTTAGACAGACCTCCGCTCACTGCAAATTCCGCCTCCTGGGTTCACATCATTCTCCTGAGAAGCTGGGACTACAGGCACCCGCCATCACGCCCAGCTAATTTTTTTTTTTTTTTTAGTAGAGACAAGGGGGTGTCACTATGTTGCCCAGGCTGGTCTCGACCTAGGCTCAAGTCATCCGTCCACCTCAGCCTCCTAAAGTGCTGGGATGACAAGGCGTGAGCCACCGCACCTGGCTCTAGTAAGATTCTTGAGCTGTTTCCATTTGCTTTCACCGAAGGAGAAAGACAGGATGCGTAGAGGCCACCATGAGCCTCCGCATCAGTGCTTACCCTCTCCGTGCATGAACACAAGCCTATCCCAGGACAGACAGCCACACTTATTTCAGTAGGGAGGATAGTCCTCAAAAAATTCCAGGAATTCTTCCTCTACAAAAACCTAGAAAAGTGACCGCACAGCAACACAACGGTCAGGCCATAGACTGGTTTCGTGGGCTGTCATGTAAGAGCACAGCGCCTGGCCAGGCAGACTGGGTTCCTATCGTAGCCTCATCAATTCCTGGGTAGGGGCTCCCGTCCTGGATCCTCTCTTCAGTGGCTGGGAGCCCAGGCTGTCCCTCTCCCCAGGCAGCATGGGTTGACCCTGTGAGGACACAGGAGAAACAGTCTTGCTTTGTCACCCAGGCTGGGGTGCAGTGGTGCAATCATAGGTAACTGCACCCTTGAACTCCTGGTCTCAAGTGATCCTCCTGCCTCAGCCTCCCAAAGTGCTGGGATTATAGGCATGAGCCACCGAGCCTGGCCTACTGCCATTTTCAACTACCTTTTTGAAAGAATAGTTAAGCAAAGAAGAGTCTAAGAGTCCCCTGTAGACTGCTGAGGAGGGACATTCTGATCTGGAGGTGTCTGGGGACGTTAAACAAAAGGAACATGCCAATTCCTTCAGAGCCACCTCAAGTCACTGGGCCCTCCCTCCACACAAGAGACGTGTTGACACACTAGGCTTTTCTTGGATCCAAAATTTTTCAGAGCAATCACCACTCTTCACCCTCTAGGTTGAAAACAGGATTTAACACATAACACCGAGTCCCGCTGTGCTGAAAGCTGCCGGCAGCTTGCTTCACGGGGACAGCTGTCATCTCGCCAGCAGCACTGCAACTGCTAAACACAGACACGGAGGAGTGCAGACTACAGAAAACAGGAGTCAGGAAAACGTTTAGCGACTACATGGGATGAAGATGGTGTCAATAACATCTGTGCCTTTTTTTTCTTTTTTTTTTTTTCTGAGACGGAGACTTGCTCTGTTGCCCAGGCTGGAGTGCAGTGGCACAATCTTGGCTCAACTGCAACCTCCACCTCCTGAGTTCAAGTGATTCTCCTGCCTCAGCCTCCTAAGTAGCTGGGATTACAGGCGTGCACCACCATGCTCAGCTAATTTTTTCTATTTTTAGAGACGGGGTTTCACTATGTCGGCCAGGCTGGTCTCGAACTCCTGGCCTCTCAAGTGATCCACCTGCCTAGGTCTCCTAAGGTTTTGCGATTACAAGCATGAGCCACCGCACCCAGCCATCTATGCTTCTTTTTTTTCTTTGAGACAGAATCCCGCTCTGTCGCCCAGGCTGGAGTGCAGTGGCACGATCTTGGCTCACTGCAAGCTCTGCCTCCTGGGTTCACGCCATTCTCCTGCCTCAGCATCCCGGGTAGCTGGGACTACAGGTGCCCACCACCACGCCTGGCTAATTTTTTGTATTTTTAGTAGAGACAGGTTTCACCGTGTTAGCCAGGATGGTCTTGATCTCCTGATCTTGTGAGCCACCCACCTCGGCCTCCCAAAGTGCTGGGATTACAGGCATGAGCCACCACACCCGGCCATCTATGCTGCTTGTTTTATTTTGATCACATAATGTTTTGTTGGCAAGGGCAAACACATCCTTCCTTGTATTTTAAAAATTTTAAATAAAACGGAGGCCCAAAGAGTTGAGGTGTCCTAGGGCTTCACAGATACATGGCACTTCACCCCACTAGGTCAGAATGCCTTATGAATATCTCTTTTGAGCTCTAAATGAAAAGATTTAAAGACTCCCTGGCTCAGGTCTGTAATCCCAGTACTTTGGGAGGCCGAGGCAGGTGGACTGCTTGAGCCCACGAGTTCAAAGACCAGCCTGGGCAACACAGCAGAACCCAGTATCTACCAAAAAAAAAAAAAAAAAAAAAAAAAAAAAACCTCTTCTTGCATGAACATGGATGAAGGTGGGAACCATTATCCTCAGCAAATTAACACAGGCACAGAAAACCAAATATCACATGTTCTCACTTATAAGAACATGTGGACACAAAGAGGGGAACAACAGACACTGGGGCCTATGTGACAGTGGGAGGGAGAAATTCAGAAAAAATACCTTAGTACCCAATAAATCATCTATACACCAAAGCCCCGTGACGTGAGTTTGCCAACCTGCACATGTACCCCGAACCTAAAATAATAAAGGGCAACAGGGCAAGACCCTGTTTCTAATTTAACAACCAAAAAAGATGCCGGGCGCGGTGGCTCACGCCTGTAATCCTAGCACTTTGGGAGGCCGAGGTGGGCAGATCACAAGGTCAGGAGATCGGGACCATCCTGGCTAACACCGTGAAACCCTGTCTCTAACTAAAAAAAATACAAAAAATTAGCTGGGCGTGGTAGTGGACGCCTGTAGTCCCAGCTACTTGGGAGGCTCAGGCAGGAGAATGGTGTGAACCCAGGAGGCGGAGCTTGCAGTGAGCTGAGATTGCACCACTGCACTCCAGCCTGGGCAACAGACCGAGACTCCGTCAAAAAAAAAAAAAAAAAAAAAAGACGAAAACTTTCAAATTGGGAAAAAAGTGTAACCCAGTAAAAAATATGGATGTATACCACTTGCAGATGAATGGCTTATCCCTCCCCTTGGGTGCAGAAGCATCAGTCAGCAGCTTTATTAAATGCCAGGAGGCTGGAGAGAGGATTGCTAGAGCCCAGGAGTTGGAGACCAGCCTGGGCAACACAGACCCTGTCTCTACAGAATATTTGAAAATTAGTTGGGCATGGTGGCACGTGCCTCTATACTCCCAGCTCCTTAGGAAGCTGAGGCAGGAGGATCACCTGCGCCCAGGAGTGGAGGCTGTGGTGAGCTGTGACTGCACCATTGCACTCTGGCCTAGGTAACAGAGTGAGACCCTGTCAAAAAAAACCAGAGGATGCCAGGGCACATGTCCCATCCGGGCTCATGTGCTTCCACAGCCCCACCTTTGGGTCCCACCTGTGTGCTCCTCCCCACACAGGCTCTGAAATAAAACACAGGACCAGGCCCTGCTCCCCAGGGACGTTTATGTCCCAAACTGCAGGAGGTTCAGGGGTGGGGGTTAAGCATCAAGCTGGGCCCGGGTCTCCATTCCTTCACGTGTGACCTTCGTGCGTTCGCTGCACTGCTGAGCCCCAGGAGGCCCTCACCTGTGCCACACAGCAGAGGCCACCGATCACACACATGCGGCCACCACTGCCATCCATTAGCAGGTGAGATGCTGTGTTTTGCTGACTCCAAGGCCCACCCAACCTCTCTGACCCACTCTAGTTAAACTGGGTGCACCCCTCTTTCCTCGTGGTTAGAGATGATAACCAGGCACTCACTGCCCCCGAAGCACAGTAACTCATGTGGTGCTGGGCACATGGGGCTCAGGGCGCCATTTTCTGGGTGGGGAAACGTGGGTTCCACATGTTGACAGGGAGCAAGAGCAGTGTTTGGGAGGACCGGGGACAGGGCACTGCATCCCAACTGGGAGAGGCAGCTGCTGCATCAAATCAGTGGAGAGGGGTGGGGAAGGAGGCCGTCCAGGGCCTGGACTACTGTGTGGAGCATGAGGAGACCCCGAAGGAACATCTGAGGGACACAGGAGTTCCCAAGGGAGGGCTGATCCGCAAAGGCCCTGGAAAACTGCTTGCATAGTGACACAACCAGATAGTACCTTCCCACCCCGATCATTTTCAGGCTGGGGAGCTCCGGTTCCCTCTAAAGCTGTTCAGGTGACCAGGGAAAGGCACTGCTTACACAGGCCTTGAACAAAGAATGCGTCCAGCAAAGCTCTGTGTGGGGGACTCCTGCGGCCCCAGCTCACAACGCACTGAGCTCCCCACGGCGCCAAGCCGCCTCCACAGAGCCAGGGGAGCTATGCACATGACACACTGTACAGGGACAGAGGCTCTAGGGAGTGCCAGGAACAGTTTCAGTCGTAGCCCTGGACCCTTTGGGATGTTATGATGGCCCCTCCTGCTGTGACAGCTAAGGGAGGTTCACAGCATATCAAGGCCTATGGCTGTGTGCTGGCAGCAGGGAGATGGCTGAGCATCATCTCAGGAGCCATTTCTCTTGCCTCCCTGCCCCTAACGACCACCTTTTCTTTTCTTTCGGGGGACTAGAGTCTTGCTGTGTTGCCCAGGCTAGAGTACAATGGTGTGGTCTCGGCTCACTGCAACCTCCACCTCCTGGGTTCAAGCGATTCTCCTGCCTCAGCCTCTCGAGTAGCTGAGATTACAGGCGCCTGCCACTATGTCCAGCTAATTTTTGTATTTTTAGTAGAGACAGGGTTTCACCATGTTGGCCAGGATGGTCTCGAACTCCTGACTTCAGGTGATCTGCCCGCCTTGGCCTCCCAAAGTGCTGGGATTATAGGCGTGAGCCACTGTGCCTGGCCAACGACCACCTTTAACATCAGAGAAGAGGATGCAAGCTGGGGCCGGGGGTTATCCATTGTCTTGCTCCTTGTCCCAAGTCTCTGAAAACTTGTAACTCCATCAGATCGTGGCCTCGAAGGAAAGCCCAAGGTTCACAGGGACAGATAGATCTGCGTTAAGTGTAGATATTAGAAATCAAACTCAGGGAGCCAGGCACAGTGGCTCATACCTATAATCTCAGTACTTTGGGAGGCAAAGGCAGGGGGACTGCTTAAGCCCAGGAGTTGGGGACCAGCCTGGGCAACATGGTGAAACCCTGTTTCTACAGAAAATTAGCTGGGTGTGGTGGCATGCACCTGTAGTCCCTCCTCTCAGCTACTCAGGAGGCTAAGGTGGAAGGATCGCCTGAGCCTGGGGAGGTCAAGGCTGCAGTGAGTGGTGATCACGCCACTGCACTACAGACTAGGCAACAGAGTAAGACCCCTGACTCAAAAAAAGGCCGAGACAGGCATGGTGGCTCACGCCTGTAATCACAGCACTTTGGAAGGCTAAGGCGGGCGGATCATGAGGTCAGGAGATTGAGATCACGGTAAAACCTCGTCTCTACTAAAAATACAAAAAATTAGCTGGGCGTGGTGGCGGGCACGTGTAGTCCCAGCTACTCGGGAGGCTGAGCCAGGAGAATGGCGTGAACTCGGGAGGCAGAGCTTGCAGTGAGCCGAGATCACACCACTGCACTCCAGCCCGGGCGACAGAGCGAGACTGTCACAAAAACAAAAACAAAAACAAAAACAAAAAAAAACCAACAACAACAACAACAAAAACTCACTTCCGAACACTGTGTGGTAAAGACAAAAAGTATGCAATGAACGTTAATAAAGCCGATCTATGGCCGGGGTGGGTGCCAGGGGCCACTAGCTCTCTGGGCATGAGTTTCTTAAGACCAAGCAGTGCCCCCATCACGCACCCCACAGCTCCAGGCATTTGTGCCTCCGAGGCACCCATAAGGCTGGAATCACACAGCCATTCACCCTTACAGGCTCCTGTCTGTGCCTTACACCGGGCGGTGTTCTGCATATACCTGTGTCTGAGAGACCAATCAGAGTGCCTGGAGCACAGTAAGTGCTTAATAACTGTGCTTGAATGCAAAATTCAAGAACCGTTGAACAAAAATAAAAATGCTACCACATGGGATATTATTCAGTGTGGAAAAAAAAATGAGCTATCAAGCCATGAACAGACATGGAGGAACAGTCAATGCATACTGCCAAGTCAAAGGAGCCACACGCGATGTGATTTCAGCTACAGGGCAATGTGGAAAAGGCCGATCCACGGAGATAGAGAGGTTGGTGATTTCCAGGGGATTGGA
Source organism: Pongo pygmaeus (assembly GCF_028885625.2). Lineage (NCBI taxonomy): Eukaryota > Metazoa > Chordata > Mammalia > Primates > Hominidae > Pongo > Pongo pygmaeus. The sequence continues at coordinate 4,333,840 of NC_072393.2, read as the reverse complement.
CAGGCAGAGCACAGGGGCCTTTCAGCGGGGAGAGGCCTCTTTGTTTAGAACAATAAAGGTAGACGCACAGCACCCAACATTCATTCAAATCACAGAACCCTCAACACCAGCAACAAACCCTAGTGGTGGTGATAAATCAACGAAGGTGCATTTTATGTATTTTTAGAGACAGGGTCTTGCTCTGTCGCCCAGGTTGCAGTACAGTGGCATGATCATAGCTCACTGCAGCCTCAATCTCCTAGGCTCCAGCAATCCTCCCACCTTAGCCTCCTGAGTAGCTGAGACTACAGGTGCACGCCACCGCTTGGCTAATTTAAAAATTTTTTCTTATAGAGATGGGGTTTTGCCATGTTGCCCAGGCTGGTCTCCAACTCCCAGGCTCAAGTGATTCTCCCGCCTCGGCCTCCCAAAGTGCTGGGACTACAGGCGTGAGCTACAGTGCCTGGCCTGAGGTGCACTGATTGTAACCAATGCACCATTCTGGAAGGTGATGTTGGGTGGCTTGGCTTGGCTTTGGGGAAGGAGGTGTATAGGAACATTCTGTACCTTCCAATCGATTTTGCTGTGACCCTAAAACTGCTCTAAGAGTAAAGTTATTTAAAAAACACAAAAACACCAGGTGAGGTGGCTCACGCCTGTAATCCCACCACTTTGGGAGGACAAGCAGATGGATCATGAGGTCAGGAGTTCGAGACCAGCCTGACCAAAATGGTGAAACCCTGTCTCTACCAAAAATACAAAAATTAGCCAGGCGTGGTGGCCACACCTGTAATCCCAGCTACTCAGGAGGCTAAGGCAGGAGAATCACTTGAACCCAGGAGGGAGGAGGTTGCAGTGAGCTGAGATCGCGCCACTGCACTCCAGCCTGGGCGACAGAGCAGGACTCCGCCTCAAAAAAAACAGAACAAAACAACAAAAAACAAACAAAAAAAGAAAAGCCCTGCAGAGGCCCCCACCTGCCCACCCCGCCTCACCTGGCCGTCGTGCCTGCGCTTCTTCATGAATTGGGTGATGCACATGCTGCCCGCTGACTTCCTCTTCAGCGAGACGGGAGTGCTCTGGCTGGGCCCCATGGAGGGGACGCTGCCACTGTCCTCTTTGGGGGCCGAGGGCACCGAGGTCACGTAGCTCCACTGGCAAGGTACAGGCAGGTGCTCCTGCTGGAAGCTCTGCAGCACCTGCGGGTGCACGTACCAGCACATCCTGAAGTCGGGCCGCTTCTCGTACACTGAGTTCTCGGAAATGAGCCGCTTGAGCCGGGACTTGGAGGGGATGACGGCATCCTCGCTGGGAGTAGGGGTGTGCAGGTAGGTGGTGGAGGGGCTCCGCGGGCTGCCGGTGTGGTTGCTGAGCAGTCCCCGGCGGCAGTGCTCCTGGAACTCCCGGATGATGACCTTGCTCCCGTTCACGTTGCCGTGCAGGAGCGGCAGCAGCTGGGCCAGGACTGGCAGGAGGGAACATGCGTGGGCATGAGGCTTGGGGAGCCACCCATCACCACAAGCCAAAAAACAAAACACACACACAGCTCATTGCCATTGAGGCTCAGGGCATGGCCAGCTTCGGGTATAGGTGGCCTCATCAGGGTGGTTTTAAGACAGGGCAGCAACCACGCACCTGCCCAGAAGTGAGCCTTGGCCAGGCATGTGTGTTGCCAGGGCTGACTTCAAATGCCTGCTGTTCCTACCTAAATGACTGCCCTGCTCTCCTTGTGTGCCATGGTTCCTCCCCAGTTTTTTGAGTGTTTTTTTTTCAGACAGGGTCTTGCTCTGTCACCCAGGCTGGAGTGCAGTGGCAGGATCATGGCTCACTATAGTCTGAAACTCCTAGGCTCAAGCAATCCTCCCACCTCAGCCTCTTGAGTAGCTAAGATCACAGGTGCGTGATATCACACCCAGGTAATTTTGTATTTTCTGCAGAGATGGGGTTTTGCCATGTTGCCCAGGCTGGTGTCGAAGCACTAGGCTCAAGCGATCCTCCCACCTTGGCCTCCCAAAGTGCTGGAATCACAGGCGTGAGCCACTGTGCCCGGCCCCTCCCTGGCTTTTGAGAAAGCACAGCCCCCACTCCAGCACTCTCTGTGCCTGTGTCCTGGTTGATAAAACAAGCCAATTAAGGGACCTGCCTCGTTCTGCTGCTAGGGACATCATCGAACGTACGGATGTGTACAGGAAAAGGGCTGGCCTCTGTTATTTGTGGAAAGAACATTTGCAAGATGGACCCACTAGCCTGTGACTCTTGCCCTCAGCCCTGGAATTAGCTGGGCCCAGGAACAGGTGGGTGGCCTGGCCCCGCCCACACTCACTCTGCTCATCTCTCCTCTCCCGCTTGGAGGCCTTGGGCATCTGCTCCTCCTGGGCGGGCAGGGTCTCCAGGAAGCAGGCTGCGAACTGTTGCAGTACCTTCAGGTCATCGCCTGCGCAGTCTCTGTCAGCCGCCCACACGCAGCCGATCTTCACAGGTTGCAGGACGCGAAAGCGCTTCCCCTTAGCCAGGAACTCGTCCCACTCCTTGGCCTTCAGTTTCTGGCGGACCTTATGGTTCTCAGGGTCGGCACACTCCTTGTGGGTTAGAAAGCAGAAGTTTATTTAGGGTTTTTGCTCCCCTATGCCCGGGCACTCTTTTGAGGATCCAGTCTCCAGCCGGCTGGGGGGCAAGAGGAAAGGATAGGGGCGCAAAACTTCCCACAGTGTCAGGGCCAGGGCAGAGCACACCATGCGCTGGCTGCCCCTCTTCCAGATGGAGTAATTCACACCTGGTCTCCTTTGGGAGCGTCACATGTTTCTGAACTCACCCATAAGGCCTCTTTTAACACTCCTCTGAATTTTCTGGTGAATGTGTGATCGTGGAGCCGTTTAACAGGGTTGGGTGTCTACCCACATGGCCCAGGCATCTGGCAGACACATGCAGGGCCTGAGACCATTCTCTGACTGACAGTTCAGGCCTCGGTGGTCAGATATGCACAAGGAATGCCTAGGCCTCCAGTCCAACCATGAGACAGTCCCACCAAATCCCCACTTCCCAAACGACAGGCCTTCAAAACAAAACAGGCCCAAAAACAACTTGCTTGAAAGTAAGTTCCTGCCGGGCTCAGTGGCTCACGCCTGTAATCCCAGCACTTTGGGAGGCCGAGGTGGGTGGATCACCGGAGGTCAGGAGTTCAAGACCAACCTGGCCAACATAATGAAATCCCGTCTCTACTAAAAATACAAAAATTAGCCAGGTGTGGTGGCATGCGCCTGTAATCCCAGCTACTCGAGAGGCCGAGGCAGGAGAATTGCTTGAACCCAGGAGGCAGAGGTTGCAATGAGCCAACACCGGGCCATCGTACTCCAGCCTGGGTAACAGAATGAGACTCTGTCTCAAGAAAAAAAAAAAAGAAAGATCCACAACCTTACAGAATCTGGAAAGGGGTGGCAGGCAGGTTCGCCTGCAGAGATGTGGGCAATCTTCTGGAGAGATAGGGAAGTCCTGTTTCATTTCGGGCGGTGGTTGCCCACATTCACTTGATTGTTATGTCATCAAACTCAACAGTTACAATGCACACGTCTTGCTGCATGCTGACTGTATGTCAGCTCGGGTGGTTTCCAGCCTTCTAACCCACAGACCATGGCCATGCTCCCTCACCAGGGTGTCTGCTCCTACGGCTCCCCTCACTTGCAAGTTCCTCCTACGTCTGCCACCCTCCCAGGTAATACCAAGTTCAGGCCCAGCTGTTCCCACGAGTGAGCATGCACGCTTGAAATGCAGTCCAAATCTCGTATGGCTGGGCTGGGACCCCCGTCACCCTCCCAGGTCAAGCCACTGAGCACCAGTCCGGAAATGAACTTATGCTGAGCCAGTGACCTCCCCCTTCACTCCCTCACCTCTGTCACACCTTCGTCCTCAGACAGGTACCCGTGGGGCACAAAGAAACCATCATCCTCATCTTCATCCTCTCCCATGTCGTCATCATCATCCTCAAAAGGAGAAAAAAAAAAAAAAAGAGTTCATCAGATAGAAAAGCAGAGTGTGTGCCTTATTAAAAACAAAGTAGGCCAGGCACAGTGGCTCACACCTCTAATCCCAGCACTTTGGGAGGCTGAGGTGGGCAGATCATCTGAAGTCAGGAGTTTGAGACCAGCCTGGCCAACATGGTAAAATCCTGTCTCTACTAAAAATACAAATCTTGGCTGGGCGTGGTGGCACGCACCTGTGATCCCAGCTACTCTGGAGGCTGGGGCAGGACTATCACTTCAGCCTGGGAGGCAGAGGTTGCAGTGAGCCGAAATCGTGCCACTGCACCCCAGCCTGAGTGATAGAGTGAGACTCCCTCTTAAAGAAACAAAAAAATGTAAAGCTGTGAACATCTGCTTTGCATGGCCTCCCGACAGACACGGTGAGCATCGGCAGAAAGCCCACTAGGTCACAGCAGCTGGGCAGTCAGGAGGAAACGGTGTGCAGCAGGCCGGCAGGAGGCAAGAAGGGGCTGTGGGGCCACAGTGCAGATGCGGACGGGCTCCCATCCCCAGCAGCCACCTGGGCGAGTGTTGCCAGATGAGATTTTTTGAGAGAAGCTGGAAGTCTCGATGTTGAGGTGTGTTCAGGTTTCAGACCACACAGCAGGTCAAACACCAGCTGTCAGTGAGTAAACACAGCTGGGCTGCGTCCTTAGCCCCTCACTGTGGGACAGGGACTCAAACACAAGCCGTCTTTGAGTGAAGACAGCTGGGGCACATCCTTACCCCCTCACTGTGGGACAGGGACTCCCCAGGCTCCTCTTCTTCCCACTCCTCATCACTGTCCACCTCATAGTCCAGGAGCTTCTGAGAAAAGAAACACATGGGACTCACAACTGCCTTTGGGGCTGGAAGAAAGGGGCAGAGTGAGGAGGTGCGGGGACGGAGGCACTCTGGGGCTGGCTCACCGTGTCCTGGGCCCAGGGGTCTCGCGCGCGGATGAGTGCCGTCTTCTTATTCCAGGTACCCCAGTAGGCCGGCCGGTGGTTCTCACAGAACTGCAGGAGCTTCATCCTGCCAAACTTCCTCCTCTCGGGAACGCCGTCGCCCTTCCCACGCTCCACGATGACGACATCACTGAGAAGGAAAACCCCAGGCTCAGGATCACGCCACCTTACAGACCTGCTCACAAACCTCCTGGGAACCTCCCTGTGAAGCTGGCTAACAATTCTAGAAAGATGGGCATTTGTTAAAAAGCAGCACTGCCTGTCCCCAAAGAAAGGTCAGGAACATGGACTGAAGGGACAGATGGAGGAGGGTGCAGCCTGCAGGGAGAGAGGGAGGATGGCTGCCCAGGTGCAGCCCCAGAGCATTTTTAGCAAGGGAGGTTCTTTGGAACGAGGAGATTTGCAAGAGCGGGGTGTTGGGGGGTATCCTTCACTGGAGACCAGCAGGGAAATAAGATTCCTCCACAAGGAGCTGGGAAGACAAGGAGAGGAAGACTTCAGGAGCTTACAGGAAGGCCAGATGGAGAGAGGCCTGAGCCAGCACTGAAGCCCAGGGCCTGAGGGCACTAGGAGGCAAGCAACAGAAGGACCCAGAGCTCCCACCCCAGGGACCCCAGGGTCAGCATGCTGGCCTACAGTATCACTAGTGGGTGAAGGCCGACCTCCTCAGGCTCTGACCTGTTAAAAATATCTGCATTCCGGGTGGAAACGTGGGTGGGTCCGGACCTCAGGGGCTGCCGGCCTTTGAGGTCTTTCAAGAAGGAGAACTCGCCGCTCTGCTGCTGGAGGAGCTGGTCTAGCTGACTGCAGAGGTCTGGATGGAAAGCGGTCCGACGCCGAGGGGCCAGGACCATATGCTCTTTAATTTCAAAGGGGGCAAACTTCCCACAGGAGCCGGCCAGGGTCTGAAATCAAGAAGAGACCTGATGGGGTCTTCAAGCAATGGGAGAAAGGAGGCACCATGGACGCACACAGCAGGGTGCTGGTGGGATTCATCCAGGCTAAGGCCAAGGCAGACTCAAAAGCCCAGGCACTGTGTGGGTCCACAGAGCCGAGTTTCCAGAGCTACACGGCAGAGGGCAGATTGGCAGTCTCAAGGGCCGGCGGTGGGGGGACAGACTACAAGGGAGCTGTTTTGAGTGATGGAAATAGGGTTTATCTTCATTATGGTTAGCTGGCCCTGTAATCTGTCAACACAAATGTCCTGAAAAGAGTGTATTTTATTGGATGTAAATTATATCTCAACAAACCTCACTTTAAAAAAAAAAAAAAAAAAAAAAAAGGCCGGGGGCAGTGGCTCATGCCTGTAATCCCACCACTTTGGGAGGCCAAGGAGGGCGGAACACCTGAGGTCAGGAGTTCCAGACCAGCCTGCCCAACATGGTGAAACCCCATCTCTACTAAAAACAAAAATTAGGCCGGGCGTGGTGGCTCATGCCTGTAATCCCAGCACTTTGGGAGGCCGAGGCGGGTGGATCATGAGGTCAGAAGTTAGAGACCAGGCTGGCCAAGATGGTGAAACTCCATCTCTACTAAAAATACAAAAATTAGGCCAGGTGCGGTGGCTCACGCCTGTAATTGTAGCGCTTTGGGAGGCCGAGGTGGGTGGATTGTCTGAGCTCAGGACTTCGAGACCAGCCTGGGCAACACAGTGAAACCTGGTCTCTACTAAAATACAAAAAATTAGCCGGGCATGGTGGCATGCATCTGTAGTCCCAGTTACTTCAGAGCCTGAGGCAGGAGAATTGCTTGAACCTGGGAGGCAGAGGTTGCAGTGAGCCGAGATCGTGCCACTGCACTCCAGCCTGGGGGATAGAGCGAGACTCCATCTCAAAAACAAAACAAAACAAAAATTAGCTTGGCATGGTGGTGGGCACCTGTAGTCCCAGCTACTCAGGAGGCTGAGGCAGGAGAATCGTTTGGAACCGGGAGGCAGAGGTTGCACTGAGCCCAGATCACGCCACTGTACTCTAGCCTAGACAACGGTGCAAGACTCCTTTTCAAAAAAAAAAAAAGACAGGGTCTTTTTTTTTTGAAAGATCACAACTCCTCTCTTTTTTTTCTAAGATGGAGTCTCGCTTCATTGCGCAGCCTGGAGTACAGTGGTGCCATCTCGGCTCACTGCAACCTCTGCCTCCTGGGTTCAAGTGATTCTCCTGCCTCAGCCTCATGAGCAGCTGGGATTACAGACGCCTACCACCAAGCCCGGCTAATTTTTGTATTTTTAGTAGAGACACCTTGTTGGCCAGGCTGGTCTCAAACTCCTGACTTCAGGTGATCCACCCGCCTTGGCCTCCCCAAGTGCTGAGATTACAGGCATAAGCCACCGCACCTGGCCAAAAGGAGAAATTTCAGTATAATGAAAGACACTGTAGCTGGGTGCGGTGGCTCACACCTGTAATCCCAGCACTTTGGGAGGCCGAGGTAGGCGGATCACCTGAGGTCAGGAGTTCAAGACGAGCCTGACCAACATGGAGAAACCCCGTCTCTACTAAAAATACAAAATTAGCTGGGCGTGGTGGCACATGCCTGTAATCTCAGCTACTTGGGAGGCTGAGGCAAGAGAATCATTTGAACCCAGGAGGCAGAGGTTGTGGTGAGCTGAGATCATGCCACTGCACTCCAGCCTGGGCAACAAGAGCAAAACTTTGTCTCAAAACAAACAAACAAACAAAAAACAACAATACCGGGCACGGTGGCTCACACCTGTAATCCCAGCCCTTTGGGAGGCCGAGGCAGGCAGATCACGAGGTCAGGAGATCGAGACCATCCTGGCTAACATGGTGCAAACCCCGTCTCTACTAAAAATACAAAAAACTAGCCGGGTGTGGTGGCAGACGCCTGTAGTCCCAGCTACTTGGGAGGCTGAGGCAGGAGAATGGTGTGAACCCGGGAGGCGGAGCTTGCAGTGAGCCGAGATGGCACCACTGCACTCCAGCCTCAGCAACAGAGCGAGACTCCGTCTCAAAAAAAAAAAAAAAAAAGACTGTAAACAAAGACATAACAGGCTGAGACGAAATATCACAGAGGATGAAATACTAGACTATGTTAAAAAAAACTTACAGATCAGGCAAAGAAAAAAAAAGAAAATCCTGTAGAAAAATAGGTAAAAAAATAGGAATTGGCAAGTCATAGAAGAACTAAAATGGCAAACGAACAGAAAAAGAGGCTCAACTGCACCAAGAGTCAAGTAAAAATGGAAAGTAAAACAATATCAATTTTTTTAAATCCATCAGACTGGCAAAGTTAAAAGAAAACTAATCCCATAAAAATTGCAGTGATAGCAGAGAATGGGGTGGAAATTTCCACACATCGCTGGGAATGTACATCTGAGTTTCCCATCTGGCACGCACTCTGGCCATGGCTCATGACGCTTCAGCAATATGCTATTTCGTCCTAGAGGTGTACTCATGCTTACTTGGCTGTCCCAGAGGAATGCATGTGTGCAGAGAAACATGCGCAGGGACCCCCCCCCACACCACCGAGGGGCAAACAGGTTGAGATAGTGGCAGGCTCTGTGGCTCATGCCTGTGATCCTAGCACGGTGGGTGGCCAAAGCGAGAGAAATGCTTGAGACCAGGAGGTCGAGACCAGCCCTGGCAACACAGTGAGACCCAGTCTCTACTAAAAATAAAATTAGGGAGGCTGAGATGGGCAGATCATCTGAGGTCAGGAGTTCAAGACCAGCCTGGCCAATATGGTGAAACCCTGTCTCTACTAAAAACACAAAAAATTAGCTGGGCGTGGTGGCAGGCACCTGCAATCCCAGCTACTCGGGAGGCTGAGGTAGAAGAATTGCTTGAACCCGGGAGACAAAGGTTAGAGTGAGCCGAGAGATGGCGCCACTGCTCTCCAGCATGGGTGACAGAGCAATACTCTGTTTCTAAATAAATAAATAATTTTTGTAAAAAAAGAGAAACCATATCATTGCATTATGAAGTATTATGCGGCAGTGAAAATACATGATGTGGATCTCTGGCTGTCGCGATAGGATGTGTAGGTACAACAATGTCACATTGTGCACCTTCAGGATATACAATTGCTATCAAATGTCTCAACATACAAATAAAAGGACAGGCCAGGTGCAGGGACTCACACCTGTAATCCAAGTGCTTTGAGAGGCCAAGGTTTGGAGGATCATTTGAAGCCAGGTCGTCGAGACCAGCCTGGGCAACATAGCAAAACCCAGTCTCTACAAAAAAAATTTAAAAATTAGGCCAGGCACGGTGGCTCACGCCTGTAATCCCAGCACTTCGGGAGGCTGAGGCGGGCGGATCACCTGAGGTCAGGAGTTCAAGACCAGCCTAGCCAACATGGTAAAACCCAGTCTGTACTAAAAATACAAAAATTAGCCAGGTGTGGTAGCGTGTGCCTGTAATCCCAGCTACCTGGGAGGCTGAGGCAGAAGAATCACTGGAACCCGGGAGGTGGACATTGCAGTGAGCTGAGATCGCACCACTGTACTCCAGCCTCGGTAACAGAGTGAGACTCCATCTCAAAAAAAATAAAAATAAAAAATTAGCCAGGCGTGGTGGCACATGCCTGTAGTCCCAGCTACTCGGGAAGGCTGAGGTGACAGGATCACTGGAGCCTGAGAGGTCAAGGCTGTGGTGAGCTGTGATTGTGCAACTGCACTCCAGCCTGGGTGACAGTGAGACCGTGCCTCAAAATATAAAGGCCAGATACATTAAAAAGAATGAAATACATCTAAATGTGGCGACATGGCACAAATCTGAGATAGCTAAGTACACATGTGTATAAACACAGTGAGTGGAGCAGGGAAAGGCACTGAAGGACCCCTAACATTGGAGATGGGCTCCCTCTGGGTGAAGGGGAAGGAGGGCTGCGGTTTCCATGCACAGATGGTGGCTCAGAAGGTCTGAGATGCCAGGTGACCAACGCCAGGCAGGGAAAGTAAACCTTTGTGAATTCTACTGTTGTTTTACAGCCAAACGTGCTCCCTTAAGCGTAAGTTTCCCAAGGGTAAAAACATGGTGAATTTCTCTTACGCCTAACACAAAATTATTCATGAAGTAACCTCTGAAAACAGCACTGTTTAACCAGATATGCCACTTTTTACCTCTTTTGGACAAAGCGAACGACAAAATATTGAGCCTCAAGACTTTACCAGAAATGGAAGTGCCCTAGGTCACCGCAGGCTCCCTCCCTCCTAATGAGAGAAGCTGGCTGGGGAGAGACCCTTTCATTTTCAGAAAGGAAAAGTCTAGCAGAGCTGAAACCCAAAAGCAAAGGCAGCTGGCTGCTCACCTTGGGGGCCTGTGGAGTCTTTGGTTTCTGGAAGAACCTCGTGATTTCGGCCTTCTCTGCTTTAATGCGCTGTGATGTTAAGAGATGGTGATGAGAAAGAGGAGAGGAAGAGGAACAGCACGTGTTGCGAAACATGCAAAGGCCCCCAGAACTGAACGTTAAGCATTTTAGCTTGAAGGCACTACTGTGATTTTCAGCTCTCAAAACCCACGGACCCGCAACCGAGCCAGCTAATCTCAAAATGTCCAAGTCGCCCTTGTGGGTAGAAGTGCCAGGATTGCGGGGCTAGTAGGCATGTGACAGCCAGCACTGAGAAGAAGCAACAAGAACGCATCTAGACAGACTCGCCCTCCCTGTGGGCGCCATTTGGTTTCCCCAAACCAAGAGAATATTAGGTGACAGCTGTGGCAAGAATTCCACTTTGGGCATCTGCTTCTCCAACGGGCTGGGATGGGGAAGCTCTGTGGGAAACGCTCTACCTTCTCTTCTTCTCTTAACCGTTTCTCTTCTTCCTTTTTCCTTTTTTCCTCAAGTTTAGCCCTGTGAGACAGCAAATGACATTTCAGCCGACTCTGCTTTGGCTCTGGAAGGGACCGCAGCACTCAACTGTTAGTATATGGCAAGTATTTCATTTTACATTAAATGAATATAAGTTATTTTCATGTCTAGTATAAGGCTTTTACATAGCCTTCACAATAAAAATGGAAAAGAGTCAATAAAATTCTTCCTGTGACTAGAATATATATAAAAAACTTTAGCCAGTCAGAGCACAATTAGCACAGACAAAACCCACAATCCTGCAATGCAAATGCCTAAGTTGGTTGGGAACTGGAAGGATGGTCACAGCACAGACAAGGGGCCCAGGGTGAGTTGGACGTGGGGGAGCACTAAAGAGCAGGGAGCTGCTTTCCACCACTCCCACATCAGGTCCCCACAGGCACCTCACGCAAGAGAAATGGGAAGGAACTGAAGGGAGCCGCCATGTGCCTGTGAAGTGGAAAGGCCCCATCAGAGTGGCCAGGAGCGGAATCCAGCAGCAGGGAGGCGGGCCCAGCACGGCCTCCGAGGACACTCACTCCAGGGCTTCCTGTCTCTCCTTGCGCCGCTCCTCCTTGAGCCGCTGCTTCTCCGCCTTCTCCTTCTCATCCTTCTCCCGCTTCTCCCGCCTCTCCTTTTCCTTCAGCTCCTTCTCTTCCTCCTTCTTCTTCTTGGCCTCCTCCTTGGCCCGCTTGGCCTCCTCTTTCAGCTTCTCCTTTTCTTCCCTTTCTGCACGTAACTTGAGCTTCTTGCCCAGACGCTCCTGATCCTACAAGACAGTGTGGCAAGTGACAGGTGGCCCTCCCTCCAACTCCCAGGAGGAAACTCGGTTAACAGCATGGAGGACAGCAGGGCCTGGACGGGATGAACAGAATTGAGGGACCAAGGCTAGGCATGGTGGCTCACGCCTGTAATTCCAGCACTTTGGGAGGCTGAGGTGGGTAGATCACCTGAGGTCAGGAGTTTGAGACCAGCCTGGTCAACAGGGTGAGACCCTGTCTCTACTAAAAATACAAAAATTGGCTGGGCGTGGTGGTTCACGCCTGTAATCCCAGCACTCTGGGAGGCCGAGGCAAGTGGATCACCTGAGGTCAGGAGTGCGAGACCAGCCTAGCCAAGATGGTGAAACCCCATCTCTACTAAAAATATAAAAAAAAAAATTAGCCAGGCGTGGTGGGCGCCTGTAATCCCAGCTACTCGGGAGGCTGAGGCAGAAGAATTGCTTGAACCCAGGAGACGGAGGTTGCAGTGAGCCAACACGGTGCCACTGCACTCTAGCCTCGGCGACAGAGTGAGACTCCATCTTTAAAAAAAAAAAAAAATTAGCCAGGCGTGGTGGCGGGTACCCGTAGTCCCAGCTACTCAGGAGGCTGGGGCAGGAGAATCACTTGAACCAGGAGACGTAGGGTGCAGTGAGCTGAGGTCACACCACTGCACTCCAGCCTGGGCAACTAAGTGAGACTCAGTTAAAAATATAAATGAATAAATAAGAATTCAGAGACCAGCTCCAGGAGGAGCCTCCAGTCAACAACTTTACACAAAAGTGATTTTATTTTTTTTGAGACGAAGTCTACTCTGTCACCCATGGTGGAGTGCAGTGGTGCAGTCATAGCTGGCTGCAGCCTCGACCTCCCAGGCTCAAGTGATCCTCCCACCTCAGGCTCCTGAGTAGCAGGGGCTATAAGCGTGTGCCACTATACCCAGCTATTTTTCTAATTTTCCTAGAGATGGGGTTTTGCTGTGTTGCCTGGGCTGGTCTTGAACACCTGGCCTCAAACAGTCCCTCTGCCTTAGCCTCCCAAAGTGTTGGAATTCCAGGCGTGAACCCCAGCACCCAGCCACAGAAGTGATTTTCATAATCCATTATGATTCCTTCCATCATGAGAAAAATGTTAAGAATTAGCCCTGTGTCCCGGTACTTGTGGGCAATTCAATATAAGATTCATTTAAAACACAATCCTGCTGGGCTCAGGGGGCTCACACCTATAATCCCAGCACTTTGGGAGGCCGAGGCAGACAAACTGCTTGAGGCCAGGAGTTTGAAACCAGCCTGGCCAACAAGGTGAAACCCCAAGTCTTCCAAAAATACAAAAAATTTGGATGAATGTGGTGGCGCACACCTATAGTCCCAGCTACTCAGGAGTCTGAGGCACAAGGATCGCTTAAACCCACAAGGCAGTTCAAGATCACGCCACGGCACTGCAGCCTGGGTGACAGAGCAAGACTCTGTCTGAAAAACAAAACAAAAAAAAATTATTTATTTATTTGGAGATACAGTCTCATTCTAGTGCCCAGTCTGGAGGGAGTGCAGCAATGCTATCTTGGCTCACTGCAACCTCCGTCCTGGGCTCAAAGCAATCCTCCTGCCTCAGCCTCCTGAGTAGCTGGGACCACAGGCACCCGTCACCACACCTGGCTAATTTTTGTAGAGATGGAGTCTCACTATGTTCCCCAGACTGATCTTAAACTCCTGCGCTCAAGCAATCTGTCCACCTCAGCCTCCCAAAGTGCTAGGATTACAGGCATGACCCATTGCAACCAGCCCAGGAATTCTTTTTCTTTTTAGTAGAGACACTACGTTGCCCAGGCTTGTCTCAAACTCCTGGGCTCAAGAAATCCTCCCACCTTGGCCTCCCAAAGTGTGGGATTACGGGGGCGAGCCACTATGCCCAGCCTTGTTTCAAATTCTTTAAGGAAGTAACACTTCATCACTACGTTCCTCATTCCAAAGACTTGGCAGTGGCCTGGGACACTCAGTCATTACGTAATCTGAAGTTCAACGTTAAACATGCTCAGCCAGGCGCAGTGGCTCCCACCTGTAATCCCAGCACTTTGGGAGGCTGAGGCAGGTGGATTACTTGAGGTCAGGAGTTCAAGACCAGCCTGGCCAACATGGTGAAACCCCGTCTCTACTAAAAATACAAAAATTAGCTGGGCATGGTGGCACGCGCCTGTAATCTCAGCTTCTTGGGAGACCGAGGCAAGAGAATCGCTCGAACCTGGGAGGCGGAGGTTGCAGGGAGCCAAGATCACGCCGCTGCACTCCAGCATGGGAAACAGAGTGAGGCTCTGTCTCAAAATAAAAAAAAAAAACGCTCACCTGCCCGGCTCCACAGGTGCCCGCTCCTAACACTGCATGAGGACCACCTCTCATCCAATATGGGCTTCCCACATGTCTGGAGCCTGACAGGTCAGCTTTCAGTTTGGGTTAGGAGTATCTGCCCTTGTCTCTAAGGAAATATTCTAAATGTGTTCCAATACATCTCTGGTAGCTTCAACAAAAGCCACAGAGACACGGCCTGGAAGATGTCTGATGTGCATTTCCTTCCAGTGTCCTGTGTGACTGCATCTGATATACGAGACACATGAGGAAGGTGACCGTCTGGACTGAACAAGGAGACTATAAACATAACTGGGTGGAGAAGAGTCTCCCACCCTGTTGCTAAGCAGGAAATAGAAGGCTTCTAGAAACTGCAGGTGAATCAGATTTCTTCAGCGGCTGTTGGATATTTTCTCTGCTCCCCAACCTGGTGTGTGGGACTCGGAGGTTCCAATCAGCTTAAAAAGTGCTCTTGTTCCAAAGAATGAGATAAACTGTAAAAATAAAAATCAGGCCGGGCGTGGTGGCTCACACCTGTAGTCCCAGCACTTTGGGAAGCCAAGGTGGGTGGATCACCTAAGTCAGGAGTTTGAGACCAGCCTGACAAACATGGCGAAACCCTGTCTCTACTAAAAATACAAAAAATTAGCCAGGCATGGTGGCTTGTGCCTATAATCCCAGCTACTCGAGAGGCTGAGGCAGGAGAATCGCTTGAACCCGGGAGGTAGAGGCTGCAGTGAGCCGAGATTGCACCACTACACTCCAGCATGGGCAACACAGACTCCGTCTCAATTTAAAAAAAAAAGTAATAAAATAAAAATCAACCCCAAATCTGACCCACAAAAACTCAGTGTGGCCGTCAGGAAGCTCAGGAAACGCCCAGTGAACATCAGGGAGCTCAGGAAACACTCAGTAAATGCAGAGCCCATGGTCACCAGGCCCCTCCTGTGAGCTGGCACTGCATAGGCAAAGCCCAGAGGTCTTCCCTGGAGTTTTGGTTTGTTTCGGTATGACATGATGTTCAATTTCTCTAACCTTTAAGCAATAAGTAAAAAGCCCCCTGCGGCCAGGCATAGTGGCTCAGGCCTGTAATCCTAGCACTTTGGGAGGCTGAGACGGGCGGACTGCCTGAGCTCAGGAGTTTGAGACCAGCCTGGGCAACATGGTGAACCCAATCTCTACTAAAATACAAAAATAAAAATAAAAATAAAAATCAGTGAGCCGAGATCGTGCCACTGCACTCCAGTCTGGTGACAGAGCAAGACTCCACCTCAAAGACAAAACAGAACAAAAGCCCCCTGCATTGCTGTGTGGAAAATGTGGTGATGTCCCCCACAGAATAGGAGACTAAGCAGAGAGTCACTAAAGGATAGTCACCCATCAAGTGTAGAGTCTATTCAGATGTTACAGCACTTAGGAATAAGTGAAAGAGACAGGACTGGCCAGGTGCGGCGGCTCACACCTGTAATCCCAGCACTTTGGGAGACCGAGGCGGGCGGATCATGAGGTCAGGAGATCGAGACCATCCTGGCTAACATGGTGAAACCCCGTCTCTACTAAAAATACAAAAAATTAGCCAGGCGTTGTGGTGGGTGCCTGTAGTCCCAACTACTGGGGAGGCTGAGCCAGGAGAATGGCGTGAACCCGGGAGGCAGAGCTTGCAGTGAGCCGAGATCACACCACTGCACCCCAGCCTGGGTGACAGAGCGAGACTCCATCTCAAAAAAAAAAAAAAAAAAAGAGACAGGACTACAAGGAAATGGACTGGGTTTTTGGAAGGTAATTTGAAGCTACGATGGGATGCTGAACCATTAAGACAGTGCTAGTACTATTAACAAAAGCTTAGAAAAGGCCACACACAAAACCTTAGGACTCACTCAGCAAAGCAAAAAATGACACAATCTACAAACCATGAAGCCAAGTACTTAAAATGAAGCAGGAATCAAAATGATGGTCAGAGAAGGCTGGGGAAAATGTAAAAACTAGACCAAAGGAACTCCAAAGGGCTTTGCTTACTATTTAATGCAAAAAGCACAGCAGGTTAATTTTCTATTTCAGGGAAAATGTCTTACTCTTTGCAGTCTGAGCTTGTTCTTCTCTGTAGAGCCTTTGACGAATTTCTTAGTTATCTGAAACAGAAGACGTTTATCTTTAAACATGGGTTATTTCAACTGCTTCGAGAAAAAGAGAAACCTTTCCAGGTGATCAGTTTTTCCACCAACAGAACCAAAATGTCATAGTAGGGTCACAAACTCCAGTAAGTGTGCACACATGTGTGTATCTGGGATTAGATAACAAGGGAGACGATGGAGGCAGATAAAGAAATGGGTGAAGCACGCCATGCACAAGAAAAACAAGGCAAGCTCAGAAATAAAGGCAACGGACAAGGCTGGGCGCGGTGGCTCACACCTGTAATCCCAGCACTTTGGGAGGCTGAGGCAGGCGGATCACCTGAGGTCAGGAGTTCGAGACCAGCCTGGCCAACGTGGCAAAACCCCATCTCTACTAAAAATACAAAAATTAGCCAGGTGTGGTGGCGGGTGCCTGTAATCCCACCTACTCAGGAAGCTGAGGCAGAAGAATCGCTTGAACCCAGGAGAAGGAGGTTGCAGTGAGCCGAGATCGCGCCACCATACTCCTGCCTGGGCAACAGGGTGAGACTCTGTCTTAAAAAAAAAAAAAAAAAAAAAAAGTGACAGCTGGCCTGGGCGACAGGGAGAGGATGGATTTGTAGCAAATGAGAGAGGACCTGCCTGTCCAAAGGGGATGGAGCTCTTACAGGAATATAGATCCCTGTTTGCTGATCCTTCCAATTTCTCCAAGAGTAGCTATTAGGAATTTCATGTGAATTTTTTTAGGTGTTTAAAAATGGACACAGATGGGCACAGTGGCTCATGCCTGTAATCCCAGCACTTTGGGAGGTCAAGGCGGGAGGATCACTTGAGCCCAGGAGTTCAAGAGCAGCCTGGGCAATAAAGCAAGACCCTGTCTCTAAAAAAAGCTTTAAATTAGTCGGGTGTTGTGGTGCACATCTGTAGTCCTAGCTACTCAGGAGTCTGGGGTGGGAGGATCATTTGAGCCCGGGAGGTTGAGGTTGCACTGAGCTGTCCAACCTGGGTGACAGAGTGAGACTGTCTTAAAAAAAAAAAAATAAAAAGATACTAAATTAATCAAGTAAAACATGTCTCCAGGCTGGTTTCCTGTGCACCACTAATTTACATTCTGTCTAGCTCAACTCTGCTTTTTATTTTAATTTTATTTTTGAGATGGAGTCTCACTCCTGTCACAGAGGCTGGAGTGCAGTGAGTGCCACGATCTCGGCTAACTGCAACCTCCACCTCCCAAGTTCAAGCAATTCTCCTGCCTCAGCTTCTTGAGTAGCTGGGATTATAGGCGTGTGCCACCACACCTGGCTAATTCTTGTATTTTTAGTAGAGATGGGGGTTTCACCACGTTGGCCAGGCTGGTCTCGAACTCCTGACCTCAGGTGATCCACCGCCTTGGCCTCCCAAAGTGCTAGGATTACAGGCGTGAGCCACCGCGCCCAGCCAACTCTGCTTTTTAGAATGTGGAGTGAAAGCTTAAGACAAAAGGGAAACTTGCTGGGATTGTCTAGGACTTCTACATTCTAGGGCACAATATTTTCTATCACCTACCTTCAAACTGAGCACGAGCTACTAGGAATTACCAATAGGATCCATGGTGTGACTCACCATCCACCTAAATGGTCCCAGGGAGGAAGACGAACAGGGAGTCTGGACTTTGGCCTAAGCTATCTCCCACCAGGGCAGGGAATCCTGAAAACCAAACTAGTAGAAGTGAAGAGCAATGGGAAGAGAGGCTTAAGAGTGGGAAGAAATAATTCTCCGCGTTCATTGCAGACTTGCAGTGTAAGACTGAAGTTGAACTGAAAAACCAAAGGCCCATTTTCCTGGCAATGGTCTGATGGGTCAACAAAATTATGTAAGTGATTTCTTTTTTTTTTTGAGACGGAGTCTCGCTCTGTCGCCCAGGCTGGAGTGCAGTGGCGCCATCTTGGCTCACTGTAAGCTCCGCCTCCCGGGTTCAAGCGATTCTCCTGCCTCAGTCTGCCCAGTAGCTGGGACTATAGGTGCCCACCACCATGCCTGGCTAATTTTTTTGTATTTTTAGTAGAGATAGGATTTCACCGTGTTAGCCAGGATGGTCTCGATCTCCTGACCTTGTGATCCGCCTGCCTCGGCCTCCCAAAGTGCTGGGATTAAAGGCGTGAGCCACTGCGCCCGGCCAACAGTGATTTATCTGGGAAAGCTGAACCCCTGACTAGGACCTCTCACAGAATAAAAACTTCAGATGAATGAGCTCAAGACAGCCTTTCCACCTGGGTCCCACTGAGTCCTTTCTGGACTAAACCTTTCTTTAGGGAAAGGCCGAGCCATTGTGAGAAGGCTGCCTGTGTTGGCGGGAGCTCTTTCACCACCGAGATCAGGCTAGGGTGTTCAGTCTTTGCTGAGAACGTGGCAACAGAAATGCCAGCCCGAGGCAGCCTCACCAAATGCTGCAGAAAAAGCATCTGTCTCTCCAGCATCCACTCTGCCTGCCAAGGCTGTGTGCCTCACCCCCACTGAGGGATTTAACTGCAGAATATGGGAGCCGCAGCTCTCCAGGGCTGCCCTTTGTGTTCAGAGATTATAATATGGAATGTGGTCTTGGGGTGGTGGGGAACTCAGTTCCTTAGTCTTGCCCATACCTGAAGCTCAGCTGCAGAATCTCCTACCTCTTACAATGCTCCCCTCCTCTGCTGTGAGTCCAGGGATAATAGACTTGATGTGACTGGCAAGAGCCCGCTCAGTAATATCCAACAACCAAAAAAGAGCAATTACTGCTTAATTTAAAACTGGTATCTTTTTTGCTTTGCCAAACACTCAGATGGACCTTGAAGTCTGACAGAACTTTATCTTCTTGAAATTTGACCCAAGTGTTTCTAGATCTCACTCTCAAAATTCTATGCAGCGCTCCCACATTCTACCCAGCTGGAGCCCGGTCAGACAGCACCCTCAACTGCCAAAAACGTGATCCAGGATTCCAGAAGGAAGCCCAAACACAAAAACCGACAATCCCAAGGAGTCGCGACAGAGCTCACTATGTGTGGGCATGAAAATTCCTGCACCGTTTCTCAGATTATCCTCTCAGAGCCTACGGACTCTGATTTTATACTAAAGGGTATCTAATTTCTAAGCCCAGACCAGATAAGCGGCTAAAACCTAACAGCAGGGGAGCGGAGGCAGGGGGGAAAAGAGAAACCTCCAATTGGCCCAAGCATGAGAGAGTGCAAGCTGGGAAAATAAGAACACACATTGCCTTCAGCTACCAAGAGCTCGTTCTCCTTAACAGCCCAAGGCCACTTGTAGAAGGAAGCTCAAGGAAACAATCATTTTGTGAAAACCAAGCACAGAAACAGCAGAACTGAGAAGACGACTCCGTAACATACAGCATGTCCACACCATGGGCTATCACGCACCAGTTAAAAAGAGCTCCATCTTTCCATCCCAGTATAAAAAACATCTAAGACACCCTTGAGTAACAAAGACAGACATTTACAGTATATGTCCTACACAAGGAAACAAAATGATACTGGGTGTTTCCTAGAGATCTCTCTGGATATGCAGGACACAGAAAAACACAAGGTGATGATGATGATGATAATGGCAACCTCCTGGGAGAACAGAGGGCTTCAAGGTTTCCATTCTTTTTCCTTTTTCCTTTTTTTTTTTGAGACAGGGTCTGGCTGTTGCCCAGGCTGGAGCGCAGTGGTGCAATCATGACTCACCGCAAACTCTGCCTCCTTGGCTCAAGTGATCCTTCCACCTCAGCCTCCCAAGGAGCTGGGACTGCAGGTGTGCACCCCCATGCCCCACTAATTTTTGTATTTTTTGTACAGACGGAGTTTCACCATGTTGGTCAAGCTGGTTTCGAACTCCTAGGCTCAAGCAATCCTCTCACCTCGGCTTCCCAAAGTGCTGGGATTACAGGCATGATGAGCCACCGCACCTAGACCAGTATTTCTTTTAAACATGGAGAATTTATTACAAATGTAATTTCAAGTATATGGAAAGAAGTTCCAGCATCTGGGCACAGAAGCAAGCCAAAGATTCCAGTAACACAACTGCACCAACATGATCATTTGTGGAATAATCATCTCGATCACTAACAGAAGAGGCTAAATTACAAGTCTGATTGCAAACTTCAGAAATGGTTCTTTCCCACATGGTAGAAAACTCTAATACTAAAAAGGAACACTTCAGCTATTCAAAGGACCCTGGGAGTATCTAAAGGGGGATCTTTCTAAATCATTGTTTTTCCAAAGTGAGATTCTCCAGATCCTGCAGTACTAAAACAACAACAAAAACCAAAACAAACAACAACACGCCATGAAGCTCCCCGCAAAGGGACAGCAGGATCTGTATCGGAACAAACTCCCATTTTCTTTTATTTTAAAGAAGAAAAAATAAAGAAGGCAAGCCAGCCCACAAAGTACAGTGGCAATGACTGCCCTGGGACTCTCAATGCAGATTTCACTGTACCAACTCAAGAAGAACAGACCCCAGTGACAAGCACACAGATTACACGGCAGTGCAAAACAATCTGCAAGCTTCCCACCAGCTCGCCCCTGCAATCTGGAAAGAGCTGCTGGTAGGGAGGTAAAGTGCAAAAAACAGTGTATTCCCTAGAGGAACAGGGGTTGTGGGCAGGGGGTGGCTCAGACCTCACGGCAAGGAAAGGTGTTAAGAGTTAGGTACCAATTGGTCAGGCGCGGTGGCTCACACCTGTAATCCCAGCACTTTGAGAGGCCGAGGCGGGTGGATCACGAGGTCAGGAGTTCGAGACCAGCCTGTCCAACATGGTGAAACCCCATCTCCACTAAAAATACAAAAATTAGCTGGGCTTGGTGGCGCGTGCCTGTAATCCCAGCTACTCGGGAGGTTGAGACAGGAGAATTGCTTGAACCCAGGAGGCAGAGGTTGCAAGAGCCAAGATCACGCCATTGCACTCCAACCTGGGCAACAGAGTGAGATTCCGCTTCAAAAAAAATAAAAAATAAAAAAGAGTTAGGTACCAACTATGAAGCAAGCAAACCAACCAAACCAGAAATGAAGGACTCCTTAAAGGTTTGGAGATAAAGTAGGGGTTGGGGATGGAGTCTCTCCCAGCTGGGATCTCAGGGAGCCCTGCCATCAGGGCATGCGGAGGCCTCCCGGATAATCGCTTCCCTCATAGCTTCGGTGACTGACAGGCCCTCTGGGGGTGGTTGTGGCCGCTTTCTGCCATAGGCTCTGGGCCAGCCTGAAGCCTTTACCACTTGTAAATTATCTGAAAAGTTGGGATAATATTGCCTTCGAGTGCATCCCAAAACCTCGAGCCTGTGTTCAGAACAAGATCTAGCATCCTAAATGCAGAGTTTCCTAAATGTTGCACACTGGGTTCATGTGCTCAGTTGTTTTAGAAAGCGGGCAGGATTGTGTCACCCTGATGCCCAACGAGGGGACTTCCCAGTTTGCAGACTAAGCTGTGGACATGGAAACAAACTTAATGGAAACATGTACTTGTGTCCTGTTCTTTTTTTTTTTTTGAGACGGAGTTTTGTTCTTGTTACACAGGCTGGAGTGCAATGGCACGATCTCAGGTCACCGCAACCTCTGCCTCCAGGGTTCAAGCGATTCTCCCGCCTCAGCCTCTGGAGTAGCTGGGATTACAGGCGTGCACCACCACACCCAGCTAATTTTTTGTATTTTTAGTAGAGACGGGGTTTCTCCATGATGGTCAGCCTGGTCTTGAACTCTCGACCTTAGGTGATCCACCCGCCTCAGCGTCCCAAAGTGCTGGGATTACAGGTGTGAGCCACCGCGCCCAGCCATGTGTCTAGCCACCGCGCCCAGCCATGTGTCCTGTTCTTGCTAAATGGCTCACATCACAGGACAAAATTTTGCAAAGCGGCAGCAGCCTGGAAGAAATTCAAGTGATCGAATGTACACTACAGGATGGCCAAAGGGGAGAGACTTCAACTCTGATTTTGGGAGACTGAGTGGTGGCTTAGGTAGAAGCTGAAATGTGTACATGCCAGTCTGGCACATTTAGTAACTTAGAAGAGGGTACTAGGCTTAGTACCTGAGTGATAAAATAATCTGTACAACAAACCCCCACAACAAGAGTTTACCTATATAACAAACCAGCACATATGAAAAAAAAAAAAAAAGTAGAAGACTGGGGTGGTGGCTCATGCCTGTAATCCCAGCACTTTGGGAGGCCGAGGTGAGAGGATCACCTGAGGTCAGAAGTTTGAGACCAGCCTGGCCAACATGGTGAAACCCGTCTCTACTGAAAAAATACAAAAATTAGCCAGGAGTGGTGGTGGGCACCTGTAATCCCAGCTACTCAGAGGCTGAGGCAGGAAAATCACTTGAACCCAAAAGGTGGAGGTTGCAGTAGGCTGAGACTATGCCACTGCACTCCAGCCTGGGCGACAGGGTGAGACCATGTCTCAAAAAAAAAAAAAAAAAAAGATTTGCTCCATTTTTACAACATTTCATAAACCTAAAGAGGAAGCCATTTTTTTCTTTTGCATCTTCTCAGGTGAAAGACAAGAAATGAAGTCATTCGAAAAATAAATGGTCTTGGCCAAGCACGATGGCTCACACCTGTAATCCCAGCAACTTGGGAGGCCAAGGCGGGTGGATCACCTGAGGTCAGGAGTTTGAGACCAGCCTGACCATCATGGCAAAACCCCGTCTCTACTAAAAATACAAAAATTAGCTGGGCATGGTGGCGGGTGCCTCTAATCCTAGCTACTTGAGAGGGTGAGGCAGGAGAATTGCTTGAACCGAGGAGGCGGAGGTTGCAGTGAGCTGAGATGGCGCCACTGCACTCCAGCCTGGGTGACAGAGCAAGACTCTGTCTCAAAAATAAATAAATAAATAAATGATTCCTTAGAGCTCAAAATCCCGAAAGCGAACAAGGTTGGTGGTTTATGGTCCAGGTGGTCTACTGTACCTGCTTACAGGTACAGATTAAATGACCTATCTCAGGATCTACTCTCATATAAAGACCCAGCATGAACAAACAAAAGTGCTACAAAACCAAAAACATAAAAAGGCACTGTTTCTTCTGGTTCTACATACTTAAGATAAAAAGTAAAAAATTATAAAATCAAAAAAGACACCACTAAACACACCGTGGGACTCGTGATTTTATCAGTTTGGTCCCTAAGACCTTAAGGACACCATTGTGCTAATAAAAAACCAGTAACAGAGACAGACCATGCAGAAGTCCCCCTCATGGGGTCCTTAAAAATGGTTCCAGATGGGGTCTTGCTCTGTCACCCAGGCTGGAGCGCGGCGGTGTGATCACAGCTCGCTGCAGCCTCCCAGCTCCTCAACTCAAGTGATCCTCCTGCCTCAGCTTCCCAGGTGACTGGGACTATAGGCATGTGCCACCATGCCCGGATAACTTCAAAAAATTTTTTTGCAGGGCTGGGTGCAGTGGCTCACGCCTGTAATTCCAGCACTTTGGGAGGCCAAGACGGGCAGATCACTTGAGGTCAGGAATTCAAGACCAGCCTGGCCAAGATAGTGAAACCCTGTCTCTACTAAAAATATAAAAATTAGCCAAGTGTGGTGGTGTGCACCTGTAATCCCAGCTATTAGGGATGCTGAGGCAGGAGAATCGCTTGAACCTGGGAGGTGGAGGATGCAGTGAGCCGAGATCATGCCACTGAACTCCAGCCTGGGTGACAGTGACTCTGTCAAAAAAAAATAAAAATAAAAATATTTTTTTTTTTCATAGAGATGGTGTCTATGTTGCCCAGGTTGGTTTTGAAGTGATCTTCAAGCAATCCTCCCACCTCGGCCTCTCAAGTGCTGAGATGACAGGCATGAGCCACTGTGCCTGGCCCCAGGTAAGGTTTTTAAGATGGGTGGCTGTGCTGACCCTACAGAATTCCCCAAGTCATGCTTCCTG